>NC_071403.1:86449111-86755611 GCF_017976375.1 Cuculus canorus
TAGAAGGACTCAACAGCCCTCATCTGCATGTGCTGTTAGTCACTACCCATCATTTACTCATGTGGAGCTGTTGCATGAGTTTCAAAGTGGCTGCTGTAGCTCACAGTCTGACCCCAGATGTGCAAGGCTTGCCTTGTCACAGCCAAGTGGATATAGCACCATCAGATTTCCTCTGTGCCACCTCTTGATGATTTCTGCATCAGGCATACTTGGCTTACAAGCTTAAAACCCTGATCCTAACTACTTATGCAGTGTTAGCCATTATAAGCAACCAGCAGCTGCCTCAGCTCTGCAGCGTCTTTCCCTAGCCCTGAGCCTGGCTTGCAGGCCCTGTGGGCCAGGTTTTGTTTCCTGTTGGCCCTGGTGTGAAGGCAAAGTATGGCATTTAGGAGACTGATGAGCTGTGCTAGAGATGGCGCAACGGCAGGTAGGGCACAGGAGGCTGGCCAACTCTGGCCCTGCAACCACTGCAGGCGGTGGTGTGGCTGTTGAATAGGACACATGGAACAGCCATCTCCCACTTTAAACATGAGGAGGAGAAGGATGGGAGCAGGCAAGAGCAGAATTGCATTTTAAGCCTCACAAACATTATGTGCATTGTTCAGATGTTTGTGGAGTGGTTTTTACTTTCAGACTCCTACAGAACTGCTGCATTGGGGTCCTAATCATTTGTTTTCCTACACGTGTTGGCAGATGGTCAGACGAAGAGCCTGCTGAGCATGGTGGTGCAAGCTTGAGGGCACTGATTCTGAGGCAAGTTGTTGAGATTATCTGATGGTTCACGTTTTCTGTAATTTTGTGTGTGCACGAAGGGAGTATTTAAAACTTGTAGACAATAGTTTGTTGGGTTGCAGGGAATGAAAGCCCTAATGAATAGTCCATTGTTTACATCCATTTGAGGCTGTTTCTTCGCTGAATTAGTGCCATGAAGCAGAGCTTGCAACTCTGTTGTTGTTAACTCCCCTCTCCTTGCCCATCTCCCTTCCCATTCTTTATGGTTGCTAAATCCTGCTGTTACCTTCTTGACACAAGTTTCCAAACTTCCTTCTCGCCTCTTCTGTTCCCTCTACTTAAACCTCTTTTCCAAACTGGATCGCCTTTTGCTTCTAGTTTAGCAAATTTTGCCATTCTTGGCCTCTTGGACTCACATCTCAGTCCTTATTATTTTTATCCAGATGAATGAGGAGGGCGAGGAGGTGCCCTCAGACGGTTTCCTGCCGTCATAGCCAGGTCTACATGCCCCTCTTCCCTTTACCTTTGCCTCTCCAACTCCTTGCTTTGGAGCTCTTCCTGTGCCAGTCTGCAGATGCAAGACCCCTGCCTAATTTCCAGCCCTTATTTCCCTTTCTATTCAGGTGCTTTCCTTTCCTCCCTTGCTCCATCCATACTGCTCCATGCTCAGATCTCTGTGCCTTCTTCTGGTGATCCCTACAATTTGAGGTATGGCTCAAGCATACTATTAAGTGTAATGGCCATGTGACTGCTCCTGTCTGTCAGCCAGAGTGTTCGGACAGCGTGCAGAGGACTGTGGTCAGGACGTGGTGACTGCCTTGCTAAGTAGGTTTGTCCCCATGTTTGGTGCTCCTTCTCATACAAGTGGAACCTGGTCTCTCTGCTTGTCCTGAGCGGTGTCTGCTGTGGGGTAGCTGCCTTTTCCCCCTGTTTAAACAGGTAAGCATGGCTGGTTGGCAAAGTTGTAAGCTTTTTTTTTTTTTCTGTACTCGGTTTGTAGAAGGTCCTTTTCTTTGCTAACTGGGGCCATGTAGCTGTTCACCTGCATGGCTTGCTGGAGCGATTGCTCAAACCAGTGCATACCACGCTCTGGGACTATTTCTTCTCTCTTTGGCCCTGATTTATAGATAACTGGAGAAGGGAATTCTTGACTGTCCTGTTTTGAAAACTATTACACTGCAGAAAAACTCATGAAATACAGCACCTGATACAAAACCAGCCCTAGTCAGCTTTCTGGTTTTCCACATTAAAAAAAAAATAAATAAAAAAAAGCTTTCCTTTATTATTTAAACAGTAATTTCCCTCAGATGGTATTGCAAGAGATGTAGGCACAGAGGCTTGCCTGCTCTTCCAAGCGTTCCTGGAAACTGGAAATGGGGTGATTTCCATAATAGAAGGCATGGGGTATTTTTGTTTGTTGTATTGTGTTTTTCTGGATAGGCAGTATGCACATGCCACATAGCTCTGTAGGCTTTGTGTATGCAGACTGACATACCAGGACAGCTGATCTACAGGGCTTCCCTTCTCTGCTTATCTGCAGAGGCTTCCCTGTGGCTGAAGAGACCCAGCAGATTGGGAGAGTTGGAAGGTCCCAAAGATTTCCAGAAAGTACATGTAGACCAACCAATAGCCTCCTTTCATTAAAGGAGCAGTGTGCCTTGTGCAAATCAACATCTTTTGCTTCCCTTTTCTTCACAGCCTCTGTGGGATGCCCCCTGGATTGTGACTTGAGGGCAATGGTGTAAAGTTGTAATGCTGTTTGTATGTGTAGGACAGTGCTGGCCTCCTGATAGGTGCAAAGAGCTGCTCTAAAATATGGCAAAATCCTCAAGAGACAAGAAAACCAGTGGTGCTTCAGCCCGTGCCAAAGAAAATCCTGCAAAAGGGAGAGTTAGCTGTGAAAATTTACCATGTTGCTACGGAGCTCATTCAGTTGCTTATATCATGTGGGAGAGGAATGAGTGAAGAAATACTCCACCTGGTACATGAACAGAGAATACATTTGCCCCAGATACAGGACAGCTTATGCAGGCATAAAACCTGAGACACCTGGTAGTGGTGCTGGGCAGGCACTGTCTGTTCATGGTCAGGTGAGGAAGCAGATAGTTTTTTGAATGAATGGGCTTGTTGGGAGGCAGGGGAGGAGAGAATTTCCTGTCTGTCATTAAAGTATCTCTCCTTTGTGATGCCATTTGCTGTTAAGGAGATTAGATTCTAGGGAATTAGTGCTGTAAGCAGCAAAAGTTTCTATTTCCCACAATGGGGATGTTTTCTCCTCCTTCTTTCCACTCCCGATTGATGGCAAGGTCCCAAGGCTGTGATACTTTGCTTTTGTTTTGGCCTCTTATTTCTCTTTGAAAAGAGAGATGATACATAGGATTTAGGATTCATTCCTGACTTTCTTGCAGTGATTCACTCCTCCTCCTCCCCACTCTGTCACTAGACATTGTGCATTCCTCCCAACCCAAACCTGTCACCCAGAACTAGGTCACACACCACCTGAACAACAGGCATCGCTCGCGTCATCTGTTAGTGTGACGTCCAATGCAGAACGTGCTGTGTGAGTGCTTGGTTAGCCAGACCAGCTTTCTCAGAAAGCGGGATGTGAGAATGCTCCTTGTGATACCTGCCACATGGGCATTTGGAGGTGATAGGGCAGAGAGAACTCTGTTTACAAATGAAAAAAAAAAATAGAAAAAGGTATAAGCTAACTCTGTCAGCACACAGATTTTCTGGTTGGTTTGGATGATTTATAATGGTATACAGAGCTTTGTCACCTTTATGCTAACTCGTTCCAATGCTGCTCGGAGGTCGGCCCATTGGCCTGTAAAGAATGAGTTGTTGGTCAGTGTTGCTTTTCCTTGTAGTCTTGGTACTGGGGCTGTTGTCAGTCCTCTGCAGAGCAAAATGGGGGGCTGCCTGGGTAGCCACTTGGTCTCTCAGCACCGCTGGTTTCATTTTAGGGGTCCTTATAATGTGACCCTACACAGGACATAAATCCTCTTTTTACTTAGTGGGTAAAAGAGCAGCAATGCCAGTGGTTGGACTTGTAGCCTTTGCACAAGAACGTGATTTCTCATTTATATGGTTACTTTGGGAAGCTCGCAGGTGAGGAGTATGCTTTCAGTTCTTTTCAAAAGCTGTAAGTGTGAAGTAACAGGACCAGTTGCTGCCACAGATTAGCTGCAAAGGGGGTGTGCACAACACAATTAGCAGCAGAGATGGAAGTGTCTGCAAGCTGTGCAAACGTTTTCTTAGGATGTGTATGTTGTGCTTCTCCTTCCTGAGAAGTACTGACAATTGTCATAGAAATGCAAAAATACATCCAGTCGGTTTGGGTTGGGACAAGAAATGAGGGCCCTATAGCCTGGAGAGACACGTATGAGTCTGTGTGGGGAAAACACACCTTAATTAGATGGGTTGACAGATCCTGTTTCTCCTGCTTCTTCCACAGTTAGCAGCATTCAGTCTAGGAAACGCCTCCTGAATTCGCCCACCGGTGCCCTTATGGTAGATCAGGCATGCTCACCCCGAGTCCTCCATGCAGCATGTACAGCTGGATGTCCCTGAGACCCGGCTTGTGACCTGTTTGTCTGGATGGACAACTTCACCCTGGGAGGGAAGCCCAGCACATTCCCTGCCCTCTGCTCACTGTGTTCTTTTAGTGCTTCTTCCTGGCGGCTGGCTGGGTTTTGGCACGGAGAGGGCGACGTTTCCAACATCTCTCCCAGCACAGCCTGGCCAGGTGCCTTGCAGTGCTGCCGTTTTGAGCAGCACTTCTCTGAAAGTTACTTAATAGACATGCTAGGCTCTACTTTATCTTGACAATACACCCTTTTCTTGAGAGAAATGAGAAGTTTCAATTTCAGTCACTAGCCTGTTTTTCATTAACCTGTTTTAGTCAGCAAGTCATGGCTTTACTGTGCTACTCTCTCAAACAACTTCTCATAGGCCTAACGAGACGGTGGAGCAAAACTCCTGTCCTCTGCAGCAAATGCAAAAAGAGAAGAGGCAGTTTCACTCCAAACCTTACAGGAGACTTGGTCAAATTAACACTACAGTAAATGCCAAATATTTTGAATTTACAGAGTACTTTAAGCCCCAAGTGGGGGGCAAGAGGGAGGAAGGGGGGGGAAGGGATTGAAGTGAAGTTAATAAACCTTTTACAACTTTTGACTTAATCTTTTATTCAGTGCTTGTATAACTCAGTTATCTGCGAGTTAATAGCAGTATTTTTGATACCTCTCCAGAGCCAATACACTGCAAACCTTCAGCCCTGTTGGGTATTTGTGCTACAGCATATTTAATAGCCATGACAACAATTCAACAATTGTACGGCAGCCTCCCCTCCCTGTCTGAGTGTTGCAGGCACCAGAGTGTCTCCATTGGAAAACCCCTAAACATACAATTTCAGCCAAAACTGGTTTAATGATAGTCTACTGAGAGCTTGACAGGCTTTTTTTTTTAAAAAAAAAAAAGGCAGGTTTTTTCCCTCTCCCCCTGCCACCGATTTTTTTTTAACTTCTTTGCTTCTTTTGAAAAAAGCTGCTGCTGTAAAATACAAAGCGAATTAAAAAAAATAAATTGCTTTAAATTGCTTAACAGGCTTGATGAGACAAAGACTGGTGTGTTGGAGTGGCTGCAGGGAGCTCTGCGGCTGCTTTTGTATGATTTCAGAGGTGAATTTAGATGGCTGGAAGATAGATGGGTGCCAGATGCAGTTTGACACAGATTCCGGCAGCTGCTCCTGCGCAAGGTTTCATTACCAGCAAGTTAGCCAGAGCTCCAGCGAGGCCCCAAACACTGAAATGACAGCGAGAACAGTGAAACAATACAATATTCGCTAAGTGATTTTAATCTGGGAGATTAAATGCACCCAGTCAGTTTCCCGACTCAGAAAGCCAACTCGATATAAAGCTGTTCATGGCACTCACTCTATCAAGGCCTTTGTCACATACATTTACATTGTGAGTGCTTTCCCGACGCCTCTACCCTGAAATAGGAAGAGAAGGGTTGATTTTGTGTTGCATTCATATATTTCCTAACTGTATAATGTGTTTTTAACTGCAACAGGAAATATTGGCCTCGCTTTGACAAATGCTTACATTGGACTGAAGTGCTCCTGTGCTCCTTCTAAGCACAGGCATAACTTTTTGAAAGATTAAGGCCACAGTCCATAAAGAGAACAGCTTCCTTTTTAATAGATGGGCAAGTCCCCAAATCAAGAAGTCATCAGTATTTACAGGCTTGGGAATTTGGTTTGGATTTAAGTAAACCAATGTACTACAATGGATGACTTGAAGAGGCAGTGAAGCTGCTGTTCTCCAGGCAGCTGGAGGTTGGTTTGTGGAGGAACACTAAAGGTTGGGATTTTGTGAAGGGAGAGAAAATGTAATCAAACTTATTTACAATAAAACCTGGGCTGACCGTGATTAAAGAGTCTTCAGGGACGCTTCATGGGCTGTGTTTTGGGAACACCAATTGTGATACACTTACTCTGTGGTTATGTGGGCTTTATGTATTTCTGATTGCTTTAACAAGAGGATCCCTGACTAGAAGAAGAGGTTTTCACTCAGCTAGCAAGGGGAAAGTATATAGGGATGCAAACAAACAAAATCTCATTTCTTCCAGAGGTGCCACCTGGATATTGCCATTCCCTATTTAACTGCTGGTGTCAAACTCCTCTGTTCACTTTGAGTCATTTACTGTCCTCACAGTAAGCAAACAAACCAGTCTTTTTTTTTCCCCACTAATTAATAAGGACGAAGTTGGATTTGTATGTGTTGTCTTTGTGTCTCAACCACCATTTGTTTGTGAATGTTACAGTTCTGTGTCTAGATGCCTTTGGTAAGTACCCCGTTCATGGCTTCAATTAAGCTTTCTATATCGAGAAAGTATGCCTTAATTTAGCAGGTTAAAGATGTCTCTGTTACATCAGTTTGTTCACAGTGTGTTGTGACCTAATCAACTAGAGATGTAAGCCATTTCATGAGGAGTAATTGCTCAACAACAAAAAATGTCTCTCTTTCCTAATAGCTGTGAGTTGGCTAATTGGAATCCATTTTGGTAGTGGCAGGTCAGCAATCAGGAGATGACTTTCCTGGCTGGCTTCTAGGTGGGAAGGAGAAGACAGCAGAAACTGAAACACAGAGCTACATCTTCCCGAGGCTGCTATGAGAGCATCGCTGCCGTCCATATCTGTACCCCATGCACTGAGAGTGCAGTGCCCTGGCGCAGTCTCATGTCACCCATGATGCTGTGACAGAGTTTGGTCAAAACTCTTTCTTAGATGTTTTTGAGGGAAAGAATTTGTGAGTGGGTTGGAAATACCAGATCTGCTCTCAAGACTTGTGAAAGAGCTCTGGCTTTATTGTTATTACTGAGGGTAGGGGGTTGTAGTGGTGGCATCATCATATGACAGTTCTTCTCCGTCGCCTCATTAGGCCTTGGTCAGGAGACGGTGTGAAGTTTAGGGATGTTGGCTCACGTCTCTACACGAAATAACTTATGACAGTGACAGAGCACTTTTTGCTTTCAGTGCTTCATTGCTTAGGAGGACAGGCTGTCAGTCTAGCCAGCGGTGCCATGCTGAGGCACCTTTTAGATGACTGGTGGCCAGTGTCCTGCTTTTCTTCTTCACCAAGAAATAGATCACTGAAGTGCACTCTGATTATTTCTTTCTTCTGGTATTTTTTTTTTTCTTCTTCTCCTCCTTGGCTTCAAATCTTGCTGAGAGAGAGGTGGAGGGGAAAATCCTCATGAATTAACATTATTTCCCTGGTGGGCTTTGCTGCCATTTTATCTAATTACGCCTGCTGTTTTCCAGATCACATTGTAAGCATTTGCATGAAGGGGCTTTCACTTACCTCCTCAAGTAAATTAAATAACAGCCCTTAGGCTGGGCTGACAGCATAATGCATTTTCATCTGGGAGATCAACCACTCCTATACCTTGAGATGGGAAATGCTGAAATTACAGGGAAGCTCTGCACTTTTGTCTTGAATTAGGGCAACTAGACTGAGTTAGGGCTACTTTGAAAATGCCTGCTGCTGACTCTAGTGGTGGGCAGGGATCATTGGGAAGAGAGGAACATATGGGAATCTGCAGTGAGAGTAGCAGAGAAAAGACTCTGGTATTTGGCTCACTAGGATCCACAGGCTACGTGTAAGATGTGCAGAAAAGCCAGGGAAAGCAAGCCTATTGTCAGCAGGTTTAAATGCATAGCCCTATTGGAAAGTGTGAAGGGATCTGCAAACCAGGAAAGATTGGAAGCCACAGATGTAAAGCAAATGAGAGGTGCAGGCCCTGCCCTGAGGATGTTTACAATATGACTTTGTGACTTCGTGGATGAGGAAGGCTGAACTTGTGTTGAGTGCTCTGGAAATCAAAATACATGGGCTTGACTTTCATTTCCATAATAAGCCACCCTGTTGTTTCCCTGTGCTTCATTTCTTCAGTCTGCTAAATAAGGCAGTAGCCCATCCTGCTGAAATGACAGTCCGCTGCTTTCTTTGCCTGACCCGTTACTCCAAATGAGTATCCAGCCCCAGGAGCTATCCTCCTCCAAATGTTTCAGAGCTCCTAGAGCCCTTCATAATATCAGCCTCATGGGATGATCTGGTTCCTTCCCAGTCATGTGTGGTATTTCCTCCTCATGCCTTGATTTCTTTGGTAGAGTTGAGAGCTTCTGAGGAGGAAAAGGGATCAGCAACAAATGACCACAAGGAAATTTCAGCTTCAGCTCCTGATCAGCTCAGGCTTGTCCTGGCAGAAAAGAGGAGGTTTTTGAGAAGGCCGAGGAAGGAACTCCACCTCCACCAAATGTTAGGCTTGAACAAGCCTGGGGTGGCCCAAAATGCTGGTGTCCTCTCGGGCTCTGACTTTGCAGGATGGTGAAGTGTGCCCGGACTGGGGACCTGCTAGGAAGTGGGCTGGTGAGCTGCGTGGGCAGATTGAATGAGCATTTAGTGAGTGAGGAAAAGGAGAAAATGGGTCCCTACAGCAAGCAGGGAATTTAATCTTTGCTCTGACTCACTGGTGATGGGTTGGGATGAGAGTCAGCAACAGGAGAGGCTGCTTAGCTGGGGGTGTGTTCATCTTGTGTGGTGGGAAGCATGCACACGTGTTTCATGTAAAGGAAAAAGACCATATATGTCCTCAGTTCTCTGTAGCTCTGAGGTGACAGCAACTCTCTCAGTGTTACAACTGCAATATTGAAGTACTTTCTAGCTTTTGGTGCTAATTCTTTTTTTCTCAGTGTCATTGGTTAGGGATTAAGGAAATCATGCAGATTGCCAAGATCTGCTTGAAGGAGTCTGCAGTGACTCACTTTTGTCTGGGAATGTTTGGTGAAGAAATGCAGTTGACTTGGTTTTCTTCTGAAAATCAAGATTTCTGTTCCATCAAAACAAAGTTTCAGGTTGATGGTGGGGCAGAGTTAGAAATGTTAGTGTGATGGGGGTGTAAATACCTTTAAACTTACATCTTAATGCAGCTTGGCTCTTTCAGGTAACTACAGGACTACTTTGTGATGCATTTCTGTGTCTGAGATGAATTTTGAATGCCAGTGAGATAATGAGATTTATCAAATAAAAAGCCCATCTTTCACATTGTTCAAGCTTGGCCTCATGCCTCAAATACATGGAGTTTAGCTCAGAAGCAGCTTGTAATTTGTATCACAAAACCACCGCATGTAGTTCATGATGGATGGTAGCGACTGGATGCGAGAGGTTTGCAGTTGGGACATGCTAACAGCTTTCGCTGACATTTGCACTCGGTCAAAGTCACAGCAACAGGACAGAGGACAAGTGAGTGTTCACTGTGAGGGTTCTGGGGGAGAGGCTGAGGAGGTGTTTGACATTGTAAATGGGGGATTCTGGTTTAATACCAGTAATTTTTTTAGTATAAACATGCATGATATTCATGATGCAAGACACTGCTGCTTTTATAACACGTTAGGGCAGATGATTCAGGATTGATACAGCTTCTTCAGTGATCAGGTAGTATACACCCCATTATTCTTATTCACTCACTGTAGATGTTAGAAAGCTTTCTAACAATTCATGGTATCTCTCAAGCTCTCATCCCCTTCTCTCTTTTTAAAAAAAATATTATTATTATTATTATTATTATTATTATTATTATTACTACTACTACTATTATTCAGAGTCATGCTGTACACATCTCCCAAGCAGGTGGGAGGGTGAGTTGGTGGGAGATGACTTGGCTTTTTTGGAACTTCACTTAATGCAGGATGGGGGCAGAGAAAATGAAGCTAAATTACGCAGATCCTGAAGGCACAGCAAGTGTGCTACATCACTTGTGAGCATGACTAGAACTGAAAATGAATCACAGCCTTGTTAGACACTGTATGTGTCAGTGCATGTGGGCAGAAATATCGTTCAGAGAGAGAGAGAGAAAGAGACAGAGAGACTGCCTGTCTTGAAGTGTGCTGGTCCCACTGAAATCGCTGCAGTATTTAACCAAATGGGTGAGAGCTGGGCAATGGTGGAAGAGCTGCTCTGGGATACTTTGTTATGTCAATTTTCCTTCCTTTCTGAAAGTTCAAGAGGAGTCTGGACCTCTCAGCAGTGAAATCTATTTTCTAAACCAGAAAAGGCTATAATTGCAAGTGGGTTTGAACCCACTTTCGAGGACTTTATAATACAGCCACCAAGATTTATTCTGGGCTAGATTTGAATGTGGAGTTGTTTCAGCCTGCATGTTCATTTTGCATTAGGAAGCAAACTTGATTTACTTCTCCTGTGAACTTTTGATGGTGCGCGCACGCACACACACACTCCCCCACGTGCACACTAAGGTAGTTAACATATTCCAGCTACAAAAATACAGTCTGGTTCTGTAACCTTGATTCTTGTATGTGTATAATTAAAACAGGGCTTATTTCTAAAATGGAAATTGGTTTTGCAGTTTGGTTGTGATGTGACAGAGCCACATGAGGTGATTTGATGGAGAGATGCTGGAATCAGCTGACCACTAAAATCTGCTGTATACGTGTTTGTACTCCAGAAGACACTTGCCATGAATTATAGCAACGTTCCTAAAGAATGTCTCCTTCCTTCTGCAGAGACCTATCCATGGCAACTAACAAGCAGCAGCCATCTTAAAGATTTAAACATCCCTACCCTGGCACACCAAACCCACACTTTTTCAATGCCAGGTGGAGTCAACCAGTATATTCTTTCAGAATTTTGATTGTGCATTTTTGTATGTTGCGCTCAGACCTGCAATCCGCATTTTCTTTCACTAGCCTGACTCTATTACTGCTTTAGTAAAGCAAAGGGACCCATTTATGGAATGTTGATCAGATGGCTGGGTGCTTCCGTCTTCTGGCCAGTTTGGTGTGTTGATAGTCTCCTCCCGTGTCTTACAAACAAATGTGTATCTCCTGTGTTCTAACAGAAATGGGACAATCTCGACTGAGTCTGCAATATGAATGTTTTGGAGCTGTACTTCTCCACTGAGGGAGCAATCTTACCTCTCTAAGAAGGATTGCATTTTAAGTTTCTTTTAGGGCGAAAGGAGGAGTTTTCCCTGTTTTGAAGCCTGGGATCATCCTTGCTCATCATACACTGGAAGCTGTGGTAGGGCTGAGGTGTGTTCCCAGATGACACCTAGTAGAAGGGCTTGGTTTTTGTCAGCACCAGACTACAAGTGAAAACTTTAAGGAATTAAAAAAGCGAAACAAAACAACAACAAAACCAACAGATTGTTAACACTAGTTTCAAGAATATAGAGCTGTTTGCGTAGCTGTTGTGGGCACTATAGGCTAGACAGGCTCCTGTGAAAGCAGCTTTAGATGCTATTTCACAGCCTGAAGTTTAATCAGAAATGAAACTCTTGTTGTGCTGTGTTTCACTGGGATTTTTTTCTCCTTTCCTCCTGTTTATATTGCCCGAGTTTCTTATCCTTTGAGTGCTGGTATGGCTAAGTTTCTTGTTAAGTGGAGGTTTATATGCTGTTCCAGGCTGGTCTGGGCTGCTTTTGTCCCCAGCCTGCTTTTCAGTGTTTCCTAAAGGCTTTTATGCTACTCACCCTTCTGCCTGAATCCATACTAGAAAGGATTTCCTCCTAGAGCATGTCAAAGCACCGTGTCTTGAGCAGAGTAAGGTGCATCTTCTGCTGCCTGAAGAGGCTGAACGCATTCAGCTCCAAATAGCTTTGCGAACAACTCAGCTCTCTCCTGTAGCCAGGCACTCTTACTGTTTTCCTACCGAAAGGGTAAACCATGGGCTGGGAGGAGGAAGAGAATTGAGGAGTGGGATCAGCAGGGATGCTGTTGTCTCATCTGCCTAATCTGTGTGGTGAAGGCAGGAGTAGCCCATCAGCCCAGGCAGGTTAATCTGAACTTGCAAAACTCCAAAAATCCTGGTTGTGGTTGAAAATGTTTCCTCCACAAGGCACAGTCAGTGCTTCCATGTGTTGCTTGTCTTACAGCCGAGTCAGATCTAGTGCAGGAGAAGACAGGTGGTCTTTGCTGGTAGTGCTTGCAGGCCTGTGACATCTTGTATAATTTAAAAGCTGATCATTCTACACACTAGCTTGATTTTTTTTAAAAGCGGTTAATGTGTAGTTTCTCATTTATCCCCTTACCCACAGACCAGGTGCTCTGTACTTTCTGAGCACAGAGTAGTTTCTGAACATTAAGGATGTAAACTGTTCACAGCTGAGGACACAAGAATGTCCTCCTGCCAACAGAGAAAAGAAAAGTTAAAAAAAAAAAAAGAAAGATAAAAGACAACATCAGTAACTTTTGAAAATCCTGGTCATCAAGTGTTGTTCCTAGAATGTCCTTACTCATTAAATGAAATGGGAATAGCTTGTGATTTTCTGACTCTTGGATGTGACTGATTGAGAGAAACGCAAGGAAGGGATCCGTACTTACGACAAGAAAAAAAGTTTTAATTACTTGGAGCAAGAACATGTTCTGAAAAGTAAAGATTTTAGACTTAATGTGCATGGAACAAAAGGCCGTTGTAAGCTATGTATGAGAGTTGCTGAGAGTTTGTATTCTGCCCTTTTTTTTCTGTGGGAGTTATTTCCTGTTGTTGACTAGAGTTCTTTATTTAGAACCACCTAGCTACTGAATGACAGCTCGCTTGCAAGAAGAAAAAGTGCGATTAGAACTTGCTAAGGCTTATTTCCACATCTCCCCACTTCCATTTATTTAAGGGGAATCTTTGCTAAATGAAAGAAAAAAAAGTTCAAAACAACAAATGCATTTCCTTCTCAAGATTTCGCCTACATCAGCCATGAGAGTAGCAAAAATACGTTGGGAATCTGAGGTCTTTCACCTGAACATCTCATGGAAAACAACATTTCTTTAACAGAAGTGGTTTGGTTTAGGTTGTTTTGCTTTTAAGCAAACCAAACCCATCAAATGCCAGGTCTCCCTTTTCGCTGGTAACACATGAATGTTGTTGGGGAGCAGCCCTTTCTACGAACCCCTCAACTAGAGTAGGAGTGGGCACTTGCACTTTCCCAGCTGCTCAGATGCAAGAATTTCCTTTGAAGAGCACTGCCAGCAAAAAGAGGTTTCTGTCTGCTGACCTGCATGGGAATTGTATTTGTGTACATGTGTGGAGTCAAAATTATCAGCAATTTGACATCTGCTTAACTTCTTCTTTTGGCTGAACATCCAGTTAAGAGTTAAGGAAAGTTAGAAGAAGACCAGGTTGGGGAAGAAAAGAAACGAGATTTAACCTGAAGGTTAACACTAGTGAACCATAGGTGTACAGAAGCAAGCAAAGTATCTGGGATTTATTGTGACTTTTTTGGTTAGCAATAATCATACTAGGAATGTCTCCTGGATGTGGATGATTAGAAAATTACCTGGGGCCTAGCAGATAGACAGCCATCCCTTATGGTCTTGGCTGGCCCCTGGCTGTGAGCCTCTCCAAAGAGGGTGCCTGTTGCTGCCCAGCTCTTGCAAATAGGCTGGTGACTGCCTCTTGCGAGCAGGTTGTGAAACAAGAGTTACGGCTCTAGACAGCCATTCACATCTTTCCTTCTACAAACAAAACTGGTAGAAGCTGGTTTGTAAAACAACCTGTGCAGGAAAGTGGATCTGTCTGTGAGGCAGATTGGGAGCCTTCTGCCCATCCCATTGGGCTGGGAAAGTCCGCGGTTGGGAGAAGAAGCAGGGAGAGCCTCAATGATGTTCCTCATGGTATTTTCTGCTGCTGCTGTCCAGAAGACAAAGCAGCGAACACCCTGGACTCAGTCGCCGCACTGCTGGTTGGGATGCAGCTCTTCCTCCTTGTTTCTTGGGTCTACTGCTTTCCCTTGGCTTGTCCACCTCTGTACTCAACATCATGTATCCATCCTCTTTGGTCCTTCACCAAGGCTAAAATGGAAAAAAGGGAGAATGATTACTGTTTGACAGAACTGCTTTGGGCTGCCTCAGAAAGCCATACTTGCTTTAGGGAGTAGTATTTTTTTTTTCGTCCTGAAAATTCTGACACATGCTGTGTGAGATGGGGGTGACCAGACAGAAGAACTGCCTCTCCCCTTTTCCAGACTCCCTGCCAATTTCAAGGACATTAGCACCCCAAAGCTGCTCTGGGAGGAAGGAGAACTAAGAGGTGTGAAAGGAAAGATGGATGTGATGATAAATGGTGAATTCTCAGCTTTTTTCTTTGTCCTGGTGGCAGATACAAAATACTGGGTGGGTTTGCAGTGATTTAGCGGCTCTCTTTGCTGGGAATACTAATTGGGCATAAACCTCTTTTAGCTTTCGGCTAATGGTCACTATAAATGAACAGCTTCCTTTAGAGTGAGAGAGCATAAAAGAGGTTAGAGGAGAACCTAAATTAATTTGTGCAGTTCCCTTTTTCTTCAGAAAGCTAAAATACATTTCTGACCATTACAGGGGTGGTTTTAGGTAGAGTGAAGAAATGCATACTTCATCCACAGTCTGCTTACCTGCATATACAGTATGAGCTTTTGCTGACTCTCATTCGTGCGAGCACGAGGGAGTGTAGAGAGGCAAAATGAATCATTATCACAGGCATAGTCAGTAAAAGCATCTGATGTACTCATTCACTTTTTTTTAAATTTCTTCTTTGCAAATGATCTAAGAAATCACACATTTTACAAAGGGTTAAAACAGAAAGACTTGTGCATTCACTGCATTGACTCAATGAGTTTGGCTTTATATGATCTTCATTTATTTGTAGTAGAACAGAATGGCAGTGGGAGTTTATGCTACATTTGATGTTCTTGTGCTAGTTTTTTTTTTTGCCAGCTCCTTTTTTTTTTTCTTTTCTAAATTTGGCCCTGCAGATTCAACTTCTGTTTTATTGGGGTTTGTTGGTTGGTTGTTGGTTTGGTTTTTTTTTTTTTTAAAGAAGTGGTGTAGGTTACTCACTGCTTACTTAAAATTAGACCCTCAGAAAACTCTGTCTGAGAGGAGTACAGACAAACATCGTCAGTAAAGAATTTTGCACCCAGGGCAGTAAGAGGATGGATTTATCATTACAGGTTTGAATTACCTTTAAAATGCCTCTATCTTACTTGGTAAGCGTGTCTTGAAGCTATTGGCTCTAAGAAGCTGCAGAAACTATTCTAAACAAAATGCCCAAGCCCCCAAAGTGGTGTAGCAGCTTTAATGTGCTCTACAGATTATATTCCAGCCAGCAGAAGCAGCTAGAGGTGAGTGTATTCATTTGGATGTCAATGCATTAACTCATGTTTTCATGTAAATAAGGATAGAAGGCGGGCTTTTTTCCCTGGTAATGCATCTGAGCACGAACACATTAAATTCCAGTGACATGGGTTTAAGTGCTATATAACATATTGCAATGCTATATAACACCCTCCATCAACACCATAATCATGATACTGGTTTGGGTTTGCCCTCCCAGCCTCAAACACATTGCTGTTGCTGTACAGTGCTTTAATGAGACAAATCTGAGCAAGAACATCCATTTCTAGAAGCCTCTTGTCACTTGGCCGGCGGCCCCATTTGCACTATCAAGCCTTTGGCATTTCAGCAAGGTCGAGCAGTGCTAAACATATTCCATCTTGACTATGCAGCCAGGCCTCTTCCAGGTTTCATGTGTGTTAAAGAAGAGGGAAGGGGGCATCTGCGCTCCAGAAATGTATGGCTTCACGTAGAGCTCTGTTGGAGAAGCTTTGCTTCAGAAACGGGCTGTAATATGTGCAGCACACATGGTAAGCTGGATCAGTAGAGCTGCTCTCCCCAGTGAACCAGGAACAGGTTGTCCATCAGCATAAGGGAGATGGTGATGACCTTTGTATTGAAGTGTGTGTGGCTTGTGTGTTTGACAGCCCCATGTTGTTACGATTTTCAGGCTCATGTTGGGTTTGTGCTCAAGACTAGTGGGTGGCCGAAGTCTTCTGGCTTGATTGCAGCGACATCTGTTTACACCAGTGGTTAATTAGGCCTGAAGACTGGCCATCTCTCTGTATTTTCCCCCACCTTCTCTCTGGTTTTGCTTTATTAAAATTATTCCCTCTTTGGTTATAAAACAGAGCCTTTGGTTTTATCTGCAGATTTTTTTGTTTCTTTTAATCCACTGGCCCCACTATGAGATGAATATCAGAATATGAAGGTAGCTTCTCTTTGAAAACATAACCAAGTGTTCCAGAAAAGAATGACTTGTGCTTTTGATAGAGGCTGCAGAGTGAACACTGAAAGGGAAAGAAAAGCAGCCTAAAAATGTTTTAAACTCAGCTCCAAACAAAGTACAATCCACTAAATCTTGAGAAGCAGGAATGGAAAGTGGAGAGTGTTTTAGGAACCCGTGTGCCGTAGAGACAGCATTGGTGTGAACAGTCTGTCCTGGGTTGAAAATGGAGCACATCTTGCAGGTGATACAGTCTGAACGGGATTTGGGAAAGAACATAGATGTTTATGAAAAGCAAAAAGATGTGAGAAAATATATAGCAAGGGTAGGCAGCCTGAACCCCTGTCAGAGGACAGAGTGTTTCAGCTGGAGCAAGGATGATGCACACCAGCAGTCTCCAGAGGACTGGGAGTGCACAGGGAATTACAGAGGGAGGGAGTCATCTCCATGCATACAGAATGCAGCAAAACCTCCTCTGACTAAGCCAGCTAATGCACGCTGCTTCTTTTTTTTCCTTTCCTGATAATCCTGTTCCATAATATTTCCTTAATAATTTAATATGTGACGAGTAGCCCTTTTGAAAAGCATCTAAATCACCAAGTCTGACTTTCATATGAAACCTTGCCACCCCTGTGCTTGACACCCACAGGGGATTTTTACTGGGTATGACTCTTTGAGAGCTATCTTGGAGTTAAGGGGTTTTTTTCTTAATTACTTAATGAATTTACCATGTGGCACAACCCTTGGTACTGCCAAGCAACAGCTTTCTATTACTA
This sequence comes from Cuculus canorus, assembly GCF_017976375.1. Taxonomy (NCBI): domain Eukaryota; kingdom Metazoa; phylum Chordata; class Aves; order Cuculiformes; family Cuculidae; genus Cuculus; species Cuculus canorus. The sequence goes on from NC_071403.1 coordinate 86,466,231, forward strand.
GACTGTATGGGCCCAATCCCGTATTACTGAAGCCAAAAGCGGTATTTGGGAACAGACGTTGGCATCAAAATCTGTAGGAAGGCTTAGAATAACTATACAAAAGGGGTTGGTTGCACTCAGAATATTGATTCATGAGCTCCGTGGGTTTTTTGCATCTCTGTTCATTTTACCCAAGTAAGATCAACTGCCCAACTGGACATATAATATATGGCACTGCATTAGAACTAAGGCTGCATTTGGTCATACTCATTAATTAAACTGATTTCTCCTGTAGGTTTTTTTTTTTCCTAGAGAACTAACGGAGAATGATAATTAAGCATATTATGCATTCTAGGGAACGGTATTTCTCCTACTGCCACAAAAACATTAAAGGAGAAAAAAAGCAGAAAATTAAGGAGAAAATAAAGAGTCAAAAGTAGAGTAGGAGAGGAAGGGGAGAATGTCTTCCTTTGATTGTAACTAATTCCTCTGGGCCTTGGGATGTGTGGGGCAGCCTTGTTACAGTGAAAGAGCTGCACGAGCAAGACAAAAAGAAAGAGGCAATGAAATCCCCAGGAAAGCATCCCAGCTCACCATTGCAGCTCCCTCCCTGCTGACATACAGGTGCAGACTGCAGTAATGCAGCACCCCGATTTTTTTTTCGAGGGGCTTGCTTTTATTTGTGGCTGAGCCTTACATGAGAAGGGCCCCACTCTGGAAGGTCTATATTAACCCCTGAGTTGGCCTGAATGGAGACGACACGAGGTCTTAGCAGTGTTTGATCACTTAGCGTGCTTGCTTCTTACCCATGAGACCCGCGTTGCATTGCTCAGTGGGGAGTGTTGCTCGAGTGGAACAAGCATCCTTGGCTGCAGGCAGGCCCTTCGTTTAGCTTCTCCCAAGTATTGGTGCCAACAGGGTCTTTATTTGCAACAAGTCGTCTGCTTCGGGGGCAGGACTGGGTATTTGCCTGTCAGCTCCTGCATGCACCGAAGCAAAAACATCCAGGGAGAAAATGAAGATGTTTTGTTCTTACAATTACATGGTGAAATCTCACAGTATTAATGTGTACTGCAGTTAGAAAGAAAAAGGCCAAGGGTGCAATTAGAAACATAGGAAGCAGTTCATTGCCTCTATGAAAAACGTGAGGGCTGCTGACGTTCAACACACCAAACGCTGCTGCTTTTTCCTAATTAGCGCATGTGTTAATAGGCAGAGATTACCTGCCAGTCTGTAGTATTTCTAATTATTTGCCCTATGAAGTCTGGTGTCTGTTTTCCCCTCCCAGTCTTTCCAATCTTTGATTTCTGTTTGTTCATTTATGTACCTTTAACACAGGAGGGGTTTTGCATGAACTCCAGGAGACCTGGCCTCAGTCAGGCGAGCTTTGGCCATCCTGGCTCAAAGACAAGGCTGTGCTTAGACTGTGCCTGTGGCCCACATCTGATCAGCACCACTGCAGAAAAACACAGTTTGGTTCCTTCTCTTTTAGTGCGTCGTCTTGATGTGTGAGCAGCCTGAGGGCCTGCATCAAGGCCACAATTGCACAATTACATTGGCGCTACTGCTCCTCCGGAAGCCCTTGCGTGCACCATTCAAAAACGGGATGCGTTTTGGGTGGCTGCTCCTCGCAGACATGCAGACTTTCTTCCCCGGCTCCTGCAGGCTCTGGAAGCCTCTGACAACACACTTCCTTGCGCAGCGTTTTGTGGCTCAGTCGCAGCCTGTTTCTCTGTGCTTACCACCGTGTTCGGGCAAACAGCGTTTGGGCCGTGCACACACCTTCTGGTCTCATTGCTGTGGACCTGCGGCACAGACCTTTGTGGCCAGAAAGGTCTCGTTAAATCAGGCGTGGGCCAATGTGAGAAGCTGTTGGCAGATTATTTGCCTTGCGTAGCCTAACCTCGTCCCACCACAATGGAGCCTCTGCTGAGTGGGAAGCATAGGAAGGAGCTCTACTCTTATCGATTCATATCGTGACCTATGCTCAGTTGAAAGTGCTTCTGAGTGTGGATGCAGGTTGTACTTGCTGTGTTTGGAGGAACAATCTTGAGTTACAATGTGACTATAAACTCCTGCCAAGAAAAGCCCAGGGGAGTTACAGTAGGAAACAGAGGGGCAGTGAGTTTTCTCTTATGCTAGTGTAAAATTGGAGCAACCTAACAGAGCCAGAAGCGTTTAGAACTCGGATGGTACAGGCTCAGGCCTTTTACTGCCGAGTATAACATGGCAAGATCAAGGCCTTGGATATCGGACTGGAGCCCGGCTGCTTATTTTACAAATGTTGGTGGCTATGCCTATGGTGCCGGTGATAGCGTGCACACACCCAGGCACGGGGACTGTAAACCTCCTGTGGACTTTGAGCTCTGGAAGGCAGGCACTGCTCAGCTGAGTGCATCCATAGCACAACTGCACAAGGCCAGATCCTGCCCACTTACAAATCCGGTGTAAAGGAGGGCAGAATGCGGCCCCGAAATGTGGTGGATCTGGTATGAAAAAAAAAAAATTAATGGAAAAATGTGCAGGTATTCTGGCTGGCTTTTGAATAGTCTGAAGCCCTGCAGACAAGTACCGCTCTACTCACGCCCTAAAGAAAATGAAGCTTTCCCCTTTATTTAATGATTTTTTTAATCACAACTCTTGTAATTTCAAGAGGAGGTTTGTTTTCCTGAGTAGAAGGACCAAATTTCAGTGCCTGTCTGCTGGGAAGTGTCCAGCCACGGGTAATTCTGGGTTTTAATTTCTGCCAGCACCCAAGCAATCCACAAGTCACTCGTCAAAATTCAGTAAACGACTTGTGAATTGCGTTGCAGATCTGGTTCAGGGCTACCTCTGTATTGCAAACAGAGAGGATGAGAGGGTCTCCGTCTACTCAAATGAATGGCTGAGAGCACAGGTGGAAAGGAAAGGATGCGCAGAGGCCTCCAGAACTGGGGGGAGTGTTTCAATCTGATGCCCTTTCCTCTCCTTTTAGTGGCTTCAGCAGAATATCCCCTGAAATACCAGTCCTGGTGTGGTAAACCCCAAGTAGATGGGGTCTTTTCAGTTAGAATTTTAAGAATCCGTAAGATCATCAGTTAATCTCCTTCTGTTTTGGCAGATTCATTATTTTAATGGGGTTTATCTTTTCATTTGTGGATTTTTGACAGGTACGATTCCAGGTTAAAGAAACCTTCCCGCTAAAAGTATCCTCCTTTTCGCTTTTCTAGCCGAAAATGGAACACGATTTCTACCCAGACCATCCGCTTGATTGATCACAAATCATTACAGACCATTTTGAGTGTAATACTTAAACAAGTCGTGATATTAACGACTGATAAGCGCCTTTATGTTAGATTTTAAAGCTTTATTGCCCCGAATCGCGGCTGGTTTAGTGGAACAGAAACGCCGGGGCGATCCGAGGTCCCTTTCACAACATATAATCACGGAGGTAACTTTAAATCAATCGTCTTCTTTCCAGGTAGCGCCCGGTGCCCAGCTCCCCCCCTCCTCCCCCCTTTTCCCGCAGCCTTTGGTGCGCTCGAACGTCTCGGTTTGGCCTCATTTTTGCGGTACCCGCCCAGCCCAAATTAGCAGCGAGGATCCCGCGGCGGGGCCGCTCCTCGCTTGGCTCCCAGGTGAGCGCTCGGCTTCTCTCCAGCCCCGCTCGGCTGGGAAGGCGCGGGGGGGGGAAGGAACACCCCGGATCGCGGGGAGCCTTGTCGTAGTGGCGCCTTTGTCCCCGCGGGGAGCCCCGGGGAAGGAGCACGCGTGGGGAGGAGGAGGAGCGGGGGTGGAGGAAGGCAGGGGCCGAGGCGGGGCTTGGACGAGGGCGAGGAGCTCGTCGGAGACGCCCCTGTCGTCAGTGCTGGCGGCAAGTGCTGGGAGCCGGGCCGGTGCCTCCTCCCTCCCTCTCCTCCTCCATTGTATAATGCTGCGTGATCGCAGCCGCCCGGGCACAGCGGACGCTTAAATCCTCACGCCGCCTGCGCCTGCCTCTTCCTCCTCCTCCGCATCCCACCCCGCTCCTCCCCGGCGCGGCACGGCGAGGGAGCGACATATGGAGCGGCTCTAGGGCGAGAGTTTGCGAGCTCCTCTCCCCCCCGCTCCATGCGATAGTTCTCAGGTGGAGCTGCATGTGGTGAGCGGGGCTGGGGGGTACTGCGGGGGAGCTGGGGGGTTCAGCGGGGGACTGGGGGAGCAGAGGGACCTGGGGGGGAGCAGAGGGGGGTTAGGGGGGGAGCAGGGGCTGGGGGTTCAGCGGGGGCTGGGGGGGAGCTGGGGGTTCAGAGGAGATTATGGGAGCAGAGGGTCTGGGGGGGGGGGCAAAGGAGGATTGAGGGAGCAGATGGGGTTGAGGGAGAAGCAGAGGGGTTCAGTGGGGACTATGGGAGCAGGGGGTCTTCGGGGGGTGGAGCAGGGGGAGCTGGGGGGGAGCAGCGGGGCTGGGGGTCAGCGGGGCTGGAGGGGAGCAGGGGGATCAGCAGCGGGGGCTGGGGGTCAGCGGGGCTGGAAGGGAGCAGAAGGAGCTGGAGGGGTTCAGCGGAGGCAGCAGCGGGGCTTGGGGGTTCCAGCTGTGGCTGGGAGCTCGCAGCGGGGGCCGGGGGGGTTCAGTGGGGCCGGGGTGTTGCAGCTGGGGCTGGGGGCCGCAGGAGCCGCGACGCCCACCCCCTCCGGGGCTCCTTTCAGCTCTGCCTTTCGATTCGTGCCCGGGCGGAGGAGCGCGGGGCGGGTGTCCTCCCCCTCTCCTCCGTGCCGGGAGGAGCAGAGGCGGAGAGTTGCTCTTAAAATACCTCCCCCTTCGTGTCCCCCCGTTCGATGCGCGGGGATCCCGGGCTGAAGCAGGTGCCTGCAGCCGGAATAGAGTTCTTTTTGCGGGAGCCGAGCCGCATCCCGCTCGGAGAGCCCGGCTTTCCCCGGGTAGGATAGCGGGGAGGCGCTTCCCGCCTCGCTCCCTGCTCCTGGCAGGAGCTGGGGACTCCAGGGTCCCCCGGGGGGAGCTAAAAGGGCCTGGGGGAGACTTTCACTCCGCTGGAGCGAAGCTGCCATATGGCTGGGCAGGAGCCTCTGGCTGGACCTTCCTAGAGGCTGGTGTCAGGGCAAGGGATTAGCCTGGCTTTTCCCGAGCAGTAGCACGCTCGGGGCTTCCTTGGGCTCTGGCGAGAAGGGTGGGTCATCTCTTGGAAGCTATGGCAAAAAACTCCTTATTGGGATTTCCTTCGAGGTAGGGGAACGCTTGGGGGGAGGGGGAGAAATGCTTTGCAACACTGTTCTCGTTTAGAGAATATGCTGCTTTACTCGTGTCAGTGTCAGGATCTGGAAAGGTAAGTTCTCCGTAAGCGTGAAAATAGGAGTGCAGTTAATTGCTGTCATTTCTCGTATTTTGTAAATCACTGCTAGAGAAAACAGGGCCATTTTTGTTGGAATTGTGCGTAGAGGTTTGTGTACTCTCCCCTGGGACCCTCGGTGGCTGATTTACAGCTACAGGTCAGCTGCCAGTGTAAAATAAAGCGAATCTGCCCATTTCATCTCCGGCGCACCAGAGCTGTTGTGTGTGGCAGTCTGCATCCAGGGAAGTCCGTACTTCTTCGGTTGGTGCTCAATGAAGTCACCAGGGTGGTTCTCGCTGCTGTCAGTGGGTGCTAGATTTGGCCACCGCAGAACAAGCTGTTGCACAAACAATGGTGGTAGAAAGCTTGGGTGCCCCCTAACATCAGTTTTATGCTTGTGTCTTTCAAATAGAGTAAACAGTTTCTATTTGTGTGAATTGAAACGACACTTCCTTTTTATTCCGATTATTAGGGCTTCACCTGCATAAAATACTCAGTCCAGATGAAGGTGTCTGTATTTTATGGGATTTTTTTTCGGGGTGCAAAATTGACAGGCATTTCAGTTTCAATCTAAGCGTGGGGGAAGCTTTTACATGGTGAAGTGAACCATATAAATAGTGTTTTCTTAAAAGTTGCTGCTGCTTGTACTTATATTGCTTTAAGAAATTAAGCAGTTGATTAAGCAGGGTAAATTGAAAGTATCCCTTTCAGCTTGAAGTTAACATGAGTACATTTTTACATAATAAGGTGGTATCTTTGGAATCTGATTTAACATAATGAGCTAGTGGTGGTGGTAGAGATAGGAGGAGTTGCAGTTTGTGCTGCCAGACAGGTATCCGAGAGCCTGTCCAAGGGAATAGTTCCATTGTCCTGAAATATTGCAGCATGTAATGTAACAGCAGTAGATCTCCATCCTTTCCTGACAGATCCTACTTCCGTTTTTAAGTTAGCAAAACCTACTCAGTCCTTTTCTGCAGCAACCAGATTGGACTGCTAACAAATGAAACTAGACTTTGTGCATATTAAAACATCTCTTTTGATTTTCATGTAAAGCTGATTTCTTGCTCTCTGAAGCTGATTAAAAACAAACAAAAAGTTGCTAGCCATAGGTTCTTCAGGTTTTGTCTGTAGATGAAGCAGTCTTAAAGAGCATTAAATATGTCTGTAGGTGCTGATTTATGAAGAATTGTAATTGTATTCCTTTATACATCTGTTCTTTTTAATGGGAAAGATGAAATAATGGCAGTTTCTCAGTGTTTTCATGAAAATAATAATAAATAATCGAAGCACTTGAATTGTCTGCCTGAGAGGTATTAAGGAGTTCAAGATAATGTCCTAATATCAAGGAAAACATCACATTTTATATTTTAAATTCTTTTTAGCTTCCATGAAGTACAACAGATCTTATGCAATGTCTGGTTTGAAGGTTTTTGTCATCATTTACACCAGCTGCTTTTATTTTTCCAATAAATAATGCATAGGGGAAAAAAAAAATTTAGGCACTCTTTGACTTTTTTCACACTGATGTAAAACTCTCCTGGCACAGTTTGTCTCTGGCAGTGCTAACACCAGACAGGTGATCCAAAATACTTGTGACTATTTTTGCTTTTATGTAACATCTTAAAGTCTAATCTGTCAAGCAAGGAGAATGTAGTACTTTGAAAGTGTAAGTAGTCTTCTGGTGATTTACTTTTTATAAGGGCTGGTTAGGAAGAGAGACACCCTCTTTTAACTCAGCTTTATATGTGTAACCGGTTCATGAGGAGACAGCTCCAGTTGCAACGGTTCCTTAACACACACACACACACACACACACACACGCAAATCCGTGCCAAAATCGGCAGCTTTCAATTACCAAGTCCAAAGATCAGGAGTGTACCAAAGGAGAGAGCAAGGTCCAGCTTAAATGTAAGCAGGTTGGCAGTAAGCACAGATCTTTAGAGTAGATGAATCTCTTCCTAATTAATAGTTTGTAGAAAATTGAATTTGCCAGTCTGAGAACAGTGCTGGTTTCTTGGGGGGGATGTAATTGCATGTTTTCTGTCACTTGTTTTATTTCTAAACTTGGATCAGTCAGAAAAACTGTACTGTCACAAACAAGTGGCTGTATATTGTAAATGGAGAGAGACCCTCAACACGTGTTAGTCAATTTTTATGTTTACTGTAGTGGAGGCTTCAGGTTTGTTCAGCATTACCAGTGCAAACACTATAACAAAAAATAATACAACAATGCACATGTGGGGAAAGAAAGCCCTGTAAATGCAGTGCTGACTTCTCCGTTGGGTGTTCCAAGCTGAACTCTAACAGAGCTGAGCAAAACAGAGACCAAGGCAGAGGTTTTATGGAAGAAATAGGGCTGCATGTCCTGGGTCAGTACAGCACTGATCCCAGCAGGATCCCTGTCCTTCATCTTAAGGCTTTGTGGGGTATGAAGCAGTGTGTTGATGTACAGAATAGAAACTGCATAGAGAAGTTTACTTCACTGATGGCTCCCAGTGAATGTGTCAGGTGCTTGGTGTTATTGCAAGGTGGCCAGGAGGAGCTGTGAAGACATGTTAGACTGGCAGCAGAGAGATTCCTCTGGCGCGAAGAGGAGTTCCTAGGTGAGGAAGAGCTGATTTGGGGGGCATTTCCAAAGGAGTATGGGGCTAGTCTCCAGGGACATTGAGGAGCTGGTAGTACAGCTGCATTTGTCTTCAGAAATGGCTTTCAGTCACGATGAGGAGCAAGGTGGCTTAAAAGAACCAAAGAAGCAGTGAAGTCACCAGAGTGAGTTTTTGGTTTTTATGTGTCCCTTCTTTGAGAGTGGAGGCTTAGCCAGCTCAAGTGAGACAACAGCCACCACCACATCAGAGTGACTGTGGATTTGGGCTGTTGCGGTAATATTAAACTATGCTCAAAACTCTGTGTTAGGTGAGTTTAAACTATTATTCTTCCAAATAAGGGGCCAGGCTCAGTACTCTGGTTGCTACATAAAATCGTAGGTGTTGCCACACAATGTCTGAAGTTCCCAACCTATATAACATGATCGGTGTTTTGAGGAGCAGTAGGCTTGAAGAGGAATTTCTCATTAGTATCACTCTGGAATTGAATTTTAAGTGACGTTAAATGATATGAGTCTTGGTCTGTGTAATTATTAGGAGCCAAAACTTGTTTACTTTGCTTTCACACCAGTAAGAGGTATTAGATTTCACCTGACAGCTTCTGCTTCCAGTGAAGTTAGAATAAAAATTGTATTCTTAATATAGTAAAATACAAAGAGAAAAGTGCGAATGTGGATTGTTTTCTTAATGCTATTTTTAAAACTGGGCGGTAGTATGGAAGTAGCAGAAGAAAGAAGTTCCCATTTCAAAGGAACTCGTGAGTTAGTGGAAAGATTTAAACTCAACCTAAAAGTTGCTCGGATGATCTGTAACGAATAAAACGGTGTTCTTGATCCCAGCTTTTCAGTTTCCCCAAGAAGCCCTTGTGCCATTTGAGCCACACGCAGGTTTAGTGGAAATGTGGCAATTATTGGATGTTTTGTACAATTTCTTATAGTTGCCTGTAACATTCTTCTGTTTAAAACTCCTGTCGTGCCAGGCAGGCAGTAAGGTTGAGTGAACTGTGCTATAGAAAGAACCACCCAGGACTGGAAGTAAACTATGCGGATATATGTTGGGGTGGAGGTTGAAAGGAGCGTGGAGGGCATATTTGAAGCAGACTGTGTAACTGCTACAGCAGGTCTGACTAGTTTGAAATGCCTAAAGGCAGCTTTGTCTTAACTTCAGGTAGCTGCAGAATGAAGTTCTAGAACCTAATTCAGAAATACATCATCATCTTCCGGTCCCTCCACAAACTCTTTACTTTTCATGTGTTTTTACAGCCAGTTGTTCACCCTTGGAAGAAGCATTTAATAGGTACAAGTACACGTGCTTGCATATTATTTGCATATTTTAAAAATATACATTTCATCAAGATAGGAGACTGGCATTCATGCGCTACCCACAGGGTTTTTTAAACAGTGGTAACATTTTTCTTTCTTATCACTCTGTGTGTGTGTATGTGACAGAGAAGCCACGCTATAAGTACTTTTTGTATAGCATGATTTGTTGCTGGTCGGTTCTTGCCTGTTGCTGTGTAGGAGGAGGGACTTCCACTTTATTAGTCAGTGCTGTGGTCGGAGGGGTTTTGACCAGGACTGCTTTCATGCTGGCTGTCCCAGGGGTACAATGACCTGCTTAGGTTACCCTCCTGTGATCTAGCTCACAGTCTCCCTTAACCTCCCACTCCATCCATTTGGCAAAATTGGATTTTCTAAACTAGCCTTCCCCTCTCCTCCCCGAACTAAAGTATTCCAGAAATAATTTGCGAATGAATAGTCGAGAGAGGATATTTTTTCTGTGTGTAACACACAGCGTAAAGCTTCCTGTTGCTGCTGTGCTTCCCCTTGCTGGCAGTGGAACATACGTGATGTACATGTGCTCTGAAGTTTTTGGGTTTTTTTAATTGTGGGGAAAATCGGTGTAATACTGTCTTGGGTGAGGTGAATGTGCTGTGCCTGACTGAATATGAAATGAAGTTGAGGACATTTCGTTTGTTTCCTGATCCTTCTGTGTTTTCCACTCCCAATTTCCAGATACTTAGTTTGTGGTTAAGTTTCTTGTTCCGTGTTGATTGACCTGTATGAAGCCTGCTTCGAAATAGGGTCTTAGTACACATGTTGTTAAAATATGCTATTAAAAGGGTGTCCCCATGCATGTTTAAATGATTTATTTGAGAACGTTTGAATTACTACACATAGAAGTTAAGTGGATCCGATGGTGGCTCTTTTAAGAGGTATTGCTTTGGTGTAGTAGTTTTTATTGTGAAATCAAGCAGGTGCTGCCAAAAAATGGGATCTTTTTCATCTCTAACTCGTAGCTGTTACGGGTTGAGAATAGTTCAAGGCTGGCCAAAGTTTCATCAGTTTTCAGAAGGCTCCTTCTCTGAACATGAAAACACATGCTGTATTTCAACAAACTCAAGAGCTTTAGTACACTGGACTGGAAGGCCAACAGTTACCATCTTCTCTAACAACGCTTAACATCGTTTTAGCAAACTTTCTTGTCAAACTTCAACTACTTCTTGTTTGTTTGTTTGTTTTCACTGGTGGTGGAGAAATGTCCAGCAACTTTTCCACCTCTTTAAGAGAAACTTGGGGATGGGTAGGCACTTTTTCGCAGGATATATTTGTATGGCAGTGTCAATTTCATTTAAGCAAAAGTGTTGAAAGCAACTCACATGCTATATAGCTGCTTTAAAAAATGCCAGGGAAATGCCTTTCTTTTCTCCTTTTTTAACTTTCAGTAGCAAAAAAAAAATAGTTAGTGAATAAAACGTGCAGGCCAGAAACTAAAATGACTTGTCATTGCCGGGGTGCATGTTGCATTTTGCAGTGTACATTTCTTTAGAGGTTGTTTTTTTTCTGGTCTCTTCTTCCCCCCTGCCATTTGCTGCTTTTCAGTTTGACTGTGATAATTTATTCAATACTGTTTTCAGAGCAATAACCTACTTTTTGGCAAGCCATTCAGTTCTTTCCACAGCGGTGTGGGTATCTCCCCCCTCCACCATGTGTTTATTAAGGGTCTACGACAAGGGGGAAAAACAAGGTATCTTTGGGGAAAAGATGCTATGATGCTCTCGAAATAAAGGATTCGATCAAAGTAATTATACATACACGAGGAAAAAACTCTCTCTTATTAGACACAAAGGGGTCTCGTCTCTCTTGGATGCACACACAATTCTCATTAACCTTTGTAGGAATTATACACATCCAGTGAAGATGGTTCCAGAGTACTTGGTCCCTACGTGCACTAAAAATATCATCTAGACCGTGACATGCGTGTGCCAATAGAGATGTCTTGTACAATCTACACAATTTTGCTGAAATCTGTTGTTCAGTGCGACGTTGCAGGGGAGGATGGATGTAGAGCTGGTCTTGCTATTTCACCATTCTCCCTTAGAGTCTGACCAGTAGCATCTTGTCATTACAGGCATGTAATTTTAGCAGTGAAAAGGGAGCATATGTTTGTTAGCCTGTGTCACTTTCTGGTGGCCACACTAGCTCTTTCAGAGTGTTTTGAATTTAATTTACTGTTCAGGTGCCTCTTTTTAGTCAATGCTTTAGCTGTGCTGATGCCTGCTGGCTCTGCAGTGGGAAGAAATGGAAGGCAGTCAGCCCTTGGCTGAATTGGGCCCTGAAGCAGTACGCAGCTGTCTTAATTGCTGTTTCTCCACCACTTGAAGAGATTATATCCCATATTCTCCTGATGTGGAGTGGCATATACTGGTTCCAGCGCAGCTCCTTGCCTTCTGGTGGGGAGATTTCATCCTCCGTGGTCCTCCTTGTCGGACAGACATCTGCTTCAGTGCAAGGAGGCCCGGAGTGCCGGACTTGGGAAAAGAAACTGTGATGTGGAGCAAGGGGAGTTTCTTGTCTGGTCACCGGGAGGCTTGTGCATAGAAGCCCTCACATATTTTTCATGTGACAACAAAGTCTGCTGAATAATCAGCTAATCATGTAATAATGTCAGAGAAGCTGACCTAGTGCTGTGCCTAGTTCTACTTACTGCACCTCTGATTTCCTGCTACTGATGCCCAGGTGTGTAATGCAGCTCCTGTCCTTCAGTTGTCTAGCCTGTGTGTGGGCAGCACAGTATAATTTGATTCATGCTTGGCAGGCCTGTCTGCTTCCTTAATGCTGCCATGTGGAGACCCAAATTTCAGAATAATCTCATCCCAGCTCTTTTGGGTGGCTCTTAGAAGCGCAGAGTCTCAGCCAAGCTGATTCAAGTGAGGAGGCTCTGTTGTTGTAAGCAACCAGTACGTGCAGCCACCCGAGGGAAGGACTTAAAGAGGATTCAGCACAGAGGTAACCCAAGGAGAGGGCAACTTTGCCACGTTGTTGAAAATCTCTCTCCCTGCTGTGGCTAACTCTAAGGAAAAAAAGCTTCCAGCTCCCTGCTGTGGCTAACTCTAAGGAAAAAAAGCCTCCAGAGTGGAGGGGAATCCTCCACTCCAGTCTGGCACCAGGAAGGGCCTGCTGGGACTGGTGGTCAGCAGGGCTGCGTCTGCAGCAGGTCTGTGGAGGGCTGAGGCGGCACTGGCAGTCAGAAAGCTTGTTTCATAAAACTTCCAGTTAAGGGCAAGACCAAAAAAGGACAGACTGGGGTCTTGTTTGCATCTGCTGGGCGCTGTTGTCAGGATGCTGGTGGGAAGTCCTGTCTGAAGCAGAACATGTGAGAATTGGCATTTTGGCTATGCAAGACCGTTGCAATACAAATTACTTCTGCTGGGCAATTCAGACCTGTTCTTTTTTTCTGGTAAAGACAACCACCTTGATGCATGTGAATAAACCTGTTCTGGATAAATGTTTTCTAGCCTCAATATGTAACAAATATCCCCTTTCTTGCTTCATCCTGAAAAGAAGTTGTCAGGGTTGCTCAGAGCTTGTGCTCTTGACTTCAGCCTTGCAGCCGGTTCAAAATACAGTTAGCGAGCTTTCCCCACACAGAACCTGTGCTGTCTTTTTCACTTTCTGATTCCGCTAGGGTAGTCTGTGATGGTTTAACAAGCTAACAAGTGCTCAGCTGATTTAAACTTCCGCTACCCTGATAGAATTCCTAATATTATAAACATCCTTAATAACATGGCTATAATCTAGAAAATCTGCTCTCCTTTTTCCAAACAATTACTTAATGAGGCAGTAATTTATTTTAAACTATTATTTATTGGAGCCCATTCCAGCTTTATCAGACATACTCTGTTTGGTGTGCGCTGTTAGTCAAAAACATTAAAACCGCACCACTTCTTCCGAGGGAACATGTCACATTTAGCAAACTGACAGCATTAGAAACTGTTTCCAATTTAATGGAAGCACGTTTCCTGCAAAGCTTAACACACTATGGAGTTGGACATCGCCCTATACTGTGGCTTTGCATGGTAAAAGAGCTGAAAACTGAAGTCAGAAGTGGAGTTTGTAGTTGTATTTTTTTTTTGTTTTGCTCCCTTTTGTTTTTCAGAGAGCCTTCTAGCAGGGCTTCAACAGGCTGCAAGTTTAAGAAACTATCAAGAAAGTAATGTGGGCGGCACATGTAGAGCTCTCACTTGAAACGCAGTTTCTGATCATTAACAAAGAGCAAGAGCTTGCTTTGCCCTCTGGGCCTCAAATAGTACAGTATGCAACAAGGGAGAGCAGGCAAGGCACGAGGATGGAAACAGTAGGATCAGATTACAGTTTCAAAATATCACTGGAACACGTTGGCTGGCGTTACACTATTGACTGGCTTTATAATTGCATTGCTTATTTGCTAGGAAGGCTTCACCTTACTTTGTGATTAACATGGATGCTCCTTCAGGGACCCGGGAACTCCAGACTCCAAGTACCGAAGCCCCTCGAGAGCTGTATTACTTCAGATGCTCCTCAAATTGAGGGTCTAAGCTTCCTCTGATGGTTTGTCTCCTCTTTGCTGGGAGGTTTCCTTGTGTAGACTCTAGCTCACTGCTGCTTATATTAACCTTTGAAAGTCACCCACTATGGTTTCCCTTCTTATTTTGATTTTAACTTGAGACTAGAAATGATCGCTGTCACTCAGCTTGCAAATTGCTCTCCCCAAATCTTCACTTGCCAGTGCCTAAAGTGGGGGGCTAAAGCTGTGATTCTTGTTAAATGCAGAAGTTGGATGCTTCCCGCTGGGGTGCTGAGCAGCTTTGCTTGCCCCTCTGCTTCTTCTGGAAGAGACGAGGTTTACCCATCCACCACAGGAGATGAGAAGAGTTAGGTCCCTATAAAATACACGTGAAAAATACCTGCCACTTACAGTTAGTGCTGGTACTGACAGCCTTGCAGCAAAGGCTTGCGTACGTAAAACCAATTCCCTGTACTCTTGGAAGCACAGAGCTACTCAGGAGGCTAATTTTTTTATGTAGCTCTAAAGGAAAGGTTTGTAAGTGCTTATTAAACCTCACTCAGGTTTGGGGGTTGTTTCGGTTTTGTTTTTTTTTTTTTTCTTAAAAAAATAGCCAGAATTAATGTAAAACAATTAATGGAATTAATGGAAAACAAACCTTGTAAATGGAAAATGTCTGAGCTTTGGATCTGAAGAGGACAGAAGCCCCAGCACAGCTCTGTTCCCTGTACATCTAGTCTAGGGTTGGGGATTTTGTTTTGTAACTCACGTGTGATACAAGATCCAGTTCTTACCAGGCGGCAGTTGTCAGGGGTCGTGTCTAGCCACGCAGCATGGATGTGTTACACTCAAACAAGTAAAATCTGCATCAGATCCTGAGGAGCGGCCTTGTTTAAAAAAAAAAAAAACAACAACCAAACCAAAAGCCATACAACCCGTCCGTGCGAGCCAGCTGCAGCGTATTGAACGTAGCTGTGCGTTACTGCATGGTACGTGCTGTACTAGCTCCCAGGGATGCTGCTGTACCAGGATTTAAAGACCCCGATGTCTACAAATGAAATCATCAAGGAGGTTGATTTGCATCACATGCTGGCTGTTGCCCCTGAAAGTCCACGTTGCAGTCCTGGAGTTAAACCTCAGCACCTGGGCTGTTCAGCATTCTTCCTTGTTTCCAGTGAAGCTGGGAGGGGATGCCAGATTTATACTGGCGTTCTCCTCGACTGTTTCCCTTCCTTTCCAACTCTGAATAGGAGGAGGATGCCTGCGCTCTTGGAGGGCAGGCCAGCTGTCGCGGCAAGGTTTGCTCTGCTTTGCCATTTGCTCTGCTTTGCCAGGATCCTGCAGGTCAAGAAGCATCATTCTGCGGTGGCTGAGCACGTGATCCTACCCCCAAGGAGGTCTTCCTGAGACACAGCCTTCTGCTGTAGCCTTGGGGATGTGGAAACAGATGAGGAAAGAGAATTTTACCTGTTAGCCTACCTAATTCTAAAGGACAGATGCTTCAAAGTTGTGGGGACTGGTTCAGGTGGTCTCTCAGGCAGCACGGAAATGCCTTGCCGCAGCCTAGTGTGCCTGTGCTAGCTCAGAGGCTCTAGCCCCTCATCTTACCTAGTTGAACCCAGTTGGCACAAAAGGCCTTTTAATTTGGTCCTGCAGCTATCTATGCCAAATCCTGATCCTGCTGAAGTCAGTGACAAAACACTCATTGACTACCGTTGGGCCAGGGTACAGCCAATGCAGCTCTCAAGGATGAGGACTGAGGGATGGAGGAGAGGAAAATAATATTTTGTGTGCCAGAAATGACACAGAAAGCACTTGCGTAATTTACTGGATAGAGTCTCCAGGAAGCCCTAGTGAGGTTCGTTTACACCTGAGGTTTGGGAAACTTTCTTTTGGGAATGAAATATGCAAATTCAGTGCTCTTTTGTGGTTTGGGGGACTTTGCATTACTTTTCTTCACATATGTGTGTGAAGTAGTGTTTCATTTTCATTCCCCCAAGTTGTCGTTTTCTTTCTCTCCTCCCCCCCGTGGTTTTAGTTACCCAGGATGTCAGAAAACAACGGATTCTGCTTTAAACACCACTTTCTGTACAAGCCCCCGCTGCTCACATATCTCCTCCAGCTTTTGGCTTGGCTGCGTGGGAAGAAATGGTTGTGTGTGGACACAGTGGTTTGATGAACATGGTCTTCGTTCTAGAAGTGGACATCGCTATACTGAGCTGTTCATCTTCTAGACTGACTTATAGGGTGGTGTAAGTAAATGAGTGAACACGTGACTTCATAAAGATCCTTTTCCACCATCCCTCTTGGTGTTTAGTTCCTCTTTCTTTTTTTCCTTCCTGTCTGCCTTGGTGAGCGGGGAGGAGGGACTTAGTGGGTTGTGGAATTGATTTCCAAGAAAAGCCCTCAGTCTTTAGAGGCATTTTAAACTGAACGGTTAAAAGCCTTTGAGAATTAACGTTAAAGGATATTGTTATTATTGGTAAGATGGCTAAATTGCTTATTCCTCTCCATTTTTATAAATCCAGCGCTTCTCTATACCCAACTTCCAGTTATTAAAGGTTTCAAAAATAATCCAGCAGTGACAAGGTGTAACTTCTTAAGTACAATCAATAAATACAATGCTTCTCTCACGATGTGCACATACCCCTGCCCTCTGGAGAGCGAAGGATTCATCACTAAGTGGGCATAGTCAGGCATTGCACAAGCTTTTCTGTGTTTAATCGATGATGGTTGACTCCAGAGAACCACCCACTCCAGGCTGAGTATCTCTTCTGTGGAGCCCCAACTGCATTTTTTCCAGCTCTGTCTGAAGAGCATGCAGAGCCAGTAAAAGGAAGCTAAATGACATGCAAATGAAAAAAAAATATATTACTTTTGTTTTTCAATTAAGAAAAGCCAGTTCCCAAACAATGCTGGTGTTTCTCTGGCTCTGAGGCACATGCAGTTGCCCTACATGGGCAAAAAAGCAAGTTGAGTCTTTTTCAGCAACAATGGTTCAGCTTTTGGGTCTGAGTCTTCCAGAGCTGGAGGATGATATTGAGGAACATCTCCAAGTAGTTCCCCTTGCCCCAATACAATAAATGTAGTTTTTCCGCTTGCCTTTCTTCAGCTTTCTGGTTCCACATACCAGTAACATTGGAAACTGGCATACCAAAACCCCACAACACCCTTTATTGAAACAATAATAAAGTCACATCGCTCTCCACTCTTAACACTTGACCCCACAGTGATGTTTGCTGGCAGACGGATAGAAATGCAGCAGAAGTACATCTGTCTGAGATTGCTGCTCAGCCAAAATAGATGCGTCCCTCTGTAGATGTGACCCTTTGTCACTGCCTGTCCCATCTTTCATTTTGGTGGGTTGTCGTAGTCTGTCTGTCTCCACTGTGGCCATGTGACTTCCTAGGTTAGCTCTGTGTTTTGGAACTCAGGAGGGTGCAAATACATCTCATTTTGTACCGATATTCAGCCAACCCATAAGTTTGGCGTTTTCATTCTCCCAGCAGGAACTTTGACTGGAAGGGCTTGGAGCAAAGTTTTTGAGATGAACAGAACTGAACCAGATCAAATGTTGGCATTGTACAGCTTGTTTGGTTTTTTTTTAAATGTTGTTCAGTATCTTAGCACTTATAACATCAGTCTCTTCAATGTAGACATGAAATTTTTGGTTAAAAGAGGGAAGACATGGTTTGAACTGTAAACAACAAACAGGCAATGTTGTCTTAAGCTCTTGTGGTCAGAAGCTATAGAATTCCTGTATGGAGATGCGGAGAAAGGCTTGCAGGCCTGAAATCGTACCTGTTTTTACCAAGTCTATTGGTTTGTCTAACTAGATACCACCTCCTTGCTTTGCTTAGAATTAATGAAGTGATTTATGGAAACTGGAAGAAAATGTTTTTTACAATTCGCATTAGCATGCCAGAGGAGAAGGGGATAAAAATAAAACTTTATAAAGCTGAGAGTCTAGTGGTGCTCATTTGAGCCCCTTGTTTAGGGGAATAAAATCCCCTTGCTGAGGCCGATATCTTGCTTTGCCCACTTAATGGTTAAACTAGCTTCAGAGAGCATTTCTGGGGAAAAGAAAACTGAAAGCTGTGCTGAAAAGCTAGTAGGTGAAATTGGGAGTTGCCTGATCTATTTTATCTTTTAAAAGGACAAGTTCTGAACCAAGCTTAATGAAGATCGGGTGAGATGTGAAAGCTTGACAGTCACACATACAGGAAACCTTGAATCATTTCTGAGCTTCCTGGAAAATGACGTAGTGAGGTTATTGCCGTGTTTACTAATGATGATCCCATAGTTCTAAAAAATGTCTTAACTACCAGCCCCTCAATCTTGGATGCAAATGTGCTCAACTGGGTTCATTCAGTGCTTGCTGATGTTCCCTGACAATAAAGCTAATAAGCGAGTGCAGAGAATGGAGCGTGGCCACACAAATGGTCTGTTTTCTTTATCACAAGGAAAAAGGTTTGCTTTGAGCAGTGGATATTTTTATACGTTCCTGGCAGAGCCTGACAAACTTCAAAACTCTCATAGTCCCTAGGCCATTTAAAAATTTCTCCTTTAAATAGAGCATTGCGGAAGGAGCATTGGTATGTCTTTGGGACAGTCTGTCTTTTTCAGGGGGAGGAGGTAGTACCAAGGGACGCAAAGCTGCTAGCTCTCTTCCTAACCCATTGCTGTTTCGAAAACGTGCTGGACTTTGGCAGGGTTTTCGATTCTTGCTAGCCTGCTCCTTCCTTTCTTGCTCTAAGTGGAAGGAAGCACGTCCGTCATGAATATTTGAAGAGCAAAGCACCCCTCCCCACCCCCCCAAACCCATGTGCACGGCTCTGGAGTAGTCCAGGGAAGTGACACTAGGGAGCAGAGGAAAACCAGACTTCAGCAGTAGTGCTAAATTTCAGAGGTTTTGTTCACCCGAGATTCCAGGCGCAGGGATGGCTGGTAGCTGGCCAAGGAGCTTGGATGGCAGCCTACCCGTTCCTCAGCACTGCTCAGCTTGCTCCCTCCCCCTAGCCTTTCTTTTTTTTAATTGCATAATATGCTAGAAGATGATCTGGATTTGGGACTTATTTTTAACTAGAAAAGGCTCACTTCCCCCAATCTGATTTTTGATTTAACATCCAGCAAATGCTTTCTGAAACCCTTTTCTTTTTTTGCTTTGAAACTCTTGACTCCTTTTGCCCCCACTCCCACTTTGCAAGGGTTCTTTGCTTTTAAATGTTTGTTAGCCATTTGTGGGGGTGTTTGCAAATCTTTAGCTGCTATAGAACCAGTGCCTGATGATCAAATGGATGTTAGACATGCCTGGTGCAGTCATTTCACAGGTATGGATCTCGTGGGGGGAACTGGGAATTGTACTGGGTTACGGAAGGCAAGTTTTTGTCTCCTAGACGATAGCTAGGCAATAGCTGCATAATAAAGCTCATACAAGAGGAGTCAGGTTTGGGGCTGAAAATCTATTTATATGCCTATTGCAACTTCTGTCTGGGTAGCTGGGGCTGGAGAGCATGTTCCACTTTAAAAAAAAAAAAAAATTGGGGCAGAAATCTTCTTGCCATTTTATTTGCATTTTGTTAAATGGAGGGAAGCATGCAGGGATGAACAGGGGACTGTCTGCGATCCTGCTGTAAGGATGACTGTGGTAGTGCTCCAGCATCTCACTGCTCTACCTGGCAGGATAAGAGAGGGAAGCCAAATGTTTACCCTAAGATGTGAAAGCAAGCCAAGCCTGGCGTGCGGCTCTGCAAAGCCTGCAATCCTACCCCTGTCTCCGCAGGATTTACCCTTGGCTGATGTGATGCAGCCCGTGGGACAGGCAGGTGAAGAATAGTAATGGCCTCTGCCTCTTCTAGTTTAGATTGAAGTATGATAGAATACCTTGTCTGGTAAATTTGGTCCAGGCAGGTAGTGCAGAGAGAGTCAGGGGGAACCAGCCACCTTGCACGCACTGAAAGAAAGCACCATGCTCTTTCACCCAAGTAATTGTGGCTATTGCGAGAAACCAAACCCTGGCTGCTCACTGAATGTGGGTGGTGGCATGGGGCAGGAGGTTGCTGACCCGAAAGCCATCCCCATTCAGTTGCATAACGTTAGTTTGTGACTCTGTCACAGAACAGCAATTCCTTCATTGCTTTGCGTTTAGGGGGATCTTCAGAAAATAACGGTGACAAAATGAGGCTGGGAGTGTGCTGTGTGGAGGAGCGTTTCCAGGCGCTCTCAAACATCCTGGAAGAGACAGTGATAAGGATGGAACATCTACATACTCTTAGTTCAGATACAATTTATGATGTGGGGCAAGTTTGGTAAAAACTCCCTTTGTTTCCTTCTTCAAAATCTGACCAGGAGAAAAGCACATGCATTTATGCTGCTTTTTGTTCTTTAGAAAGCCCTATGGCATTCTTTTGTTCTCAAATGAAACTTGACATGGACGTAGTCCTGACTGATGGACACACTTTGGTGGGGGACAAGTGATAACAAATGGTGCATGTGGAGCAACACGTCCTATCTCTAGTGCAAAAGCTATTCTGTGTGGCTAGCAAGCTCCTGAAAGCCTTACCAGAGGGGGCAAAGGTAGTGGTGAGCTTGAATCCAGTGTTCCCACATGGATTCAGTGTGCAGGATGAGGGTTGCTCCTGGGGCTGGTTCCTGGAGTGGGGTGGGGTGCTCAGCACTTCAGGAGACACCAGACTCCTTTGAAGCTTTCCAAGGCAGCTGCCCTTGTCCTCAAACTGGCACTCGGGCACAGTCAGTCCTCAAGGCCCAGGCTGCAGCAGCAAAGTGTAGTGCAGAAAATGGTCTTGGAGATTAGACAAAAATACCGAACATATCATCTTCTCATCTGTAATTTGTTGAATTCTGAGTGTAATAACTGCATTTCCTACTCTAGTAGTGTAGCTCCTAGTTAAATAAACCCATGAGGTCACATATGTGTACATCCTGATATGCTGAAGAGCTGAATCTTCCCGACTGTTCCAGGAAGGTTTCTCTTGGTGCATGATCGCTTGAGCCTCACTCCCATTCCCCCCATGAACAAATTTTTGAATAAAAAGGGAAATTCATTGTAAGAACCTCAGTGCATCATGTTTGTATTCCCAGTCATAGTACTGCATCAGCCAGGAAATTTAAAGAAACGTTCAATACACTAGCTGTGGCTTGTGCACCTAGAGGAGAGATTTGGGGGCCATATCCGTAACATACACAAATTTGCTGCCACAAGCGCACAAAGGCTTGAGATTTATAGATGATGTTTGCATTCGTGTTTGAAATCTACCATCGTGGCTGTGCTTTAACAGGATGGACCAGAGTGCTGTGTTAAGGCAGTTTCTGCTTCCTCATCATGTTTCTGTGGGCCAACTTCTGTGAGTTATTTATGTGGACAGATTTCCACTTGGGACTGTTGGGGTAAGCGAGGAGGGGACAAAGCGGCCAGTCTGTCCAAACCGCATGAGCAAGGGAGCGAGTGGACTTGGAGGGAAGGAAGCGCTGGCTTCAAGCTTTGCTTGGCTTCATTGATCTCGTTTTCCTTTCAGATATATGTTGGGGAAAGGAGGAAAGCGGAAGTTTGACGAGCATGAAGATGGGTTGGAAGGCAAAGTGGTGTCTCCTACTGACGGTCCCTCTAAGGTGTCTTACACCTTACAGCGTCAGACTATCTTCAACATTTCCCTTATGAAACTTTATAACCACAGGCCGTTAACCGAGCCAAGCTTGCAAAAGACAGTTTTAATTAACAACATGTTGAGGCGAATCCAGGAAGAACTCAAACAAGAAGGCAGCTTGAGGCCCATGTTCATGACCGCTTCGCAGCCCACTGACCCTCTCAGTGACAACTTCCGTGAGGCTCAGCCGGCGTTCAGCCATCTCACCTCCCAGCCTCTTCTCCCCACTGACTTCGTAAGCACTACGCCTCTGGAGTCTTGCCTCACCCCAGCCTCTTTGCTCGAGGACGACACTTTTTGCACTTCCCCGACTGTCCAGCATGATGGTCCGACAAAACCACCACCTCCTGCTCTCCAACCAGTAAAGGACAGCTTCTCCTCAGCCTTGGACGAAATCGAGGAGCTTTGTCCAGCACCTACCTCTGCAGAGGCAGTAGCAGCCAACACAGCAGCTGATGACTCTAAAGACCACCCCAGCGAGTCCAACATTCAGAAGCCTGAGGGCCTCCCGGAGAGCAGAACAGCCGATTCGAAACTCATGGACTCGCTACCTAGCAACTTTGAGATAACAACTTCCACAGGTTTCCTCACAGACTTGACTCTGGATGATATTCTGTTTGCTGACATTGATACGTCCATGTATGATTTTGATCCCTGCACGTCTGCCACAGGGGCTGCCTCAAAAATGGCTCCTGTCTCAGCGGATGAGCTCCTAAAAACTCTCGCTCCATACAGCAGTCAACCAGTAACTCCAAATCAGCCTTTCAAAATGGACCTCACAGAACTGGATCACATCATGGAGGTGCTTGTTGGGTCTTAAAATATAGAAATATAGCAACTTTTTTTTTTTTTCTTTTAATTTCAAGTACCAGTATATACACTTGGTAGTATTTCCATAGTCCCTCCCACCCCCAGTTCACAGCACTGTGCATGCGTCCTTGCTTGCCTTTTTTGAAAAGAAAAGGATCACACTAGTTTTTGCTTCAAGCAGAGTTGGAGTGCCTTCATCCATGTATGACCACTTCTAAAGTATTTTTTTTAAAGTGGTTCCTCAAGGAAGACGGAATATCCTGGTATAGGAGAGAATATGTATTGTAGACAATGTTATTACAAAAAAAAAAAAAAATTGTAAAAGCTAAGCACAAGGATTATGTTGGGGAAAGCTGTAAATTGCATGTGCATATTTGTCTATTTTTTCTATAAGTTTTATTGCAAGAGGTAAAAAATTTTATTATTTAGATAATCTCAATACCATTTTAGCCCTGTATAGGTTGACTTAGCAATTCAGCCTTTTGGAGGCATTAACCTGCTCCTCTTTAAGTGTTGCATTTACATGGCTGTTTAGAAACTGCTGCCCAAATTTATTTTATATTTTTGTACAGATTCTGCAGTTTATGATATTGTTTTTTCTAAAAACAAATGCTGTTTATACACACAAAAAAAATAGCTATTTTGATAGGATTTGCTCACATAGTTCCTGCATAATTCAGATGTACAAGAACCACTTGTACTTTTATACAGAGTTGTAATGTTTTATATGTGTATGGTGCAAAGAGAAAATTGGATCAAATAAGCCTGCAGTTGGTTTCCCTGAATGCAAACAAAGAAGTGCTTTAAGAAAGGGCTGGGAGCTGCTTCTGCAGGAGTTTCACAAGTGTTTGCTCCCTGCTGTACCACTGCGCACTACTGTGATTCCTGAAACTTAGAGCCATGTCCTTTTCCAACACCTACGTGAAGCAGTCGGCAGGAAACAGTTGTGGAACTTCACCTGGAGAGGTCTGGAGCGCCGCCGTGGCTGCAGCCCCCGAGCCCGCCCGCATCCCTGTGCCGGGCCATCCATCCTGTGTGCCGCAGAGCACCCTTACACGGCAGTGAATCAGCACTTCCTCACCCAAAGCTCCAGGGAATGATACAGAGGAGGAACGTGCCTGTTGCTCACTGAGAGCCAACCTCGTGGCAATCTTCCCAACCGCCGGGCGTACACACAGAGCAGGCAGAAGACTGGCGTTGACAGCATCCACTTGCCCTTTCTTGGAGCATTTCGCCTTCCCTCTCCCCACCTCACTGTGCTAAGTGCTGAAAAAGGCAACTTCAGTATTACTGCAGTGAAGCTCATCTCTTACCTGCACTGGATGGACTTGCTTTAATATCCATTGCTGTTAAAACTGGAGCCAGTCGTGTTACATCACTTGGCATCTCGTATAGGGTTGGTTTCTTGTATCAACTGTGTTACCTGCTTTACACTTTATAGACCTGTTTTACAACGAGTATACAGACACAGCTTTCTATGCATGGTCCCCTTCCCCATAACACCTGAGAAGTCTTCTCATTACTGCACCGATAGCATTTTTTTAAGTTCATTGTGGTGTACATTTAATTTAAAAAAATATGTTTGCAATGTATCATGCCTATTGCTGAAGTCGCTATGGCATTTTAGTTCTTCAATGGTACTTTAGCTGTTGAGCGCTGGTTACAACCTATATTGTTGACATGCCTATGGCTTCTTTAGGAATAACTTTTATATTTATTTAAGAAATTTTAAATTATGTTTTACGTCATTTGGCAATATTCAGTCGGTTCTGCTCCCTTCTTGTCATGGAAGAAATTGGGTCTTGTCTGCCTTTGAAGGAGGCAGCTTTTTCTAAATTGGCACTTTAAAACAGGCCATATATATTTATTAGTATATAGATAGATAGATGTTACATAGATATGCACACAGACACAGCATAAAAGCAGATATGTTTTGCAATGAAGGAACGCCTAATTAAAATGAAATGCGTCGTGTAGGTGCTTTTGGCTCCTAATTCCATCTGCCAGGGTGAGATGTGGGGCTGGGGGAGAAGGGGGGAACTGTCTGAGGCAATGGGTTTGCTTTTTTCTTTTTACCAAGCTGAACTTGGTGAAGCAGCGGGATTCTGATGGATTTGCAGTCATTTCCTTACACAGACTAAAAATATATATATTTATATATATAAAGTTACTGCTTCAAACCGACAGCCATTGACCAAGAATAGCTTTAGGGACCATCGGCGGTGGGGAAGGTGGGGGGGCGGGGCTGCTCTGTCTAGCAGCTAGCAGCGATGGGATCTTGCTCAGCCGCACTCCTCACCTGTGCTGGAAACCAGCCCTGTTGGATTCGCCATCTCTTGTAACTGGGACAGTGTGGGGCTGCCCTTGTTTTGGGATTACTTCTGCATTTAAACAAATACCACATACCAGGGAAAAGTCCACATCAGCACTGGTTTTGGAAAGCTGTGCTGTTGTTTAAGTGTGCCGAGTTGAAGTTTTTGTATCCTTGGAACAGGAGTCTAGCTCTAAATCCACTTTACCACTTGGAAGATCATGTCTGTGTATCCTTGGTGCTGAAGTGCTTGTCCTGTGGCGGTGTCCTTATGGGAATCCCGTGGGACACAAACCTACTGGACACATGGGATTAGGCGCAAGGTTAGCGAGGCTGGTGTTGGTTTGTAACTGCAGCAGGCAGCGGCTTCCTCCCCACACGGTCACTTACTGGCAGTAGTGTGGTCTTTGCCACCATCCCAACAGCAGCCACACGTGGAACATCTCCAAAACCTACACCAGGGAGGGAGATTGACATAATGTGCAATGAAGTGACAAGATGGGAGCAGAATAAGAGAGCTTTGGATTTGAAGTGATTTTTTTTGTTTTTCATAAATTATTTATTCTTTTTTTTTCTTCTGTAAATATATTTATTTTATTGTGAAGCTAACAACACCTGGATTGTAACATGTACAGAATGTATGGTAGGAATGTATTCTCTTGTAGGAATGTAAATCTGTATGAAAAAGGGTATGGGAGGCAGATTCTGAGAAAATTAACTGAGTTCCAGTCAGGATACGCATGGTTCACATGACTTTTTTATTTTCTCCACTCTTTCTAATATGGGTCTGGTTGTTTGAAATATGCAAAAAAAGGTATGGATGAGGGTCGGTTTTGAGTTCAAAATTAGGGTTTGCTTGCTGGAGTTCAAACTCCCCACATTGCTCTCTGCGTCTGACCAGCCGGTCCTCAGACACCACAGGTCCCCTCCAGAGCCTGACGGGACCCGCACAGCCCCATATGCAAAGGAAAGGGAGCTGCCCTCTTCGAGATAACGTCGTCGTTGAGCAGTGTCATATGTAAATGCATCAATCTGGCACCTTCCTTGCAGCCAGCCAGAACAGCAAGACGGGAACGCCACCGCCTGAAGCCTGTATCACTGCAAGAATAAATTTGGGCCTTGCGAGAGGTAATTTGGTTTTTTCTCAGTGCTGTGTGGCAATAGCCTTGGTTGTTTAAAACCAATGTTTAGAATCCAAAGTTTACACTTTTATCACCATTAAATTGAGTAAATCGCAATGGGTTCCTGCCTGACAAACGGTTTAATTCACTCTGGTGTATTGTGAACTTTTTATTCTCATTACAGGGTTTCTTTTGGCCCCCCCCTCAGGTTTTAGTATCCTGCTTCTGTGCAAGTTGCTTTCAGTGCTTCTTTTAATTAATGAGACTGAACATTTTTAAATAAATTAGTTCTTTTTTAAGCACTTTTCCTTTTTCTGAAAATAAACCTAATGCAAGTTCTGGAACCTCATAAAACAGATTGCAGATAAAAATCCAAACCTCAACTCCTATCTAGTTCTGAGCGTAATCCATACTAGTGCCTGCAACGGCCAAGATTCTGGAAATGGTGTAAATAGTGTGACATGTTCAGTGCATGGTTGTTTGAACAGGGCTTGTTATTGTCAAAAAAAGAAAAAAAGAAAAAAAAAGAAAAAAGGCTGTATTTCCCCTTCCCCTCCCACAGACCTTAGAGCTGTGCCTTTTCTATGCAATATTACAGACATATACATCTGAAACCAGATTACTGTATTCACATGTAGGTATGGGCTGTAATCAAAAACAATTGGACAAATGTACATGGAAATGAGCAGTCTTACTTTTGTAGTTTTATATTATACAATAAACGATTAAAATAAATCCTGGCTTTTTTCTTTCCCTCCACAAAAGAGGGTGAGCGGGAGACACCAGCGGCAGCAGGCGGCAAGGGGCTGACCCCACTCTGCTGTATGGAACAAGAGAAACGTCGCCATGTGGGAGGCCCCTTCCTGGCGTGAGGCTGCTGTCCCCTCTCCAAGCATGTCCTGTGGCACTCGCAGTCCAAGCAGGTCCAGGACTGCTGCAGCTCTGAGATGGACCCTATGTTGCAAGCAGCTTACCAGGGTGCAGCTGGGCCAGCCAGGAGCTGAATCCTTCTGGTTTTAATACATATAATGCCCTGTCCTTTAGGGCATTAAATCGCAGCAGGAAACATCCGATACCTCCATCCACTGCTTCGTGTATCAGTGCTCTCTTCACCCCCTCAGGTGACTGGTGTTTGCTTTCAGGGCCAGCCTGGAGGGAGATCTCGCCCCTGTTTTCAGCTCGAGCCTTTTGTGGCATTAAAGCAGCGCGTGCAGCCCAGGAGCAGGGTTGGGCTGGCCCCAGCTGCAGTGCACAGCAAGTGAGTCAACACCCTCCTACTCCCCCTGCCAAGCTCTGCTTTGCCAGGCTCCGACACCCACAGAAATGCTCCATTTTGGATTTACAACAAACCAAAAACCAGGCAGAAAAGCAGCAAGGTTTCCCCACTGCGAGATGCCGCACATAGCATCCGCGCTGCAGCGAACTGGCTCACGTTACCAGTGCGGCAGCCAGCAGCGGCAGCTCAGGGCTCTGTGCACCAGCTGCCACTTGGGGACAAATGGCTGCGGGGACATGGGAAGCGCAAAGAAAGGAGAAGTGGAAGAATTAAAAGCCAGCCCAGGGCCTGAATTTCTGTGTTGCTCAGCAAGCACTGTGCTCCGAGAGGTGCAACACACCTGAGACGGTGGTGTGAATGCTTCCACCGTTCCCTTTCAGGTATCACAGTGCACTACCAGCTCCCCTACTGACATTTCCAGTTCATGCATCAACCTGGTGCAGGACATGTGTAGATGCCACTGTTGTATTCCCAAAGCTGTTCGGGTTTGTTACCACTTAAGAGCTCATTTTTGCACTTATGACTTGTCAGTAAGAGACCCTCCCAGCCCAAAACATCAGAGCTACATGCAGAGTCCTGCTTACCCCTTCCTTATGCAAGTGGCTTGCCACCTGCTCGAGACCTTACAGCTTTCCAGCTCAGCGAGGGCAAAACATTGCTCTGGGCTTTTGAAGTGGAGTACACTTGCAGAGAGCCAGAGAGTGGAATGCATCTGCCTCTCACATCTGTCCCCACCTGCAGTGGACAAGACTCACATCTGAGTTGTCTTACCACAACAGAGGAGAACAGCACTTACCGTGTTTGTTGGGGTGACAGGAGTCTGAGGTGCCCTCAGGAATGAAGGAGTGTCCGTCCATCTCGAAATGCATCTCTCCACGTGTGCTAGAAGTGGAGTGTCTAGTCAGGGCCAGCACAGTGCTGAGCAGTGGCTCCTGGCCCTCACCCAGGAGGGATAATGCTCTTGCCTCTTGCTTGCAGGTCTGACCCAGCCCTGGAAGGATGCATGTTCCTCCCCTTGTTGACAACAGGAGTGAGCCGTGCCCCTCACATCTTGTACTTGGCAGAGAAAAGCCACTGGGGGGAAAAAAACCCTCTAGCCACAGGCAATGCTTTGTAGAGCCGCTCTGAACCACACCTCACCGATCAGCTGAGACAGGTCCATAGGGATGCTGGCTCAATGGCTGAGCTGTGCAAAGAGCTGTTTCTCCATGGTCCCCCTGTCCCTTTCCACT
Source organism: Cuculus canorus (assembly GCF_017976375.1). NCBI lineage: Eukaryota > Metazoa > Chordata > Aves > Cuculiformes > Cuculidae > Cuculus > Cuculus canorus. The sequence continues at coordinate 86,494,362 of NC_071403.1, forward strand.
TTACCGCTTTCTCCTAGGCTCCATCACCTCTGCTCCTGCTGAGCCCGTGATCCCAACTGCCTCCATCGCTGGTGGTTACAGTCTCCTCTCTCTGCCTGTTCCCTGTGTGAATCATCTGCCTCCTCTCCACGCAGTTCCTTCCTTCCACAGCTCCTCTCCCTTTTGCTGAAACTGCCTTAGCAACTAGCAGCAGGCCAGCAAGATCATGGCTTTTTCCTTCCACCCGCCATCTCTCCTTCAAATGGTAAGATGGCCAGAGAGTGAGAAGGAGTCACCAGACCTCGCAGGCTATGGCCACAGTAGCCAGTATCCCTACCTATGGGCTGGGCACACCTGCAGACTTCCAAACCTCATCCTCAGTGACTGATACTCCAGCTGCTCCAGGGTCATGGGCAGGGACGTTTCTTCCCAGTTCTCCTTCCCTCTCCCTTTTGCAACTGACACGTTCCCAGTCCCAGCCAATTTCTCCCCAAACCTCTCCAGATCTAGAGCATCTGTCAGGGAAGGCACACCATGGAGCACAGGAGGAACAGGTTTTAAATCGCCTATTTCTACGAGGATTTCCTTCCATTCTTCTGGCCCTGCCTGACCCACCTCATGCTACTCTCCCTGGACTATTTCCTCTCCTTTTCCCCCTATTCACTGGGCTTCCTCCCCCTCCCTCTTTTGCTCCCCTCGCTTTCTCTCCCTTGTGCAGTTTGGCCTACAGCCTTCATTACTCGCTGCCTTTGCCTCTCCCTTCCCGATGTGAGCAAGGATGACCTGGATTTTGTGCTTGTGCCAAGCTCTGCATTTATTGGGGCAGGGGAAAAAGCCACAAAACCCTGGAAATTTGCTAGAAAACAATACTTGGGCAGGGTAACATCAGTCTTGCTTTCCCTGTGTCCTGCCTTACAGCTCACATGGGGAAGAGATTATTCGGGCTGCTCCAAACAGAGCTCACGGCATTGCTCAGCAGAGGGAATGCGGCCAGCCGACTCCTCCTGCTCGTTCCTGCCTGTGCTGGGGCAGGAGGCATGGAGGGACAAAACCTCCTTCCCTCCTTTCCAGTGTGGTGTCCTACCAACTGCCTTTTTCCTCCCTCGGAGCTAAGAACCCTGCAGCCAGGGGGACACCTTACTCCAGTCAAGGGTTTTCTCCTCAATCCTTCAGCCTCGTCTCTAAGCAGGCTGCTTCTCTTCCCCTGCTCTGTCTAGGGGGAAAGCTGAGTGAAGCAGATCTGCCTGATATGACCTCAGGTTAGGTAAAAAGCAGGAGAACCCACTGGGAATTTCAGCCTTAGGGCCACGGACCCAGGGACCTGGGAGACATGGATGATGGGGGGCTTTGGGTCCTGACTTTTAGCAGAGGCAGCAGCACTTTCAAGCGAGGCCAGGCAGCTGGCTCGGAACTGGAACACGAGGGGCTATCAATTTCAAGACAACCATTTTTAAGCACAGCGGGCTGTGGGGCTGGGAGCAGATCAGGAAAAGGCCTGCAGAGGCTGCCAGGACTGCCCACCACAGGGACGTCTCTCCCATAACGGTGGCACCAGTCACTGTGGCAGGTTTCACACCTCCAGCAAACATGAAGAAGCCGAATGTGTTGCTCTCTGAGGGTCACTTCAGCCCCTGATGGCTGCTTCCAAACAGAGAAAACAGACAAGATAATGCTCTCATTTGGGGGATGAGGAGCACCTTTTCTCAATTTGGAGAACACCTGTCCTGTTACTCCATTTTTAAAGCAGGGGACCACCTGGTGCTAGTGCATCAGAACATCTGGCTTCCCTCCAGGCTACAAGCATGGACTTCCCGTGAATCCAGCTGCAAGGACACAGCTTTGGGCTACACCAGGGATTGAGGAAGGTCCACTGAGCTGAGCTGCCAGACCTCAGCTTTCACTGGATGAAAGAGAGTAAGGTCTGGACCCAGGTCACATCCCTCAGGAGGAAACGCATACAAATGGGAGCAGGAGAGATTCCCTAAACCACTCCGGGGCTGGCCAGCACGGCCCAGAGATCGTCCAGCTTCAGCAGCAAGACCTATGGAGCTTTCATCCAAGGAGGGGCTTGGAGGTCAGGACGGGAGCAGCCCAGCTCCAGGATCTCAAAGCCTAATGGGGGTTACCTGTGTGTCCTAATGGCCTCCATAAGCAGCAGCTGCTCTGCCTCCTGCCCTCTGATGCTGCCGAACAGGGAGGAAGCAAAGCCCAGGGTACAGCGTCAGCACAGACCCGAGCTGGCCATGCTCCAGCGGCAGCAAGGACGTGGTTCTTTAGACCGGTTCCTCCTGCTGACGAACCTCCTAAGCACACTGACTCACAGCTGCCTTGGCCAGGGAGGGAAAACTGGATTTTGCTGCTCTGGGAGCCAGGTTCCTTCCACTTTGCAAAGAAAAAGGATTCACAGGGAAGCAATAGGGCAAGTGAGCTGGGGAAGAGCTGAGCCTGCAGTTTGCTCTTTTTGATGTCTCAGATGCAGGCGACAGCTCTGGCAGCAGCGATGCTGGCAGAGAGGCCACCCCTGTTTAGATGTCCCCTCCCCGTTACTTGGCAACAGCCTCAAATACAGAGAGCAGAAGCAGCACTGAGCAGAGTTCAAAACAACACCTCCAGCACTACAGATTACTCCCCAAACACCACATGACCTCGCCAGTCTTGCTGCTTACTACTGCAAACCTTTTTCTGGATGGTTACATTTGTCCAATCTAAATGAATAACCCTTATGCAACAACAACAAAAAAAATCACCTAATCACCTCAACCACTCAGCTGAAAACTTAATGGGTCAGGGAGGACCAGGACACTCAGAATTACTTGTAGAAAAGAGTACGGCTACAATTTGTACGTCACCACTGCTTGATGGGGCAGTGCCTGGTGTGTAGCAGCTCCGCCACCGACAGCAGCAATACAGAACAACAGCCAGCACGTCTGTAAAGATTGCAAGCTGCTGACAGAGTCTGCGGGAACAAAGTGAGGGCTGAAACGTGTCCAGTGAATCATCCACTACGAATTGGTTCAACCAGTTTGAAGTCCCACACCCGAAAGCAAAGACAACCTGGGAGTGTGTAATCCCAGGCAAAGGAGTGGGGAGACAGAGAGAGAAATGTGCTGGGCAGTAGGGACGGCTCTCCGACCTGGCCCTGGAGAAGAGCTCAGAGAGACAGCGAGTCTCAGCTTGCTCCCTCCTGCCAGGAACTTACTCCTGCCCCCCATCCCATGGCCCATGCTCCTGCCACAACCTTGCTCCTGGCACAGCTACTCCCCCTGGGCAGGAGCTGGCACCTGGGGATCCAACTGAAGCCTTGAAACAGCTCCCCGCAGGGAATGGAGGCACAATGGTTGAAGTGAATGAGGGAAGGAGGAAGACTCCAAGGGATTGGCACTTGCTGAACTGAAGTGTCCTGGGAAGGGATGTGATGAAAACCGGCCTTTCCCTAGTCCACAGGCTGCACCTGGGGGGGGTCGCAAATCCACTTGGTTCCCACTGACTTCATCTCATGTCTCAACCTGAGCCAGAGTCAGCATCCTCCAAAGGTGGGGATAAAACAATTTAATAAGGAATACTCCTCTCCAGTTAATCCCAGCCTGGCCCAATTTCCCAGGACTGGAGTATGCATGGTGGCTCCAGCCTGCCCAGCACCTGTGCCCAAGTGAACTCAGATCTATGCACCATGGCTGGGGGCTGAACCGCACCCTGGCTGGCTGGCAGATTCCCCATGGGACAGGAGCACAGATGGAAAACTGCAGCCTTGGGAGCACTTAACACCCTGCCCCTGTATTTCACTGCTCTAAGTGATAAAGAAGGCCTTCACCTGAGAGCATAGAAGCATAAAATGGCTTGGGTTGGAAGGGACCTTAAAGCCTATCTCGTTCCAACCCCCCTGCCATGGGCAGGGACACCTCCCACCAGCCCAGGCTGCCCAAGGCCCCGTCCAACCTGGCCTTGAACACCTCCAGGGATGGGGCATCCACAGCTTCCCTGGGCAACCTGTGCCAGTGCCTCATCACTCTCATAGTCATCATGACTAGACATCACTCCTTATGTCTAGTCTAGGTGATCCATCAAGAGTGCAGCTTAAATTAAGATTTAAGATGGATAGTGGGAACAAATCTATTCCATGCAACTCCTTTCTCTCCAGCAGACTTGCCATCTGTGTGCAGGACTGACAGTTTCTGGTTACAGTGGGTCTCTAGTGCAGGAATTAAAATAAACTTTCTTCTACCGGCTTCAGTACCTGCCATCTGCCAATAATTCTTTATGCAAGGAAAATGTGCCCTGCTGGAAAGAGTTAAAATAACATTGTTTAGATTGTATAAAACATGAATCCATTTATTTTTTCAACCAGAGTAACCATAGGAAAAGCACATTTTAATTGTGGTTTTGATGATGGTTAACCCTGAAATTGGGGACTTGATCTTTTCTTGACGATTGCACTCATCTTTTTAAAGCACGGCTCTCCTTGAAGCCAAGCACAACTCTGCCGCTTGAAACCAGCTCTCGATGTGATGCCTTTCCTGACACAGCCAAGTCTTCAAAGAGGTTAACCTGCGCCTTCAGCGCAGAACAGGTCCTGCAACTGTACAGTGGCCAGCAAAGTTAATACTTGCCACGCCACAACAATAAAGTTAGAAACATATTTCGTAAAACATCGCCTCCTCGTTAAGCCTAGGGAGAAAAACCAAGCACTCGCTGATGTTTTACTATCTCACGCAACCCTGAGAAGCATAATAATTTACCGACATATAAATGGAGGGCTTAGCAGCAGCTGCACTGCATAAACAGCCTCTGGGGTGCTCTGAAGTTTCTGTTGGTAGATGGTATATAAAGCGGGGTGAATAACTGATTTTTCGGTTCACTGACAATCCTGAAAAAAAAAGTTTCAAAAAAAAAAAAAGTCATTTGGGGTCAACTACAACAAATGTTTCACATTGACTCTTCAGCCCTTTACAAAAGTTAGAACCTAAGAGCATTCAAAATGAAAAGCGGCTTCCGAGAGAAAAATCTCAAAGCCTTTCATTTGAAAAATGCTGAAACAAAGTAATTTTGGGGTTTTTTTTTCCCTTTTCTCTCCAGAAGAAAAGGTTTGGCAAATCAAATCAACTCAAAATGTTTTCATTTTGCCGAGATTTGTCTTTTTTCCCCCTCAAGATTTTACCCAGCTCAACATAACCAGTTCACACCTACAATAACTTTCCTGATGAAATACAAGATTTGAAGAAAAAGAGTCTCAGCCACTGCACAAATGTCCCAAAACCTAAAACCCAGAAGAAGAAAGTAATCTAAAAACCTCTAAGCTTTTCTTGGCTTGGCAGGAGAATCTTATTAAGTCTCTGAATTGTACAGCCACAGATTTGGGACGTTGTAAAAATTAAATTAGTCTTACTTCTTATTAGCAAGGCAAGAAAGGAACCGGGAGATTATGATACAGCAACAGCTATTGTGAGCCAATTTTCAGCACGTTTCTGCTTTTCTCCTGTAAAGCAACAATTAGTGAGTGTTCTCACTGTTCTCATAAAGGCGGTGTGATTTTTAATCTCGGGATGCAACCTTCTGACTTTCAGACTAACGCAATTCAAAGATTTAATGCCACACCACAGTGAGATGCTCATTTCATTTCCCTGATCCATTCCAGGTGAAGCCTCTGCTTTATTTTTTCTCTGCAGTTGTGTGCACCTAAGCAGCAGGCACATAAAAGACCCAGGGCAGCCAGGAGTTAAGCACTTGGGATACAGAGAAAGAAAAGGCATCCATCCATACACACTTCCAGAAAGTTGGATGGCCTCACCCCCCTCCCATTTCCCCTTTTGCTGGGAGTTTAATACAGACTGCTCAATGGCCCTGATGTCTCGAATAGGGACACGGGCCACTTGGCTGGGACAGGAGCAGTGCCAGAGAAATAGATGGGATTTATCCAGATTTATCCATGTTTTCATTCAGAATATGACTGCTTCACGTGATAGGCAGGGAAGAAGTGGGAGCGAGGCAATGAGTTTTTCTAATTGCTGTATATTTAAAGTAAGCTGGGCTTTAGCACAGCTTGCCTTTGGAATTCACAGCTTCCAGACGTCCCACCATGATCCTCAGCAGAAACAGCAGAAAGCAAAGAGCAGATATTCCAAATGTCACACTCAAGGCTGGTTTTAAATTGGTAGAAAACAAAATAAAAGTGTTTTTCCTATTTCATAAACATGCAAGGATGGGCAGCAACAGTTTCATATAATCATAGAATAGAATCATAGAATAGTTTGAGTTGGAAGGGACCTTAAAGATCATCCAGTTCCAGCCCCCCTGCCATGGGCAGGGACACCTCCCACTAGATCAGGCTGCCCAAGGCCCATCCAACCTGGCCTTGAACACCTTCAGGGGTGGGGCATCCACAGCTTCCCTGGGCAACCTATGCCAGTGCCTCACCACTCCAATTGTGAAGAAATTCCTCCTTGTGTCTAGCCTAAATTTGGCCCTCTCCAGTTTATACCCATTCCCCCTTGTCCTATCACTACAAACTTTTGTAAAACGTCCCTCCACAGCTTTCTTTTAGCCCCTTTCAGGTACTGGAAGGTCGCTATAAGTTCTCCTCTGAGCCTTCTCTTCTCCAGGCTGAACAAGCCCGGCTCTCTCAGCCTGTCTTTGCATGGAAGGTGCTCCAGCACTCTGACCATCCTTGTAGCCCTCCTCTGGTTCCATTCCAACAGCTCCATATCCTTCTTAGGTTGAGGATTCCAGAACTGGACACAGTACTCCAGGTGAGGTCTCACAAGACAGGAATAGAGGGGCAGAATCACCTCCTTCGACCTGCTGGCCGTGCTTCTTTTGATGCAGCCCAGGATACGATTGGCCTTCTGGGCTGTGAGCGTACATTGCTGGCTCATACTGCTCCAACTGAAAGCGGTTTGAACCCAGAGAAATCCTTAGAAGAAAAGCAAAGCAGAACTTGGATCATCTCAAATAGCAACTACATTATGAAACTTTAGACTTCCCAGGGGCAAACCCCAAAGCAATATTTAATGAGCCCATACCTCCATTTATCGTGAGTTCATTTGAATACTGAAGTCCCTGTAAAACACTGTAGGCAGCTTTGATATATTATTATTATTTTTTAAACAGCACCTTTAATCCCTGAAGGGCTGGTTCTCAGTATACGGGGAGAGAGCGGGGCTGGAGGCGAGCAGCTGGGCATCGCAGAAGCTCTGGTCCATCAGGCAATGGCAGGTGAGGTGTGAAGGGTTGTCCTGCTCATTCATCCTCAGCCTTTCTGGGAAACAGCACTCACACGAGGGAGAAACCAGCCATCTCCAAATGGAAGGAGTGGGATATTCCTCCAAAGGGTATATTGCTTTTAGCCCTGTGCACTCAGAATGGAAGCCCAGAGAGTTCTAGCATCAGACAGCTCCAGCTACCACTTCTATGAAAGAAAGGATCTCATCCCTTCCTCCTCTGGTTTACAGCATCCCACAAAACACACAGGTTTTACGCAGTGGCTTGCTAGCCTGAGTTAAATAAAAGCGTAAGAAAGCTTGGTTCTGTGCAGAAGACTATGGAGAGCTGGGGTTCCTGCACACCAGGACCCCTGCAGTCCTCCACAGTGTCCAGGGGGAAACAAAAGCTGTGGGGAGCCCCTGGCACACACACTTGTGTCCTCCAGACAGGCTTGCACTTACTCCTGTTTTCACACTTCCTTTCCTAAAGCTGCTGCTGTGTGCTGGGTCAAAGGCATAAAGACACGCGCCTGCTCCAAATCTCCCCTCACAGACTTTTAGAGGCTGAGCTTTCCCCTAGGCAGAAGTCTCCAGACCACAGTGAGCACACTCAGACTTCCAGGATCAGTCAGAGCCTAGAGACTAATTTCTTGGAAAACTGCAGGCCTTGAGAGTATCAGCTGCTGAGCAGCCCAGGTGAAACCCAGAGGAGACGTGATGTGGGGCCACCGGTTTTCCTTCCAGCAGAGGACAAAGGGCCTTGGTTCTGTAAGCACACCAAACACCATTTCCAATATTGAAAGATGGCATCTCCCATGTGCTGCCAAACCCTGGGCACTGGCACCAACCTAAGGAGCATCCAATACCTCCCAGAATCATCCAAACTGCACTGAATGTCACAATACATCTTTCTCTATGTATCCATCATTGTGTGTGTATAACCATATAGAACTGTATGTAACCGTTAGATAAAGTAAACCTGTAACTGCGGACTCTAGACAGGTAAAATGGTCTGGGCAGCATAAAATATATATAAAAAAGCAAATAAAAAAAACCCCATTTAGACACTTAAGTTCAAGTGGTTTGCCAGAGAAGCCAGTCTTGAATTTAGCAGCCACTTCTTTGACGAACTCCGAAGCAGCAGGGAACAATCAGACTGTGACTGTAGCATCTCTCTTGGCCCTGGTGTTTGAGATAACTCTTCTTGTAGGGAAAGGGCACTTGTAATTTGTGAGTTGCATTTCTGCAGCTACAGCAGCAATTGCAGGAGAGCTGTTTCCTCCCCCCTGAGTTAATTCAAATTTCCTGTGTGTGGGTTGTTTTTGCAGAAGAGCAAGGCCTACCTCTGTCTTCATTTTCCACTTTTCCAGTGACAGCTCTATTTTTGGGGAACACACTGCAGCAGTGGGGTCTGCAGTGCTCTGTTGGGCAGGAGAGCAAAGTGTTGAAAGTAGAGCATGAACTCCCTTGTGATCCTGCCAGCGTTCCCTTGTCCGCCTCTGCCTGTTTGGGTTGCCAAGAAGAAACTAGAGCCTATTATCAGGACTGCTTCTTTGTCAGGGGTTTCTTTGATGTAAATTCAACCACGATCAAATGTGCTGATCGCAGCAAACAGCCAAGGAGTAACAAACACGTAAACCACACAGTGACCTGCAGAGATTAGAGCAACCCAGGGTGTAGACAAATCGGGAAGATTAAACACAAATGAGCTAAGATGTCTTGGAAGAAGCACCCAAGGTGACAAAAATAAGCAATGCAGACAGAAAATAAGAGAATGAAGACAATCAAAGGTTGAACAGACCCTACTAGTGCATAAATCAAAGACTGCCCCTGCCTCCCCCAGTGCTTTAGCTTTACCCTAATGCTTCTGCTCCAAGAAGACAGTGCTAGGCTGGCTGCAGGGAAGCAGGCTGAGGGAATTCCTTCGTGCACCTTGGCTGTACTCTGCCTCTCATGCTGTTGTCACTGCAGAACAAACTACAGAACAAAAAACAGTTGTTTCCTCCACTCCCCTTAGCTCTTTTTGTCCTTTTTTTCTTTCTTTTTTAATAACTTCTGGAGACGTGCTGACAGGGGTTCCTTGCAACTAGAACTGCCCTGATAATCTCAGTATCTGTCACCTTCACTGACAATCCTGCAAATTCAAGGCAGGCCTGCCTGGAGCTAATGACACTATGGATATCCATCTCTCAGCAGTGTAACTTTCGCAGGTGTAGAGGACCCAGGAGGCTTGCAAGGCCAGAAAAATCACATGCCCATATATAACGTGATGTAATTCCATGGTTGTGCAGCCCCTCCTACTTTACATTGGAGGTGTGTGTGCTCAGGAACAGGCTAGCGTTCCATTCAAACACACCACGACTCTGTCCCTGCCTGCAGCACAACAGCATCCTGAAATGTTTCTTCAAAATTTGGAGAGTAAGGCTATTCTTTGGAAGGTGGAAATACTTATTTTGAGGCAGCATAGTATACTGTTGCCTTATTTCATTTTTCATCTGTTGCCTGCAGTGATGTCATCACCCTGCAAGCTCAGATTAGAGGACCATTACTGATGTAGTGGTGAGGCACTGGCACAGGTTGCCCAGTGCCTCAGTTGTGGATGCCCCATCCCTGGAGGTGTTCAAGGCCAGGTTGGATGGAGCCTTGGGCAGCCTGATCTAGTGGAAGGTGTCCCTGTTCATGGCAGGGGGGTTGGGACTGGATGATCTTTAAGGTCCCTTCCAACCCAAACTATTCTATGATTTTATGATTCTATGATTTTATGATCTAGGGACCCCTTAGCAGTATGCCAAGTGACAGAAGTGTAGTAGACACCCAAATTCATGGAAAAAACCCCCAGCAGAGCACCTGAGAAAGTAGTACTTTTTCCACTAACCAACCTCTTTGCAACAAAATGACATCTGCTGCCTTATTACTGCCACGTTTCTCTTTCAGATCCCATACTCGTAGACAGCACTTTTTGTATCCCTCAAAAAGTGAACTCCTCTAGCAGCAATACTGAGAAGTCTGTAAAATTCCTCCTGTAAACATGCTAAAATCCCTCTTGCCACTGCATACCATGGCTTTTTCCACCATCACTTCAAAACCAGGGCACTGACATCGTGTTCACGCTTGCAAAACAAGAATGAATTTTCAGCACTGCTGATCAGAAGTGGCTCAATTAAGATCAAGATGTCAGCAAGGCAGATTTCTGCTCACAAGGCCTATTATTTGCTAATGAGATTTCAGCAGTGATCCCTCCCCATTCACATCCCTGAGATCAAAAACACACTTTAGAGATCAGAATGCTTAGAAACAGGTTGACAGCAAGTCCTGAACTCTCTCCCCTAACGCTGCAGTGCCTTTAGGCTGGCCTGGGCGGCGCTAGTTAGAGTCTAGTCTAAGTGTGCACCAGTCCAACTCCTGTCTGACTATTTTTTCCTGAGAGTTCAGAATATTTTCCAGTCCATACAAATGACACAGTATTAACCCATCATGCAACACACCAGCTTAGCAGAGCTGCAATCCACACACAATTTACAGAAAACCTGGAGAGAGATCAGGACAGATGTTGGAAGGCAAAGGCAAACGTCATCTTTCTCATCAGGACTGAGGCAAAGTCTACAGGTCCTGCAGAAATCATTCAAGTATTGACTGTCCCTGTCCCCACATGCAGGAGCTCCAGGTGCTGCGCTGCACTGCCCATGCAGGTCAAGGGAACTATGGCACTAATAGCACCTGAGGAGCTGACTCCATCCATCTCATTTTCTCCTCTTCTTACATCTGCACAATTCAGAGGTTTAATCCAAGCAAGACTCAACTGGAAAATCCAGATCTCCTTCCTACATCCACTCCCAGTCTGAGGGGAAGGTGGCTTTCAGGAAGACAAGGGAATTCAAGGATGCACACTGCAACATTTCAGCAATTCCCTGAGACAGGGTAACCTCCAAAATGCCAACACAGTCCTCCACTGCACTGCATGAATGAAACATTGGGAATAGGAGTCTGTGCCAGCTGCAATGGTCCTACCAGCTGGAAAGGACCAAACTGCCTACCTCTTTGGTCCTGGATTGGGTGAGAATTGGCTCAGGCTGCCTCTTGAATGAAAGAGCAGCTTTCCTAATGACTGAGCTCACACTGTCAGCCTGCTATAAGGAGCTGCATTGATTTGAAACCTAAAGGACAGCTGTTTCTTCCTCCCTCTCCACCCTGCTTCTTCCTCCCTGGCCAAAGAAGGAGGGAAGTTGCCAGAATAGACTTCATCCAGGTGGACAAGGAGAGAGAGGATGCCCAAAAAATGGAAAAGAAGGGGAAAACATACCCTTAGGAGCACAAAGCAGCCATACAACTGCTCACTTTGCCATTGCCAGAGGGAGGCAGCTCAGTCCAAGATAAAGTGGAGTAATCTGCAGTACTCCTAACAGCTGCAAAACACTCGCTGCCAGCTGCATGTTGATTCTTAACTCGCTGCAGCATTAACTAAGTGACAAAAGGCTTTAGTGCTCCTAATGAAAACACAGTCCCTGAGCTCAGTAAAATAACAGAGTCATGAAAAAAAAAGCCTTTTTAGTAGTAGATTTCTTGTGCAAACAGGTTTTGAGTCCACGTTTTGAGATTTGGACAAAATGTTTGAGGAGATTTGGGGCTGAGGAGGGAGAGGGAAAGGAAGGTTTGAAGGTGTGTGTGTCAGACTTCATGTCTGGTTTTCATTTGTTTCCAAAACAGCCACACTTTTGCATTTGTGCTAAGGCCCGCTGTAGCTTAAAAGCTAAAATGTGATCAGAAAAGGCCTTATGGATGCTGAGAAAAACTTTGCATTTTTTGAAGGGCCTGTTAAATACTTTTCACTCTGCCCTGAACTCCTATGGAAGCTGTTTCCAGACTCTTCTCCGAGCCTTCTGTGAGGAGATGAAGGGCCTCAGGAAGAGACCCAGCAAAACTTGTTGCCTTGTCTGCTGTAAACAACTTGGACTCCTTGTCTTCTGTAAACTCCATAAAGGAGTAAGAAAATGAGCAGTCCAACTACTCATGGAGTGATGGCACAAAGCTGCCAGCCTTTGCGTTTTCTTTCCAGGCAGTCTCCTTACACACTTCTTTTCCCCAGCTGAAAAAGACCTGAAAAACCAGCTCCAACCACAGCAAAAATTACAATTCAGTCAATACCACAGCCTGTGGATCTGAGTGACTGCCCCAGGGGACACTGGGAATGGCCACTAGCAGAGCCAGTTATGCCATGACCACACACACACATCTTCTGCGCATCCTGCTGTACATCAACCTGCTCCACTGACCGTATAACTGTCCGCTGACTTTGGAAAAGCATACTGGGATGAAATTGTGTTGCAGGAGCAGCAGGACCACCCCCTTTTATTTGTGCCACTGCAGCTAAGACTTATTGCTATTCCAAACAATAGAATCATCATAGAACAGTTTGGGTTGGAAGGATCTTAAAGATCATTCAGTTCCAACCCCCCTGCCATGGGCAGGGACATCTCCCACTAGATCAGGCTGCTCAAGGTCCCACCCAACACTTGAACTGGCCTTGAACACTTCCAGGGATGGGGCATCCACAGCTTCCCTGGGCAACCTGTGCCAGTGCCTCACCACTCTCATCCTAAAGAATTTCTTCCAAATGTCTAATCTAAATCCTCCCCATTCCAATTTAAAGCCATTCCCCCTTGTCCTATCACTCCATGCCCTTGTAAAAAGTCTCTCCCCAACTTTCTTGTAGACCCCCTTCAGTTACTGGAAGGCCACTATAAGGTCTCCCTGGAACCTTCTCCAGGGTGAACAATCCCAACTCTCAATAGGGCAGATCCTGACTAGCATGTTCTTTTGGATACTTATATGAACAGGCCGCAGTTGGCAATTAGAAATATCACTGGGACTAGCACTGGAGAAGCCACTTTTTCTGTTTCCTTCACTACTGGAGTTGGAGTCTGCTACAGATAAATTCCCTCAAGAGGCACAAGGTGCTGTATCAATCCCACCAAAACTGGTTGAGGTGAGCTTGTTCTCTGCAAGATACAAGTCCGAAAGGCTTTCCCCTCTGCAGAGCCAGGCCAGCTCTGATGCAGCGTGGCTCATTAGGGTGGAGGTGAACATCAGTGTGGTCTTGAGGGTTTGTACCGCAGCAAGGTTTGTGGTGCTCTCTGTTATGGCACAAGGCCACAACTACCTGAAGTACGCAGGTCAGCTGCTCCTATGAGGCATCCTCCCAAGCCAGCCAACAGACTGTAGCCTGATTGAAAGAACGCGTGTTTCTCCTACTGTAATGCTTTGTGAGGACCAGTTCTGGCGAGACAACACTTCCTGCCATTTATAAGATTAAGGCTGTCCTGAAAACCACACCTGGGTTCAGTAAGCTGCTCTCACTGTAGTTCTTCACTGTCTGAGGGAAGGAAGCACCAAGTGCTTTATCCCTTAAAGATTTAAAAACAATTGAGTCACACTTCATTGGAAAAGCAGGGACAAAGACACAGACAAGGCTGCTGAGCTGCAACTGCCCCTCTGAAACTCCACCCACATTTAATAACTTCACTGCTCTTAATTCAAGGGGCAAAGCTCACACAATGACAACAACCCCTGTAGGAAACCTTCTTCTATTCTGAGGGGATTTCGCGTTTAGACTGGGCATCAACCACACAGACACGTGCAGCATGGGACTGCGCATGCATAGGTACTAACAACCTCCCAATGAACCAGCCCTAACAAGTAATGATCAGTCACAACAGCCCAACTGCCAGCAGCAGAGGTGCAGTAGGTTAGCAGCAAATGCCACCTTAGTCACACAAGCAGAAGCCCAGCAGAGCACCATAAGGCACTTGGCCTGAGAGGGTCAGCTTCATTTTGATGCCTCGGTTCATTTCATTGCACACATGCATGTGTGGATACATATTCTAAACATACCAAACTTTGCTGAAAAGATCATTAAGCACATGGAGAACCATGACAAAAGGACCATTAAGTCTGCTTAGGCAAGCATTCAAAAATACAACACCTTAATTTTACTGTCCTTTGAATTAGTCTTTAGTTAGAGAGTCTCATGATTTTGTTTTCCGCAGGACCCACAGTACCTTTTCATTCAATAAGAACTGTATTTTTGCCCCTTCACACTCTACAAGAAGTCTCAAACCTTATTTAAGGCAAACACCACAATTCCTACATGGAGTACAGTCTTAGGAAAATGCAGACATATGCCCTGATGCTAGTTGAGTACGGTCCTGACAAAATCAGTGGATCTGCAGAGGAAGATTCAGAGCCCCTAAAACATGACCACACTGTTCTTCAGTGACTCCAGACATAAGACAGTGAGCGTTCCTCTGTGCGTTTGAGCATTGAGTGATACCTGTATCAGACGAGTCCTTCTCAGGCAAGTCTGACAAACTATAAAGAGCAAAGCATTACAGAGTTGATCTTTGCAACCCTGCTTTAACGCAGGGATAAAAACATGTATTAGAGGTTCAAGAACAGGCTGACAAGATGTAAACAAGAGGTCCAGCAACTTCAGGTGCTTAGCACATGCACTTTCCCCCTGGTGTCACAGAGCCCTGATCATATATCAAACAAGCAAAGCTCCTAATTGCTAAAGCTGCATCCTGAAGAAATTAGCATTCTGCACATCCCAAATAGGCAACTCATGCTGGGCACAGAATGACAGAAATGCACAAGTGACCTCCTGCAAAAAAGCTGGCATGGCCAGCTGCTTCAAGCTAGGAAAGCATCACACTCCAGTGCGCCTTCGCTGTAGTTTCCACATAAGGCCATCCGTTCTCTTCAGCTCTCCACAGCAGAACCCTGCAGAGAAGAGTTGCAATGCTCTGTGCTGATTCAGAGAATAAATCTGCACAGGCCATCAGACAAGAATTGGGTGAAGACAGGATGATATGTAAGTAACGACTGTCACATTACAGATGCATGACAGGATTGAAGCTGCAGTTCCAAATCACAGCAGCGGAGCTTAGCTTTTGAGGATTTGATTTTATACCTACGGTCTGCATTCATAATCTACCTCCTTATTTAAAAATAATTTTTAAAAAAAGGTCTTCTAACATTTGGACTCGTAGCAATGCTAAAACAGGCACCAGCAGCTGCATTTAAACCTCTTAGGTATGTAGTCCACTTCTCCATCAAAAATAATTGATAGCAATAGCGGGGGGTTGCAATGCATGCAACTTAGATTCACTGATGGGTTTGACACATTTTCTCTGCAGTACAATAGCACAGAGACTTGGGTCTCTGAGGCTCTGTTCCAGATTTTAGAGAAAAGCAGCCAGGGGGCACAGTGTGTGTACCTGTAATCCATCCCAGGCTTTCTCTCTTCTCCAAATGCCCCTGCTCCTTATGCTCATATCCCTTTCTTCACCACCTGCTCTTCCTATAGCTATCCCAGCTGCCTATACCGAGTCCTACTCCACCTCCTTATATCCTCTGCTCAGAGCTTCTCACAGAATCAGTCATTTGGAAAAGACCTTTAAGATCACCAAGTCCAACTGTAAACCTAACAATGCCAGGTTGAGCTCTAAGCCACATCCCTAAGCACCACATCTACACCTCTTCTAAATACCTGCAGGATGGCAACTCAACCACTTCCCTGGGCAGCTTGCACCAGTGCTTGGCAACCCCTTCTGTGAAATAGTATTTCCTAACATCCAGTCTAAACTCCCCCTTCTCCTGAGCTCTTGCTTTACATTTTCTTCCAGCACCTCCTCATCTTCATTTTAGCCCTTTGAATCTGCATGTTTCTCCCCACCTCCTTTCATGTTCAGGTTCACTTATGGGAGCAGACAAGGCTCCTCACTGACTTTGAGGCTGTGCTCTTTAGCACAGAGGCCAGATTACGGAAAACCTCTCTGCTCTGCAGCAGACACTCCTAGCAGGTACTATGCAATTATTAGAAGCTATATGCTTTTATAAATTACATTCAAGTGTATTTTGCAACTATCGCATATTTTCAGACTGCTCTGAAACGTAAAGAGATAATTATGCAGAGGTGCAGAACTGCACTAAAGCATTGCACCTTGATGGAAGTGGTTGGGCCGAAGCTGATCCACCTTATGTGCACTGAGCTAAGTCTGCCTTTCACCCTAATACATACTCGACCCAAGCGCGTCTGCCCTGCAGTTCAACATCAAAGCTTTCCATGTGCCAGCTTTATTACCAGGTAAAATACTACATGACAATCCAATGTGATGAAGGGTTAATTTCAGCACATGCTAACTGCGTTTGAAGGCATCTACGTATGTTATTCGTAAGCTTTATTTTTGGCATCTCAAAATCAGTCTGTCAAGCTAGTGATATTCTGAGAAGGTCTTAACATTTCAAGTGCTGTGAGAAGTGCAGCACTGCTAACACCTGCAGCAGGTGGTAACGCTCCTGACAAGTCAGCGCTGAACCACTGCGCGTCAGAGCGCAGTCTTTCGGATAACACAAGCAGAGTCCAGCTCTGCTTAGCAATCATTCAGGGGCCTGCAGCTCGCTTCGCAGTGGGAGTTCTGGACTTTGCTTCATGGCCACGTTCCAACTCAGGCAATTGCATCTGAACCAAGTGTTCTCTGCTGCTTGTTGGACGAGCACATAAGCACCGCACTATTAAATGACACTAGTTCTCGAGTGAATGTGTTGCTGTGCATTGTCATCAGACATGTCAATGCGTAACACGTATGTGTAGAAAGTATCAATTAGCATCCTGCCCATAAATCTGCTGGCACATCGCGTCAATGGAACAGCACGGAAAGACAATCCTGGATCTGCTAGGCAAAATTTTCTGCCTAAGAACAAAGCTGCCTGTACAAGGCAGGAGGAGAGGTAGAGGAGCCTGTCTGCCCATCTCACAATCAACATGGAGGGGGATTAAGCTAGGAGACAAAAAGTAATGCTACGTTTTAATGCAAGCAGCATCTACCTCTAAGAGCTGAATTTAGATGGAAGATTTATGTCTTTCAGCAGTGTGAAGGTTCTGTGGGATGCATTTTTTTTATTATTTTGGGCAGAAAGAATATAAAAGCCCCACAAGCACACTCTAGGTAGCACTGGGTTTCACAAAGTTTCAGATTGGTACATCAGTCACAATAGAAATCTTTTCCCACTGCCATTTCTTCCCCCCTCCCCCATCTACAACAGGCCACCAGTATGGCACTTGGAGACTGGAAGACAAATGGGCAGCTGCCTCTAGAGGCAATTGTGAGGAGACTAAAGATCAACTTGCAGCTGGCACTTCCACCCCCACCTCTCCTTAATACTTCAGTCCACTTGCAGCCAGACAAGGATCATGAGTCAGCTCCTAAACATATTCTCCTTGAAACAATAGCTATAGCTCTCTGCTGCAGCTATACCATGACTCTGGCTCCAAGGGACACGCCACAGCTACGTGAACAAAAGGACCAATTTTAACCTATAGCAGCCTAACACCAGAACTGAATGATACAATAAGCACGCACTAAAGCACACTATGCTAAACCTGTGAGATTAGTAAAGCCAATTTTGACATTAGACAGGCATGAAGTCAGCGTTGTAATGAAAATCCGCAGAAGCAGCAAATAGGAGTGGGTTTGGGGATACACGGTAAACCAGATGGCTTTTGCACAAACCTTTTCAGCTACAACTGGGTGCAGTTTTGTACTACAGCATTGTATGCTGCTCTCCAATTAGCGCCGCAAAGAGGCCAGTTTAACCTTTACAAATTAGCTTTATCACAACCACAGGAGCAGCTCCCTCAATTCTGAGTGGCCAGCACTCACCGAAACTCCTGCAATTACAAAGGTGGAACTCCAGCACTCATCTCTTGAAGACATTTCAAGAGGACTCCACAGATGGAAAAAAGCTTCCTTTTCCAGTACAACATTTCAGCTTACCAGCTAGTGACACCAAATTCAAACTCTACCTTTTTTGACTCAGGTGCTGTCAGATGATAAAGAATTCAAAAAAGAGGTAAGAGAATGAATTGGAGATTTCTCAGAACTAGATGTCAACTGGTCAATTGGTGGTGACTACTGAACATTTAAAGAGCTGTGCACATAGTATAGGTTCAGACATGGAGTGCTTGAGCATCTTCAAGAAATATGCGCACCCAGAGCATGCCTTACCTGCAGAGAGTCCACTGATATCCTCTGAAGAGATGTCGCTAAAAGAGCTACAGTGAAAGCTAACATGTTAGGAAACTTAAGCCAATGCTACATTTACTTTTTTATTTCTAGCTAAGAAACATGAAAAGTAGTTGTCCTTTCTCACCTCACCAGAATTTGTGTTTCTTACAGCTGAGTATTGTCAATTACTCTGAAGAAGTCTCTAACCCAAAATACCAACACGTCTCAAGCCACGTGGCCCTATAAGCCAAAAGGCAAGCTGGAGACAGAAATAAAACACTATATTGTAACCCATTGAAAGAGACAGCCCAACGAAAGAGAAGTCTGCTTCTCCTTCTGCAGGACCCAAGAGGTGTGTTTTGTGGGACTGTGCAACACAGAGTTGGAAGTTCTACTGTTAATGCAGCGCATTGCTTGTACCATCAACAGAAATGTGAATCATGTATACATTCTGTATAAAAAGACAGCAGACTCAATACATAAGTATCTTTTAAATTATTTTATTTTGTGTAAGCTAAAAGGAAATTTACACACTTAAATCTCAAAAGACCTTGGGCATGCACATTGACCTTTTTAGAGGTTCTTCTACATAGCTCTCTTTTTTCCATAGGAATTTCCCCTGACATTTACAACCCATAGTTTTTTACTGTATATACAGCCTAAAACCATAGCAATCTATGATTATGTCATTTTACACTGTGCAAAATCAAACAGAAATAGTGGTACAACAGAACATAAAAATTCAATAGGTAAATTTCATTGTAAGACATTCATATAGTTTTGGTCCTTCTTTTCCAAATAAAACTGATTAAAAGCATACAACCTCCTAATGATCAAAAAAAAATGAAGTATTTAGACAGTAATCCATAACTGGAACAAGAAGTTACTGACAGCATACCTTTCAAAAGGCTATACAGTGACACAGCCGTACTACTGAAGTATAAGAACATAAAAATTGATCAGCCAAACAAACAAACAGGGGGAGGGGATGGAGGAGAAGAAAAGGAAAAAACTCATCTTAAGCTTGTTAAAACACAAAAGAAATTACTGGGTTTTAAAGAAACAACAGTAAGTGAAAACCCACAAGGGGACAATGTAACCTTTTGCTTTTTTCCCCAGTAATGTCTATTTCAATGTATGCAGGAAAGAAAAAGATGCTCAATGCAATCTGAAAAACCTTTAAGGGGGACTTCACAGACCGTGAAGACTGAAGTTTTCATTATGTGTTTCTAGGAATTTTTTTTTAAACTTTTTAAAGTTTTGTAAGAAGGACACCACCAGTGTATTTCACAAAGACATAAATGTATACACCCCAGCACAACAAAAAGAATAGATCTTCAAAAAGATTTACCCCCAATTATTTACATTTTTCTCTAATATAAATTTAGGACTCCAGTATGTAAATAAATATACATTACTATGTATACCTTTCTAGTGCTGCTTACCAACAAATCATCTGAACTTGATTTTTTTTTTAATTAAAGCAAGATTGCTTTTTGTGACCCACGGAGGGAAGAAAAAAAAAATCAATAGAAAACGTCCAATTCACATCACTTTAGTCTACCTTTTCTTGGCAGCTTGTTGAAGGTGTTAATGTGGCTGGGAACATCAACACCTTGGCATGCATGAAAGTTAAGTCAGGAAGGCTAGAAATCACCTTGGCAGCCTCTTCACTAAGATGTTCTTCCTTTTTAGGCTTCCTGTTGAGAAAAGAACAAAGTTCATTAATGCACTACCCAATACCCCTCAGATCACTGAAAGAACAACCGATTGAAGTAATGTTGTGACAGTTTGTCTCCCATTGACAGGTACTTCTGTAAGCTACTTGAAAGTAGTCTAATGTTATAATACCTACCTTCCTACAAACACGTTAACATAGGAAGTCAGAAAAATGTTCTTGAATATTGTTGCAATAAAGAAAAAAAATCCTATTCAGATGCTAATTTTTAGATATTTTCCAGTTTTTGACAGGTCCCAGCATGCCACTCTGGGACTACTGACTTGAAGGAACAACCATGCCCACATTCTAAGGATAAAATAATAGGAGCATTAGTTCAAAACTACCTAAATCCAGTATAATCTTTCAAAATAAAATAGGAAATCAAGAAAGGACATGAAGAAGTTCCTAACTTACTATTTTAAAAATAAAAAGAAGGTACTCATGTCATGTTTCCACCATGACTGTACTCAGATTATATATTATACCGCTCTATGTTGTGATCCACAAACTCTTTTTGTCCCAAAGGCAGCACAGCAAAAGGTGGCTCACAACTTGTAGCTACTTGCTTTGAAAAGCAGTAATACGTGTAGCCATAACGATATGTACAGCAGTTTGGGAATCACTGGTGTTTGCTTTGCCTTTTGCACTATTCACAAGAATTACCAAGCACAAATGAATCTCAGGTCTGAACCCCAGGTTGCTTGATTCTTACTATTATGCAAGAAATTCACATTTCTTAAGCAAAATGAAGACTAGCTCTGACTGCAACAGAAGACATCTTCCCGCCCCAGCGCGCGCGCGCACACACACACACACACACTTTACCGATGCCTGGCTTATCTTGAAGAACACTGCCTAGTTCTAGAAAAACCTGAGTATTCCAACAAACATTATTCCAGTTCTAGAAAGTCACCTGCTGCACTCTGTAACAAAATTAGAAATTCCAGCTAAATAAGCTACTCTATTTTGGGGGCAAATAGCGGAGTCAAAAGTCTTGACCTAAATAAACTGCCTTTCCCTAGAACATCTCAGAATTTTCCTTTCTATATCTCCGTCTTAGCCATAAACTTTAAACTGAGCCCATGAGAGGGCAATCACCACTTCAATCACAAAACAGCATGTACTTTTATCTTTTTTTTTGTCAGCACCCACCAGGTTTGTTTCCTGAACTGATCAGGTACCGGGGAAAAGCAAGGGGCTACATGTTTGCTTCAACAGCAGTCTCAGAATTTAGCTAGGAGGAGAAGAAAAAAGAGCTGAATTCAAACTTATCCTCAATCATCGTGTTGACACTGAACTATCACTTTTGTTTGCTACTTGAAATCTCCACTTGATGAAATATCTCTAGATGAGGCAGGCTAGATACTAAATCTGACTTTCCTTCACTAGAATAGCAATATTTTCTTTTCTCTACTGCAACGGAATTTCATGAGCCACTGACTAGGCAGATTACCAAATTCCGGAGGATAAACAAAGCTGTGTGCTGCATTTATTGAAGGAAGAAGCAGAGAGCCAATATGTGCCTCCTTCTCTAACAACTTCATAGTCAGCTCTGTTTGCCCTCGAGGACTATCTCTAAGCTGCTGAAATGCAGCTGTCACCCACTGCTATGTTATCAGTATCTGGTGCCACTATTAGTAATCACTTACCAGAAGCCTCTTAAAGGTACAAACTCCTGGTGATCAAGAACTTACAGCTAACAAAGGAGTGTTTGACAGAGGAATCAAAAGGAAGAGGGCTGACTCAGAGATCTGCATTAAAAGGAGTTCCTGTAATTGTTAATCAGGCACCAAGATGGAGCTAGCACACTCGTAGCTATTTATATGCCTCTTCCTCCTCTGCTCAGCTGTAGCGCTCTAAGAAACAGCACTGCTGGGTCCCAGAGGCAGGGCTGCATTTTGGTGGTCACATGCAGGACCTTTATCACAGGACGTTACTGCTCTGGCTGTACTAGCTGGTCTCTGCAACACCACCGGAGAACATGCACACCAGTGAACAGAGTCAGATGTGGATCTCACCCAATTACTGAATGCTGCCCTCCTGGCTGGAGGCCCTTTGTAATAATTTATCTATTTAACGTGGTCTGTAAAAGGAATCTATAAAGAAGGACAAGCTAATACACTAACATAGCAAACACTACTTAAATATGGCCAAGTTACAGCTAGAGATACAATCACTTGGTAATGAGGCTCAGAATCTCTTTTTACATCACCTCAGTGCAGAAAGGGATGAAATGGCCTGAAGTCTCCATTCTTCAATGGAGAGGGGCAGGTTCCTGTGGAAGACGGCAAAACTTAACAGTGCAAGTACCTTTTCTGGGTAACTGTCAACACCTTTGGTAGGAAACATCACCAGGACAACGCTAAACAATTACTCAGTAACTACTAAATTTAAAAGACAAAGTAGCATCATTACTGCAGACAGTTTGTACTCTTAAAACTTACCAAACTGCCCACTAACTGCCATGTCTTTTGACAGAGTCAAGAGAAATAACCATGTCAAGTACATTAATTTCAGTCACCACTTTTGCTGAAGACATTCCTGTTGTCAAGAGCTCCTTTTCCTAAACTCGAGTCTGCAGATGGGGGCATTGCGCGGCTTCTCCTGCTCATGCACTCTGAATTTCTAGCCACCAAGCCTTACATAATGGACACCCAAGTGAGCGGATTGTCAGCAGCAGCTGTATTACTTCTGTCTGCTTTGGAACCAGCACTTTGGATTACTAAACCATGAAAGAACCCAATCCTGGCTCAAAACAAGGTCTCTGCCTCATTCAGGTTTAAAAACTACTCTCTACAGAGCACTTTGCCCTCATCCATCTCTTCTTTAACATGAGGTTAGATTTCCTTCCAAGACAGAGGACGGTCCTACCCAAGCAATTATGTCAGTCCCTCTACCTGTTGGCATGAAGTTTCCTTTTCAAAGGCACATTAACACTAAGCTGCAAGAAATTAGCCAGACTGACAGGCAGGAGAGTTGTTGGAATAAAATTTAGCAAGAAATAGGGAATGCTTTGTTGATGTGTCACTCACACCTCACTGTTCTGTTTTGCATTCCAACCCCTTACTGCAGTGTTCAGGTCTTTCAGGACTTAAGTTATATCTTATGTTTGCAAACGGTTTTGTGGATAGCACCAGCAAGGCCAAACTCTAATAGCAAAATGAGTTGTTTACAGAAATGTCATTTAAAAAAAAAAATAAATAAATCACTCTGTAAATAAGAGCACTTAGCCTGCTCCATCCAACACTGCCCTCAAGGAGTATTTCCAGTTTAAATGAAGGTTTCACCCATTTCTTGGAAAGGTATCAGTGCTCTGCTTTTCTTCAAGAAGACAGCCTATAAACTCTTGATCTCTACCAATGCTACGAAACCACGCAAGGCTGCAGATCCCTGACCTTCAACACTTATTGCTGCTGTCATGGCTTCAGGCCCAAGCTGAGGGAGAAGTTTCCTCCCCTCTTCCAACATTTTCCTTCTGAGAAACTGACTTTCCAGCTTCAAGAGATGGGTTTGCAAGAAAGCGATGGAGCTATTTCAGACAAAAATCACTTGTCACGTGGCTTCCTACAGCTGATGGTAGGAAAAATGGTATTTTCACTCTAAACTTTACTCTAAAGATCCTGAGTTCAGACAAGTTACGGACACGGGATAGCCATAGCACAACTGAAGTTGCCATCGAAGTGATGTTAAGTCACTGTACACATCTTCTGCTGATCAGTTATTAATTGCTAACAGCCCATATTTCCAGGCTGGTACACGAATGTCATCCTTGTTGAGCTGGCTGTACATCCACTTCTGTTTTAAAGTCTCCAGTTCATTAAGAGAGAATAAGACTAAAAAATTTTCAGAAGAACAATTTTATAACAAAAAGCTAACATACTGCAACATACTTGGCATACTGCTGAGATAAGATTCTCTGAAAGTTACTAGCTTGAAAACCAGACTGCTTTTCTTTCGCAGAGCATGAAATAAAAAAAGTACACACTTGAAATTTTTAAAATTCAGAGCTGACAAAACCATACATTTATTGAACATTGAAAGCAGCTGCTTTAAAACAGCTAATCCTTGTGTGTGTCTGAATTTAACTGCTAAGTCTGATGTCCCCAGCCTCTCTCTACAGTCCAATACACTGCTACAGTACAGATCTAGAACCTCTTCCTATCAGTAAACAATGTTCTCTACAAAAGAGGAAGAACTTTGGTATCTGGACAAAGCTTTAACAGCACAAGTAAGAGCTTTTAAGCACACCGTGGAAAACCCCAAACCCCCGAGATAAAAAAAAATAATCCAAAAATACCAAACAAAGGTCAATATTTACTTAAGCAAAGCAGACTTCCCTGTTCTTTTGTAAAGAAAAAGTAAGCTAAAACAAGTAAGCAGGTAAAAATCTGAGTGGAGATAAAAATTAATATACATTTAGAGTTTGTATGTGCTGCTGTGAATTTGTGGTTACTTTTAAATTAGATTTAGAATATATTAGCAAAATATTTTGTAACTACGTTTTCTAATTAGTGAAAGTCAAACTTTCCCACTAGTGTATCTTTAGAGAGAGTATATGCAGTCCTTGAATAGTGAAATAGGCAATCCAAAAGCCAAGACACAAAAATCAGCATTGAAGTGTGGAGTTCCCTCTACTGGCTCTCCTTTGAAATTTCATGGCTTGTTGACTTTTTTTATTCACTGTTCACTTGGAACATTTTCACTGCAGGAAAACTAGCAAGATAGTTTTCTCAATGAAAGAAAATGTTTTTGAGGAGCTATTGAAAATTATAGTTTGTCATTTTAAGATAGACAGCTATCCCCTACCGCTACAAATCACTACATTCACCACAACTCTTCAACTGTGCCTCCTCTCCAAGTACTATGCTACATGGAAACACATCTAGTTTTAGTGTGCTGAATAAACCCTAAAGCTCACTTACAAGTGAGGCTATGTTGCTATCTATTGCTATCTATTAGTTGCAAAGCAACTACTATTTGTTGCATGCAGAGGCATGCATTTCCTCAACAACAGAAACGTTTTACTTGGTGAGAATCACTCAGCGATTCTTTTAATGGGCACAGACATTAATTAGGTGTTAAGGTGTAGTCCAGGATCCTACTGCTAAGATACACACTAAAAAACAAACCCAAAGAATACAAGCTTATAAATGGAGAGACTATTCTGTTCCCATTCAAAAAGCCAGACTTCAAAGAAAACATGATACCAAAAGCCTTTATATAGGTTCTACCTACAAAGTTCAGACAAATTTCACGCGAGATCTATGAAGCAGAGAAGACACTCTAAACCAACTACACGCTTGTTCCTTAACTTGCAACAGCAAAACGAATCTGATATTTGGTCACTGAAGCTTTGACAGATGCTAGAAAAATATAAGGACAAATATTGTCACAATTACTAATCACTTTAATAATTTTACCCGTGGAACATTCTACTGCTATAAATTACAAATAGGACAAAGGGGAGTCTTCTGTCAAAGCCACGTATCACTGAACTGTGGGGCTTGGTTTATCCTTCCGTTCTTAGGAATCAGCTCTGTTTTTCAGAAAGCTGCTTCCTCCAGCTGAGTCTTTGGCTCTACCTTTTCAACTTATGTCCTGGTGATCTTTTTCTTCCAGCTCATGAAGTCTTTCCTGTCTTATTTTAGAGTTCTATGATAATTTGAAATATGAACTACACTACTATGAATTTAACATTAAAATGCAATTATTAAGTTAAGCCTTTTGATTGTTTGAGAACTTCTGATCTAAAATAGCACACACATTCACTCCTCACATCTCATGCGGCCCTTAGAAAAGGAAGAAAGAAGAGCAACAGAGTATCTACCTTGTGGAGGTGCTTGTCTTCTCCACTGTGGACATGAGTCTTGCAAACGCATCAGTCACTTTGTTGCTTGCATTGGAAGTTTCCAGTTTTGAGGTTGTCAATTCATACAACTCAGGATCCACACCTTATAGTATGAAATGATAATCAGTGATTGTTAGAGGGAAGTACAGCCATAATAAGCCACAGACAAACTTGCTAGAGACTGTTTTCTGTAAACATCTGAATCATTTATAATTTTAAGATACATGAAAAGAACATGACAGAACTTGTCTGCATTTCCGAAACACCATAGTCTTTCCCCACCCCTTTTTAGTAGTTTTTATAGTTGTACCTCAGAACAAACATGCATTGGAGTAAGTCTGGCATACAAGATCTCAGCCTAAGAGTAGATAAAAATTATTTGATTTACCTTTTACAGTGAAACATCTGTAAAAGTGTCAACTGTGTTAAAATGGATTGTTTCAATTACTTCAACTCAACCGCTTGTATTAAAGGAACACTGCACATAAACGGACCAACTCTTTAACGAGAGATAACACGTAACACTGGCATGCATTAGAGCACATTTAGTATCTTGCTTTTCACAAGAGGCTGTGTTAAATATTTTTTAAGTGAGGAAACTTTTATGACACATACAAGTGGAACGGCATTAAAAAAAATTACCTACTAATAGGTACAATACTACCAAAACTTTTAGTTTATGCTTCCCTTTCAAGTATTTAATAAAGCATCACGTATATGGATATTTCAGCCTTGATTTTCTTGTTTCAGATATCTTAAACCAGATGCTGCATCCTGACATCACATATGTTGTAAATAGATTTCAAATTTTATCAGCAGAGATCATGAAAACAATGCAAACAATGGAAACCTGCATCCAAAAAAATACATGCGTATGGGTGAAATTCTACCTGTTTAACATCAAGCATCGTATCTTAGTAGGAAGTGTCTCTACACTTTCCAAATATTATGCATGTTTTCTTTAAAAATTAAGTCTCTAGGAATCAGAATTATCAAAATAAATTGAGGAAAGACTGTTAAAACAGATCTTTTTGCTCAGAAGCATTTGAAATTGGTGATATTCCTCCAGTGACAGTGCAGAATTTTTGTACAGAAGCATTGTGTTTTATACACACCTGCACTCTAAACAAGCGTAACACTAGTGTCAGCTTATTTGGACACACACAAGCATTTCATACTACTGCACAATAAACGATGCAAGGACTTGGACATGATGGTCCCATGTAGCTACCTAATATAAAACCAGCATTTATAAACTGGCGTACTGATGATTTTACCCAGTTAACTTGCCTGGATCAAGACACCTTTAGAAGTAGTCCTGAAATATCAAAAGACTACTAAATTAAAAAAGAAAAAAGTGTACCTATTGCCCTGCCTTTTCCACACAGTAATTGCAGTGCTACACACACAAACAGAGGAAGTTAATAATCCACGTCTGCTTTGCTTGAGTCATGACCATTTGTCATTTATGCAGAAGTTAATTTCTCTTTCACTGTTAGGAAACTAAACTGACCAAAAAGTAAAATTAAGAAAATAATCTGGTTAAGCTGCAGGAGGTTGGGGGGACGGGGAGAAGATTTGCTCCGTTTAATATGAGCTCATTAGAAATTAATCAGCTGTCCTTTCAATGTACATTTTTTTTAATTCTGGATTTTGAAAGTTAATTTTGTCCATTTTCATGCAAAACATCAAAATGAGTACTGCCTG
The DNA here is from genome assembly GCF_017976375.1 of Cuculus canorus. NCBI lineage: Eukaryota > Metazoa > Chordata > Aves > Cuculiformes > Cuculidae > Cuculus > Cuculus canorus. The sequence goes on from NC_071403.1 coordinate 86,521,875, forward strand.
AGACCAGTATACCTAGACTTTAAGTACTGTCAGATGTTTACAGAACCTGGAAACAGGAAAAAGCCCAGCTATTCCATAAAATATCCACTTTCAGTCAGGGAGAAGAAGACTTGAAGAAATACACTCTGACTTGCAGAAGTCCGTGAAATCCCATTAAGGTACAAACTCTAAAACTGAATGAAACAAGGGGTCCTTTGACATGCAACTCTGCAACAAAGGTTAAATGCAACCTTTTAAGTTATATCATTTAGATAATCACATTTACAGTCCTGAATTAATTTTCATTGTAGTGTTATGTCACTGCTGAATTTACTGTCCTTTAGGCACCTTTTACTCAGCTACATTTATGTTAAACTATTAATATGAAAAATAAAACAATATATTTCATCTGTGGGAAACACACTTGAAATTAGTAACTCTGTTTGTGATGTTGAATGCATATTTTTATAAATAGTTATTTTGGCTACTGACAAAATGAGACTGGGAAGAATACAACGTAGATATACAGCGAGGAAACTAAGGTCTTCAGAGGAAGAACAAGCTTCTACTTCTGATAAAAGTTTCTTCTTTAAGCCAAAACATCTAATAATTTGTCTTTCATTTATTTTATTTGGTTTTAAGAGTTGCATATTCTCCATTTTATTCAAATGGCCAGAGAATATTTAAGGAAAACACTGCAAAACCTTAATGAGATATTGAAGGAAAGTTAGCCAACCAAACCCCACACAAAGCTCCTAAACACACACACAAACACACGAGCTGCAAGCCAAGCATAAATGACTTTCCCAGAAACAAGTCGGGAGGAAAGAAAAGCCAAAACCAAAAGAACAAAAATAGGCACTATAGGGAATACCAGGGAAGGTGATAATACCTGTAACTTGATGAAACAACAACAACATAAAAAAAAAGTAAAGCAATAAAAGGCTAACAGAGTACTGTTCCACTAATCTCTTCAAGTGTGCACGTCAACAGGGCACAAGAACATGCCCAACGGCACGAACAGCACATGCACCAGGTACTGATGACTTACGTTGATAGTCGTGCACTTACAGAAGAATCTGTAAGGCTCAAGGGTCTTGAATTTGCTACCTATCACTTCCATGACAAACCTGCCATCTTTTATCTGATGACGACATTTCTCAGGCGTGGAATAAAAAGACATTTGGAATGTGATGCCTCAAAATTGCCTTCAATGACTAGATTTCAAAACTAAAAAAAGAGCAGGTCTTTAAAAACAAAAATTACAATAGTAATTACTTATTTGAAATGTGGGGAAACCCTCAAGCCTCACAAATTTTTTTTTTTAATTAAAATCACTCAGAGGAAAAAATCCTTCCAATTAATAAGTGATTATTGTGGCTTCACGCAGTGCATTGGAAGTATATGCCTCACCTACTTAAACTATGCACTGGGATAAATCCCCAAAATGTAGCCTTAAATTCCTGTCAAAATTTATTCGAAGTGTAGGTTTTCACAAGCTTGCACAAAATACACAGAGCTTGTCAAGATCATGCAATAAATGAATTAAATTATTTTCATGTATTATTCAATGGAGAAAGTGATGTTTTCATCTCCTTTTAAGAAAGTAAGTCACAGATAAATTGCTTTGGTTTTATCATTAACTTCTAATGCCCCACAAACATGCAACTATCTTTGTTTTCTATCACGAATGTTGTTAAAACACTTTTTTCACTTTATCACTAATAGTAGTCCACATAAAGAAAAAATTTACAACCTCCTGGTAGCAGCAGACCCCAAAGGGGTTGTGACAGGTCAAACCCTTAACTTTACATTCACAAATGACTTCCAAATAACATCATTATGCTACAGTTTGGAGGTATTCATACAGAGGAGAGAACAAGCCTCATTTTCGAGGAATCATCACACCTACAGCATTTTTCAATTTTTCTTAAGCAGAAAAATTAACTTTCAAAATTTCTTATTTGAAACAAGTGTTTTAACATCTTATTTGTGAGAATATAAGAGCCATTCATTCCTTCAGCATGTGACAAATACAGAGCTGACAGTACCTTTTAAATACTTTGCACTCGATACAAAACATCAGAAAACAGACACAGATTAAAGGAAAAATGCAGTAGAAAGACATTTTAGAGAAATGCAATGTAAAATTTCTCCTTGTTTATAGGAAAGTCAAGTGATGTGCTCATGCTTAGTAAGTTGTTATAATATATTTGTGGTTTTAACACTCTGCTGACCTGGGATTGTGGTGGTGCTGCTAGAGCTACTGTCATCCACGGGCCCAAAGAAATCAAGGTTCAGAAGAGTGGAACCTCCACTAGCTTGAAATTCAGTGACCGTGTTGGTAGGCAGCCATATAGAAGGTAAGCCAAGGGAGGGGTTTATGTGTAAAAAGGGGTAAGACACACACTTGAACATGCAAGTTATAATTAGTATTCAGTATGCAATTTAAAAATTGACATGAAAACAATGCTTACAGTATTAGTTTGTACCTTCTAAAATGTTAACAACTTAATTCAGTGCACATTTCCTCATGTACAATACAGCAAGGAAATCAACACTAGTAACTTTAAGATAGAACGATTTATTTCAATCTAAAAATGAAAGAGAACCAGCACAACTCAGAGAGAAAGATGTGATTACTTAAAGGGAAACAATATACACATCAACTGATAGTGAGCATATAGTGAGCTTTTTCTCCCCTACTCAAATTGAAAGCCATTCTTTCTTCAGGACGACTTAGCAGATCCCCAAAAAGCAAAGAACCAAAAAAAAACCCTTTAAAGTTTTATTTAACAGCTTTAGGCTATTAATTATGATTATCTTAAAGCAGTGTGAACACAGGGTAACAAATGACACTCTTATATTCAGTTCCTTACTGGTAAATTATACTGTTCCCCTTTAGTACTAAACCAGAAATCAAACCAAGATACATTTTAAAGAAGTTGTTTGTTAAAAAGAAAGCATGATGATTGACTGAAGTAATAAGACACCAGACAACAGCAAAAGGGTCCATCCAGGCTTTCCTTCAGCACCATGATATCGCTATCCAAACTCTTAACATCCCACATGTTCTGAAACAACACTGTGAGGCAACACCAATGCAATAAGAGATGCAGTTTACATTAGCCTGCTTTTGAACTTGAATTAATTGCTGTTAGCAGGCTCCTCAAAGGTTTCAGTTGCTTTACAGGTTTCTAGTCTGCCAATTAAAGCAAGTTTAGGAAACTTGTTTATTTCCTTTTCATGCACTTACATTTCTAACACTGGAGGTGGTGGCACAACTCATTTTGCTATTGAAATAGACATAGGTGAAGGGTCTTATAACTATATACATTTATAGATACAAATAACTTCGTAGCTACCTCTTTAATTTAATATATTAGCTACAATTAGTGCTTAAGTGTAAGCAAAAGTCATAACAGATGAAGTTACTTTTTTGAAATACAAAATTATCTGTAAATCTGAAAACTTTCAGCTCAAGAAGTGCATCTTTTGCAAACAGTTTGTGGTTAAAATATTGTGCTTTGAAGTAGCCACTATACACGTCTGTCACTCAAAGGATGTCTAAAGAGACAGTTATTGGTGAAAAATACCTCTAAGAAGTAAAACTCATCAATCTAAAATGCACATTTGTTCAGAGTTTTTTACCTGCAGTTATATAATGAAGGGTTAATATTGCCACTGTGTCATTAGCATATGTCAGGAATCTAAAAGAATACTTATCTTAGAATTTTTCAGACTACAGGATACTTCACATAGGGGCACAGTTAATCAGAAAGAAAGCCTGAATTTCCAAAGTTAGGATAAGAAATAAATATTATATATATTTTTTATATATATATGTGTGTGTGTGCATATTTAAAAAAAAATAATCAGCAGATAGATGTTTGTCTGAACTTTGTAGCTTTCTTATCTCTAGCTCTGGTGCTAGAGGCTCTACGGAGAGACGTACCATCTAAAGGGTTAGTAAGGCCACTGCTACTCCAGTCAAACTGGACAGGTGGTAGAGATTCCTAGAGTTGAAAAGTCAGAAATCAGATTTTATAGTCAGTTCAGGTTACAACAATGCAAAGCAGTTCAAACAACAGATTCTTTAGCATCTAAATACTAAAAAGACAACTAAAGGAGCAAGCTCCAACTTTTGGGAGGTGTGTATATACATAATATGCACTAAAGATTCAAAGTAGATTTGTTTACTACAGGAAGTTTCATGAAATTTTGAACAGTACAGATCAGACAACTTCTAACCTAAACAGGATCTGCATAGTAACTAAAACATATGAATTGGATAAAAAAAACTTAAGACATAGTTGAAAGTTAAATTATTATTACTTTCATAGAAGAGGGGATGTTTTGCATAAAAAGTTAGGTATACCGTTACAGAGCAAATTTAGAACAGGGTTATTAGTGAAAGCCATCTGTGAATCCATGCTTTGTCCTGATTATATATAACAGCAGTCATTTACCAAACAGCCCATGATTCTTTTAGTTTGTTTTGCTTTTAAAGAGACACAATCCTTACAAGTGAGGACAAACTATCAAAAAAATGTATATAAAAAAATTCTTCCATTAAAAAAGAAGTCCTGTGACTTACTATTCCTTAATGATCAATTAATTCCAAAATATAAATAATCCATTGGTAATATTAACAAAAGGAGCATGACAACATCGTGTCTTTTGCACACACACAGGTAAATCAAACACGCAGCAGGGAACATGCTTTACAGGGAAAGTGTGTTCAGGTGCAGTGTAACTTGGAAATGCTGTCCTGTATTTTTGGGGCGCAAACTGATGGGACACTATCAGGAATGTCTGAAATAAGTTGATCTTTCTAATTCTGTGCATTTAATTTCTGCTCTCACCCCACTGAAGTCAGTTGTCAGGAAGCACAAGGAAAGAATGTGCCTTTAACTTCTAACAGAACAATCACACTTAAGGAAGAAAAACAATGGAAGTTCTCCCCAACACTACTCAAAATGCATCACTAGTTGTCAGACTTCCAGTGGCTGAGACACACCTTCCCTTTACTTTTGTACAAAGGCAGGCTTTATTTTTAACTTTTAAAACTGTCAACTATCCAACACTGAAAAAAATGTGCAGATTCCTGAATCAAGCTGCTAGCAACCTGAGCTAGCTTTGTACAATTAAGCTATCTGTAAGAGGCTTTGCTAGGAGACAGAAGTGTATAGAAAAAAAAAAAAATTAAGGGAGCTGGAGATTTTCCCATTTTCTTATAGTAAAAGAAAAATCTTTCTTGCCAAGAAAAATCCTACCTAATGACTTGGAAATATTTGCAGTATTGAGCACAACTAGAACAGTACTGATTCCATGGGGCTTAAGGCGCTGATGCTACCTTTTTTTTCGCTCTGGAAATGAAACTACTGGCATTGTAATGATTTGCATGGAAACATAATATTAGCAGCTTGGAAACTACACCTGATGAAGTATGATCACTGCCGTAGCTTGTTCAAAGTTTGTCACGCTTAAAATATAGTAACATTAAAAGGGATTTGTACAAAAAGGGAAAAAAGGAGGCGAGTGTAACAACTTAGTAGCTTTCTGCCCTGAGGAAAATGAACTCATTGAAACAAAGTAGCTTCCTACCAACTCTTTTTTTACTGAGGAAAACACCCACTACATTTTGTGTCAAAAGACTGACTCAGGGCTGATGAGTGTGACAGAATTGCATGGAATAGGTGGTACCAATGGCTGGCTAAGCTTTTCCCTTTAATGATGACTCGATTCTCACATTTGCCAAGGAGAGGACAAAGGATGTGATGAAGTCTTCTTAAAATGGGGAGGGATGAAACTGCCTCCAAATCAGTAAGAGTGTACTAAGTATATTAGTCTGCTCTATGGGACGAGGCCATTCTACTGATCCCACTGACTTGCAGAAGAGGAGGGGAGGGCAAGTAAAGCAGACCCTGCCCATACAGAATGCTGGCAAGCCCTGGTCTATACAGCAAAAGGAAAGGAGAGGGCAGAGACAAAAGCCAATCACACAGGAAGAGAAAGTTTTCTGTTTCTAGTGACCTCAGAAAACCACCTGTACTGGGACACCTGAACACAGCATTGAAATCTCAGACAATGGGAACAAGCCCTGCAAGTGCGAATATAATGTTTTGTCTTTTGGAGATTGCAAGGTTGCTAGACTACTGCGTTTACAACCATTATTTCAATAACATGCTTTAAGGAAAAGCGCCCAATCTAGAGGAAGATCGTGAATCGAGGCAAACTGCTCTCACTACTGCCTCCATCTTAGGACAGGGTACAGAAATGAAAAAGTATATTCAGCTGTCAGAGTGCTACTCTGAATGTTAAGGAAGTACAAAAGAGGAAACTAAAATGCCTGCTGATTTTACTGCATCATATTTCACTCTGATAAAAGTGAAAGATGTTTTCACAGAGTAATTTGAGAGTGGTATTATGTAAGAGCTTTTATAATTCAGAGGAGTAAAATGTAAATGTATGTCTCTGTGCCGATAATTACCAAGGAAAATTAAACTAAGAAAAAAAATTGAAGTATTTTGCTGTCTTAAAGCTGGGGGAAAAATAGAAGGGCTTGTAATACAAATATCAATATTTAGATAGATCCCACAAGTGAGCAGCATAGACATTTCAGAAAAAGGTTTACAAAGAAGTAATTAACACATTTCATTGTGTGCACTTGTTGGCAAAAATACAACAGTTCTGAAAATTATTCTTCTCAGATACTGCCTTTAAGCGACTGTCATATCTGATAGCATAGCAAGTTCTGTAATATCTCTTACCTGACAATCTTTCCCTCTTACTCTGTCAACAAAGCTACATATATTCTTGGATCATTCTCATATGTATAACTGGAGAGCAGTCCCATGATGTAGCCTTGGCTGGTGGCCATAGTATGGTAGTTCACATCTGTCATTGTTAGAAGTCCTGATAGTCCCTTATGTAATTAAAAGTGTTTTTAAAGACTTGTCACCCCATGGGGTTTAATTAAGACTCAGTTCCTAACAGCCAGAAGGTGTAAGATACATATTTCTGTTGTAACACAACTCGCAATTCAGTGGCTTACATGCATGCAGATGTGCTGTGTCACTGTCAATTTCTCTTCCAATATAAAACTTCCTAAGCAAAACTAGGCAGGTAAGAAACCCCAAAGTTATCCTGTGTGCTGGGACCACTAGACTCTACCAAAGAAACAGTCCCGAACAGAGAAGAGGATGCTTTGAAGCAATAGCGAAAGAGCAGAAATGGCTAGATAACTTTTTGCAAGAAAGCCAAAGATAAGCAGGAGAATAAACTTTAAAGCAAATTTAAGCAGAGAATAATATGAAATCAAGAGAAAGGCCAGACAGCAACGTCTTTAACAAGCACTGGAATATATTTTAATTGCACTCCCTGAAGACTTGACTATGATGCAGAAGCCACTATAACAGGCACTGTAAAAGAAAGCACAAAAAAAAAAGGATAGCTGTCTAGGGTTTCACAATCAAAGGTTGCCTATTTGGCAACCTATTCTTGCACCTAATGTGCCTTGATAGAGCCTTTTACTTCAGACCCACAAAGCCTTTGAGACATCATGCTTAGAGGCAAAAGTAATCAGGGGATTATTTCATATTCTGTTTACTGCCTTACAGTTATGAGCACCGAGTTACTGAGAAATAATCCCCCCAACTGTCAAGATAAAGAACAGATCTAAGAAGAACTTAGACACTACCTTCAAATATAAAACAGAAAGAGTCTACAGAAGTCTTCATTATACAACAAACTAATGCGGTAGATCAGTCAGTAACTTCTCTTGCTTGAGAGAAGAAATAAACATTTTGAAAGTCTTGTCCTTACAGCTTTAAATGGTTCACATGGAAATTTGTCTACTGTATTTCTGCAGCCTAGCCAATGCAGTGAGATCCTCTGCAGGGAAGGCCAAAACATACGAAGTTTATATAATAACTAGGAAAAATTATTGCAGCTCATTTGCTGCTTTTTTTCCCCCTCATTCTTTTGATTTCTAATGCTCTCTATTTTAAAACTCTGCATGCTTTCCTCCATTTGCCCAAGACCAAAAAACAAAGGAGGCATTTCTGCATTTTTTACAAATGTTCTCCATACTCCCACTTTTGCATCATCACAGTCTTTCTTCCAAAATCTTATTCTCTCAGTAGGAAGTCCTACATGCACATGCACAGACACTTATCTATATACAAGTCCCATAAATGCCAGGCTTTCAACAAAGGACTCCCCCTTTCCTTAAGCAAAGCATAGGAATCTACTAACGAGAGCCTCTCTGTTCAACAAGAAAGCCAACATGCTGAGGTTTCTCAATACAGGAATGACCAATCATTGCCATTTGAAAATGGAGGAAGTTTTATCCCGTTAATGTGTCGTTACTTAAAAGCTTAAAGATAGCCAAGTTGTTGCAGCTAAATTACATGTGTTTAGAATAAGAAGGATCCACTAAAACTGCTACTGCATATTTCCATATTTATCAATGTTTACAGCACAGTTCCTAATGAAGTATTTACTGAAGTTTGGACACATCATCTTGAACACCAGTACAATCTGGAATATTCTAACAGGCAGTCTGCACAATATGTGAAGCTAGATTCTCCCAAAGAAAACAGAAGCCATCAAACATTAACAGAAGACGAGGCCATAAAAGAAACAAGGTCTCTATGGTGGAGAATCATTCATACCCTGAAACTTTCTGAATGTCGCTTAACTGTGTCCTCCTCGCACTCTTAATGGTTAGAGCTCTAATTAATCTCTTCTCCAGAAGCTTATTTCAGTATTTCTCTTTTTGGAAAAGATAAGGCCAGCAGTGCAGACAGAGAGCAGAGAAGCTTCTTCTATGTACTTATCGACCACAACTATTGAACTGAGATGGCCTTGTCAGAACAAGGTACGGGACATGATTATCAAACTGTGACAAGCAATGGGATATTCTGCTGCAGGAGTACCCAAAAGTACAAATTCATAATTAGAAGGGGAGAAAAAAAAAGAGACTTTGGTAAGTAGAGGTTCTTATTTTCAGCACTATGACTGCTAAGCAACTGAGAAAATGGCAGGCGTCAGCGAAGCTGCTACTTCAGGCGCTTGCAGCTCTCTACACTATATTTAGCATACAGTTTAATCTACATCTTCCCCTCTGTATAAAAGAGAACTTTGAACACTGCAGAAAATCAGTGAACTTTTCCTACTTTGTTCATATGTAGAAATCACACAGGTGTTTTTTTAATCTCAGACTGGTTGCAATAATCATTATTGTTACCTTTTCTAATAAATACCCAGTTCAGAAGCTAATTGTCACTATAATAGTTGTGAGAAGCAGCATAGGAAGCATCACCAAACACATGTATTGCTATATAAAACAACCTCAGTTCTGAGCGCACTGACATATTGCTGTTCCACAATGAAAAAAGCCTCTCCTCTGGTACAAGCGTGTCACAGTTAGAGCTCTACACTACGGTAGAGCAACGACTGCTTTACTAAGAAGTACCTAGTTCGGTTAAGGTTAGGTGTAGCACAAGGATAATTCATTTTGGAATGCCTTCAATCAAAAGTCACAAGCAAAGAAGGTAAACTAAACATGCTGGGCAGATCAAACAAGACCTGCAGTAAGGAAGGACACAGCTGACTCTGAATTATGTAGCGAGTGCCACTGTCGTGACACTGAAAAATGAAATCTCTCTGCATGTCCCATTAGCCTGTTGCCAACCACACACATTGTAATGTGCATGGCATTTAAGTGGCTTTCTAATATCAGAATATCAAAACAGTGATAGCAAAACTGAATTAATGGAATTCTAAAGCTCACTCCTAAACAACTTGGAACTCATTTTGTATTGGACTCCTACAGAAAAAGCAAAGATGAAAAACATTAGCCAGAGGAAGGACAACTGTAAAGCTACATCTACTGTAACTGTCCCAGCTGCTCCAAAAGGCAGTGTTGTGTAGTAGTAAATATCCATCAAGACTTTTAAATGCTGGCCACCAGCAGCTACAGTCTTATTGTAGGGACTCCCTTCCAGTCACACATGAAAAGTAGATCCAAGAGCAGGACTTCAACCTGACCCAAGGAACACTTGCCCTTTACGTACCCGTCTCTCTAACACACCATCCAGATATTTTAAATATGAAGGAAGAGGCAAGGCATGCCACTGTTTGCCTCTTTCTTTCTTTCTTTCTTTCCCTCTCCTCCCTCTTCTCTCCATATTTTTTACCTGGAACTGATCAGATGTACATGTGTTCATCTCTGGTGATACAGGAGGTGTTTGTCCTATTGAAGCTATTTTTTCTGCTGCAGATATTGGTTTCAAAGGTTCCTTGGTAGGCTCTAACATACCCTAAATGAAGAAATAAATAAATTTTTACAAAAACACAAAAAAATGAAACCCCCACACACTTACATATATTCCAAGAACCAGAGATGCAAAATAATAGAAAACACAGCACTAGGTAGTACTGCCCTCAACTAGGGGCCTGGGGGTAACCATTCATCTCTAGGACACTTTCAGTAAGGTAGACACAGAAGGAGATGGAGAAGGGGAAAGAATTATCCTCGTTCCTTAGGCCTATGAAACGTTTTAGAGCCAATAACAGAAACTCAAGTGCTTAGCTGGAGCTTGCTTTCAACTTTCAATAATGTAATTTAAGCCAGAGGAAACAGTTACTTGATAAGGTGATATCTTCTCCTCCCAATTGTGTTTAGACTGTCCCCAAAATATAAAATGGCCCACCAGAAAGGCACAAGTGCATTTAATTCCATTTCAACAATTCAGTAATTCAGAAGAACTAAGTCAAATTATCAGTTTCCAGAGTGATACCAATAACACTAATTATTCATATGAAATAAATATATTAAAAGGCATTAAGAAAATAATTTAAACTACATTTTTTATTTCAAATAAACTGTTGAAAGCTAAACAGTGCTATGAAAAATTACTGGTGTTCCTTAATAAAATTTGGGCTGAGAAAGAGATGTACAAAAGACCAAAGTTTGCACTGACACATGCAGATCATCTCAGATCAATGAGGTATAAGAAAAGAAACTTCCAAATAAAACCACCGGATCTGCAACTAGCATATTTTAAAATAATTTCAGGAAGTCAGTCACCAACATCAGCTGTACCAAGAACGTTTCTGACCAATGTTAGGGGAGCTTAGAACTTACTAGTAAAATCAATTCTTTTGGACAGCAGAGAGACACACGAAGCAGTGTGGCAACAGAAAGCCACTTCACTCCTACCATCATCTCTATCCAGCCTATCGTGTGCACAATTATATAAAAAATTCAGGAGGTAATTAATCAGCAGCAACAATCTGTTGCAAAAAAATAACTGCACATGTGGCATACAAACAGTCTTGCTCACAAATCTGTTACAGGAAGAAAACAGAAATTGCTGTGAAACATTTTGTCTCTCTGTATCAGAATATCATGTTTATAACCAAAGTATTGCATGAGTTGACCTTGAGGTATGGGAAAACAACAGCTCTAGAAACTGACTGTAGATGTCACTCTACAAAATTAACCTGATAATTAAATTGGTTTAATACATACTGTAACCCTTTAAGATTTAATTTGTGAATGACAAAAAAGCCTATGTGTGTTTCTATATATACATATATATAGAGAGAGGTTTCCAGAAAAAAAGAACATATTCTATAGAACCATAGATTGCTTTGGGGTGGAAGAGACCTTTACAGGACATCTAGTCCAGGCCCCCTGCAAGGGCAGGGGAGTTGTTCTGTTCAGATTAGCAAAATGGCAAATCTTATCTTCTGAATGTTTTTACCTCTACAGACATCGCACAGTCTGAAATGCCAAACAAGAATTACAGAATATTGGCTTAAGTGAAAACAGTTGATCTTACTGCACGAGGTTACTTGAGTTTTCTTCAGTTTACAGAAATCTAAATTACGCTTGCTATTTTTAGCTAGGACTTGGGGCAAAACAACAATACTGGCTATACAATGCTTCTTGTATGCATAAATAGCTTTATATGTATATATATACACATACATATATATACACGCGTCCTTTACTAATACGCCAGCAACACTGAAAAGCATTACCATGCACCTCTCAACCTAGGGATCTTGAGATGCAATCAAGTAATCCATAAACAGTCTGTCAGAGAAACAGTTGCACACAGTAATGCTCAAGAGCACTGAGTAAACTTCCTACACCCAATTCATTGAATACCATAACTATCTAGCAGTCCTTAACCTTCCTTTGAAGCCCCTGATCTTAGTGCCAGGGCTTCAAACGACTGCTGATGTAAGCTGCTGATGTTTTGATTAATTTGATTAATTTTGAAGTGCCTTTGACAAGTACTTTAGCATCTAGTTTCTTGTGTCAATTTTTGTGGACACTTAACTTCTATACCTTATATTTAATATTCAATAACAACAATTTTTTATTGCTGCATACACATTAATGTATTACTTCAATCATCCTTTTCTTTCCAAGATGTCTCAAACTGAGCGTGGACTAGCTAGCCTACCTTATTAGATAAATAGCTTGCTCTATAAGTAAACCTGTACTTTTTAAAATTTAAAGTGTCTGCTTGCACACACAATGAAAACTGTGTATTTGAGTGGCATTTCAAGTGATGCCTAAGCCATAACTTTACTAACAAAAATATCTTTCAGCATACTTAACCCTTAATATAATTTAGCATATTTCATTATATAATGTTGTTGGAGCTATAACAAAAATTAACACTACTTACCAGTCCTGCTGCATACATGGGTACAATAACCGGCTGTTTCTTGTTGCCTGTAAAGAGCTGATAAAACAAGAACAAAAATTTACTTAAGAGTTTCTGTTTCAGTGATGATACAATATTTTTTTTTGTTATATAACTTGTTTAAGAATAATATCAGAGAATAAATACCATGTTAAATGTAACACAAGGGTTTGAAACTAATGCAACTTTTAAATTAACAAGGCTCTTAAAAAGTTGTCAAATGGTCTGTCACAAAAAGCTATGTTCAATGCATTTATGCAATTAAAGGACAAGCTTTCATATAAAAAAACTTCCATCTGATTCTACATTTAAAGGAACTCCATTATATAGAAAGCAAAGTTTATTGACAGACTCACAATATTTCTTGTGTCGATTCCCAAGGAGCACAAAAGCTTTTTGTTGCTATGGGAGCCACCCCACTGGTATCTCAGTCCATACGCATCATGGATATCCTGCAGCTCTGTCCACACGTCCATCAGTTCCCTATATAACCCATCATAAATCAAGTTATCGATAGGAGTAACAGCTAAGCAGCCTTGAACATTTATTCTGTTTTTAATGCAAGTGACTTATTATATATGTTCCAGTTAAACTTATGCACAAGCACAACACCCATGGGAACTAGAACTGCAGCGTGCTCAGATCAAGTGTAGTACATACTTGCTATTAAAAAATGATGCTCACAGCAGACAAGACAAAGCCTACTTAGACTTCATCACAAGAATAAATATAGCCATTTACATCAAGTGTAGCTAATAAGACATACTCTGATTAATTCAGAGACATCACTTAAAAGAAGATGATGTGCTGCTGACTAAATTGATATGCTAAGTGGTATATGGTATATATGCCTGGTATAAATAGTTCTGCTGGATAGCTAATTCTTACTCAATTTTTTCAGAATGTTTGAAGCAAAAAGTTCATTTTGAATTACTGCTATGTGTTTTAAGTTCCCAAGGAAATCACGTTACTACTTCATTTTAAGTTTGTTGCACTGTGGCTTCTTACCCAGTGTGTGCCAAGTTCTCCTCGGTTGTCATCTGCTTTTCGCCAGCTTCCAACAAACAATTCAAGGAACTTATTTCTTCTTCAATTTCAAGAACAGGCACGGAAGGAAAACAGACTTCAAATATTCGTTCCAGACGACTTAGCAATGTTGCCTATATCAAAGAGAAAAATATCTATGTCAAGTTTAATTAACTACTTTAAAATTATAAAAATAAGCTAAGATGGAAAAAAATACATAGTTGATACAAAATTTCACTTATCACAAAATCTATAACTGCCAGAGAACCACATTATTTTTTTTTAATAAGCTCCAAATATAGGCTACTAGGTACTGAGAAACAGCACCAGTCCTGAGTTCTTACAGAAGAGTTCAGAATTGTTCTTACTGGAGTCACTCTGCACATTTTTTCTGCCAATTTACAACAATGGCCACAAGGCTACATTTACTTGAAATGTGTTAGTCTCCAATCCTACACATCCAAGAGTTTTACTAGACACGTTTTTTTTTGGCTAGCTTGGTATTCAACGTTATCTGAAATAGGAACTGAAAACAATTTCACTTATGGACAATGCACTTCAATTCAAAATTGAGATAAAACATTGATTCAGGAGATGACTTCACTTCTTACAAGACGCATGCTGTTAAAGGTCTCAGGAAACTTATCCTGATGTGCTTTCTGCTCATGGCATGATTGTAACTTTGAAAATGCTAAGGAAAAACTATCTGTAGTCCAAAACCCGCACACTTCCTAAAAAACAGTTAGTATCAGTGATGTAGGAAAACTATAAGCTTCAGCTTCATCTGCTACAGTTCAAGTGGCAGTCAGGCATAATTGCAAAAGAGCCAAGACTAACACATTTAAACATACGGTTTGTCAACAAGTATGAGTGAGATCTGTTTTGTGCTTCTCAAGACCAAAAAAAAAAACACAGAAAAAAAATTACTTCATGTCTTTATTTCTTGCCCTAAACCCTATTAGCGTGCTTTTACACATTAGAGTCTGTTTAATTTAAATAGAAGAATTACTTTCCTCCAAGCAGTTTCTATTTCCTCCCATTCATGATTCAGAGAGTTCATGCTGAATGCTGTGATCGTGCAGGGGTTAAAAGCCAACCTTGGGAATGTTTCTATCCTAGCAGAATACCTTAAATGACAAAAATCCCCACTATGTTTTATTTTAGCTGACGAAGAAGCCAGCTAGACAGCAGCATGGTTTGTATAACCACAACTTTATCAATGTTACTCTTGTCTGACCTTCTTTCTGCTGCTTTACATTACAAACTCAGAGCAGAGGTATGTAAATACAAATACTCAGAAGTTTTGCGGGAGGGCTACAGATCTATAA
Organism: Cuculus canorus; assembly: GCF_017976375.1. Lineage (NCBI taxonomy): Eukaryota > Metazoa > Chordata > Aves > Cuculiformes > Cuculidae > Cuculus > Cuculus canorus. The sequence continues at coordinate 86,536,942 of NC_071403.1, forward strand.
TCCGCAGTTTTGAGAAACTAGGCGGGATTTCCTGCTTCTCACAGTAGCTGGAACCATGTCTTGATGTCACCACAACTTCAGTGTCCCTTGGGAGAAACGAAATTTCAGCATCTGAGGAAGGCAGACAAGGTTTTTAATTTTCATAATACAGCAAATGTCTCCTGCTTTTCTCTCCACCAGTGTCACAATCACTGCTGCTGGGTAGGATAAGGTCTCAGCAATATAAAGAGCACTTATTGGTACTAACCGTTTCCAGGCATTTTAATTTCACAGCATGCAATGCAGAATGCTCCAATCCTTGCTATCTGGTCCTTAGCAGCTGCACTTAATAGTAAAAACAAAAAAAACCCCGAAACTCTCAAACAATCTCCTGCTCCCACCAAACAACGCTAAAAAAAATCTCTTTTTAGGGATAGGCCTGCCTAGTTCTTCTCTCATATTTCTCTCTCTTCTCTGCTGTATTTCCACACAGGCACAGAATTCCAACTTTATTATAGCTATGAACTGTCTCAGACCAACATCAGATGTACCACTGCCATGAAATACATTTCCCCCCACTCCAGCTCAACCCATTATCACCAGGTAACTGGCAATCTCTTCAACATCTACTGGAAAGTACCAATTGCAAGATATGCTCATAACAATGAAATTAAAGTCTTTTTCTTCAATGTACTTGTTTTTAACAGCAGCACCCAAATCTCTCTTCTTGCTAGGAGGAGACACAAGCCTGCACAAAAGGAGCACTTCTTGCTTCTAGTTGGATTTCCTCAACAGCCACCTTTCCAATGCTCTGCTGCATCCAGCAGCTCTAACACCAGCCTTTCTACTGGGGAAACAGAAAAGAAGTCGCGTAGGCGAAAATCCCAGGAGCATCCCACAGTGTGTGCTAGTATAGCTATGCTAGCAGAGCCCTCCCGTGGAGATGCAGCATATTCCAGCAGCCTTGCTTAGAATATCAGCTGTGTAGTTTTGCCACCCGTGAAAGAAATCCCTGACGCCAAGTTCAGTTATTTGCAAAGCATAATGTCAAAATGCCATCATTATTATACTACCTCCGACAGGATCTGAGTTACACAGCATGCCTGACATTTTTTTTTTTTGTTTTCCTCTTCATTACCTTGCCAGTGTATTCTTACCATAATGAGTCATCTTCTACAGTACGTTTTCCTTTTAATCCTCTCTTAAAGTCCAATCATTTTGGCCACGCTGTAAGTTACAATATTTGTCACTTCACTTGTAGGCTGTTTTTTGTTTGTTGACCAGAACTAAGACACTAACTCATTTCTAGCCCAGACTCTAGCCTAACGTTTCAGCATACAAAAGTATGCTTTACTTAAGTTCTTAAACTTAACTTTGCCTACAACGTATTACTTGCCCTCATCTTACACAAATAGGTGATGTTTGCTTCATTTCTGTCATAAAAGCAGGAATACATTGCCCCAGTGAAAAGAGGCAGACAAAAGGCATTGTATCATGAAAACAGCAAGGCATCACGTTTCTTGAAAAGGAACAACGTTTGAGAACATGCTAGTGATTAAGAAAATGCTTGCTTAGCTAACAAAAGAATTAACAAAAGGTCTCCAAGAACCAAGTAGCATCTCAGTCAGCACCCAATTTCAAATATGAGCTTAAGAATTGTGCCAAAATTTCAGGAACAGTTTATTTATAGCATTCTTTACACTTCCTTCTATCTTTTCTAAATTCCGAGAAATGCTTAGCCCTTATTTACATGTGATAGAGAAGAATGGTTTCCATAGCAAACCAGAGTAATTAATTCTATGTGTGCAAACGGACACAGGGACAAGCGTACAAATACACATCTCTCAGGCAGTGGCACTGTCCCTAATGAAAGCAGCGAAACTTGTTCTTCTAATTGGTAAAGAAATTCTGTGGTCACAGTTCCCAGGTATAAAGGGCACCACTGGGATTTGGAAATTAGTGGAAATGTCAATCTTCTACAAACCTTAATCTATTGTTAGAACAAAATGGACTGTTAGAAAGTGTTAGTTCTGTCATACACAGTAGTGTCTTAAGGATAAAATGCCCTGGTAGGGCAAAGGCACAAAAGAAAACAAACTTTTTTCCACTTTTCCTGTTACTAAATATATTTGATACCCAAGTGTTCTGCACTGCCATTTGAGAAGAATAATTCTTACAGGCACGTACTGAAAATGTGAAAGGCTACAGCTGCCATTCTAAAAATTAACCACAAATCTCCAAACCGCAACAAACTCGAAGCTCCACAGTTTCTGGGAAAGTATAAAAGTTTTTGACAAACACCATAGTAATCATCATCTGAAACAAGAAAAGCATCACAGATGTAACAGACTTTCAACTGAGAATGATAACCACAGGATTAGAGTTTATCTCCTTGGCTTAAACAGAGGGCAAGATCCAGCCCTCAGAGCTGAAGGGCCAGAGTACTTACTTTGCAGAATTTGTTCCTTTCTTCTCTGCCACGAGACGACAGAACCAAACTCCTTCAACACAGCAAATCTACACTGCCCTCCAGCACACTAAATCTTACCCAGCCCCCTCCACATTGAACTTGGTGACAGATCACTGCTCTCTTTTAGTGGGATGTCCCTGCCTATGGCAGGAGGGTTGGAACAAAGTGATCTTTAAGTTCTCTTCCAACCCTAACTATTCTACGATTCTTTTCTCCAGAGCTATGAAAAGGTAATACTAAAGCTTGCCATGAAGACCACGTACTTGGACTACACTACAGGAACAGCTGATACGAATCAAAGTTTTCACCCTGTCACTGCTGTAAAGCTCTTCTGGGTGAAGTTTCAGGTAACTCTGTGTGCAAGAGTGGAAAAATACCTTCTTGCTTCTGTCCACAGCCCCAGTCCCACATGAGCTGTGGAGCAGATACAAAAGCTCATCCTGTGAACCTTTCCTCATGCTGGAAGCTCAAGAGTGGAGTTGCACTTTGTCCCTTCCCCACTCCTCAATGTAATACCTTATTTCCCCCATCCCACTCCTGCTTATAGCCTGTAGCATCTCTGCTTTGGCAACCTTCAAAGTCGCTTTAAGAAGCAAGAGAGTGAAAAGCAAAGGTCACCTCCAGCCCTCTTTCTCCTGCTACCAGAAAAGAGCCTATGAAGGGAGCAGCACGCAAGCTCAAGACTGAGTGCGTCTATTAAACTCAAAACCAGGAGACCTAGGAATAACAAAAAACAGTGTAATAGTTAAATTACTGTTAATATTTAGACATTCAAGTCTTATCTAACAGAAAAACACAAGAAAGGAGACAGAAGTGAACATACATAGGATCCAAGATGCTAAAAGTATAATTTAGGAAAAGAATAAAGTCCATATGGACATGATCAGCTTCTAGTTAGAATTCAGAAGCTGAGTGAAGGCTCTCAAAAAAGAGCAGAATAAAGCTCACTGGCCAGAAGCCAAGAAAAGAAGCCAATTAACCTGACAGATTTTATTTATTATTTACCTGACAGATTTATTTACTTAAAATCATGAACCGACAGCTCTGGAGAATGCCTAGCGCAGGGATTTACGACCATTTTAACAAAAAGCAGAGGTTAAATGAGAAGTTCCCATTGCTGAGTTTTCTAACAACTAAACCTTATTTTCCAGCAACACCTTTGTCTGTGGGGAGCTAAGTCAGCATATCTTCCAGTACCTTCATCACATGTGGGGTTTCTTTTGTTTGATTGGGGATTTTGGGGGGGTTTGGGTTTGTTGTTTTTTTGTTTATTTTTAATTTAAGAGCTAAACTACATGACCATGCAGTTAACACAGGAAAGCTGAGAATCCAATTTCAATAGGTGCAACTCACCAAGCGGAACACATTAATCAGCCTCAGTGGGTCTCAAAATCTTTTAGGCTCAAGAACGAAGAAGCAAATCTGAACACTTAACTAAATGCACATAATCACCAACTTCTTAGTTAAATGTGGGTATATTTTTCTTTGGAAAAGTTTACAGATTGCTTAAATTAAGAATTAGTTTGCTTTCCATAGAGCAGCAATTTATTTCTTTGTTTGATGTACAAACAGAACACCTTCCCAGATGCAACAGTGGAAGAGCTGCAGGCAGAAAGACCGAATAAAGAGGAGAAGCAAAGCTTACTAGAACACTAGCTTAACTTCTCATGATTGAAATACAACGGCTTTTCTCCCTTTCTTCCCACCACCCCAAAAAGCAATTACTTTTATGATGATGACAAATTTCTTAAAGGTAAAAAATCAAATTGTGTCATTTTTAGTCCTGCAGGTAATTTATAACAGACACACTGGTCCTAAATCAAGATTTACAAGCCAGCAAGAGGATACTATATAGATAGAATCAAGTATGATGCCACAAGAGCTAAAAATCTTCACCAATGAGAAATGAAAAGTAAAAATCTTTACAATAATTTAAAGAGTTGTGAGAAGGCAGTTCCCCAGAAAACATTTTTAAAGAGCAACTATATAGATCTTCAGCTCAGCTGCAAAGCAGTCTTGAAACTTCAGTAGCTTGAAAAAGAAGAACAAGACTTCTGTGATCTTTTCACTGCTTGATATGAGTTACAAATCACAGGGACTTCCACAGTAGAAATGCAAAGTTGTCCGCTCTCCCTTTGCTAGAAGGCTCATGCATTTATTGTCCCTTATTTGAAGAGCATTAAATCTTGCACGTTCCATGCAGGCAAAGTGAAGATTAACAGTTGTTTACCTAAACTACACAAAAATTACTTCCAATTTCACTAACATTATTATTACCTGTTGGTGTCCTACCAACTTTTCAACTGGGCTCCAAGGGGAAGTATAGTAAATGAAACTTATATCTACAAAATAGAAAATAATTTTGTTCTGTGATATACAAACAAAAAAAGCTAAACCAATCCCCTCCCAAGCTATTTTCTTTTGTAATATCCCCTTAGCCAGCCTGTTCTGAAATAAAGCAATTATGGACTACATTTAGTGGTCCGTTTTCTACTGTGATTCAGCTACATATACTTTAAAACTGTGCTATGGACTTTAAAAAACAAACCAACCCCTTCACAGACATGGATATATACACTGCAAGCTGTTATCCAACTGTCTGGACTTCATTTAGCCAACACTATCTTAATTTATCTTAGCAAACTGGGAGGCTGAAGTCTTTATGGTCAATTACTTTTCTTTTCCAAAAGGATGATTCCATTCATTGCCAAAAACAAAGTACGCTCTCACTGACAGCGATCCAGGGTTTTCTTTGTCTCAATGCATATGTGTGGCTTAGTAACTGTCCATCACCCCCACTGTCTGATTAATCTGAAGAGGTAGGATCTGTGAGCACACACTCCCTAATAAGCAAAAAACCCTTAAAACCCACCTTGAGGGCTATTCAAGCTTCCCTTCCTCCCTTTCCACGACTGGTTACTTTCAGCTACACTGGGTAAGATTTTTGGCCTTTCAAAAGCCATTATTCATCTCCTCCTCCTCTGGAGATGCCTACACTCCTTGAACACAGCTAGGTACAGCCTTATTACCCACCCACGATCATCATCAGTAATAACTGCTCTAGTACTTTGCCGCCTAAGTCCTACACATAGTCTTAATGCACAATAAAGCAGAGTAACCCCTTCAACTGACTTAACGTTCATGGAAAAAGCTCCACTATGAGCCTTATATTCCTCTAAACATAACTTAGCAGTGAGCTATGAGATCACAGAAAGGGCATTAATACATATGGCACAGTGCAGGCTTGCTCAAGACTTGTTAAATCAACCAATTCACCCACTGCTACATCCTAAATCAGTTTTAATGAACAAAAGCACATTTCAAATACCAACCTGCAGCTGTACTGAAACCAAATACAATATTTTTCAGCTGAAAACACTACATGATTACGGTATATGGTGGCATTAGTATAGTTAAAATAATAGCATGTGCCTGTGTCCATAAGTCTTTGAAACCACAACTTTTCCTAGGAGATTATAAAGTCTTCCAGTAACTCTAACTCAATACCATACACTGTGCTCTGGTTCTTCTCCGCTCTATGCAACCCTACTGAGTAGAAGGGGGCAGCATGTTACAAATCCTACATTTTAGGCTATGGGCAGGATTCAGAAAGCCTCAGAAGAAAGGTGAAGGAGGAAAGACCATATTCTATTTGCCACCACATGTAACTTTTTGTAATTTTTTTTGCTGTCATTTTTTTTCTATTTTCTTGTCATCACGTTTTTGTAAATTTTTCTCAGTTTTCCCCATCACATTTTTTTTGCCATCATCTTTTTGCTTTCATCATTTTTTCTTTTTTTTTGTTGTTGTTGTGGCCCTTTCTTTTTTTCCTTTTTTTTTTGGTGTAACCCTTTTTTTTTTTTTTTTTTTTTTTGCCTTTTTGTGACCATTTCCCTTTACATTCTTCTTCTATATTTCGTAAGAAGATCTTGATTAATCAGTTGAATTCAAGTAAAGTCTAATTTTTAATTACACATTATACCAAATCCACAATCTTTAAAACAGTTTGCCTGGCATATACCTTGCTATCAAGTCCACACGCAGAAAGCACAAAATTTTGCTGCTGCCTCCACACCCAGAATACACAAACTAAGGTAACAGAAAGGAAAACATGCAGACACCACTAGCAAGGGAACTGGAGCTACTGGTCAGTAACTTCCCTTTCATGCTGCATTCTGGGTATATGAAAATGGCTGTATACATCCTTACTGCTTTTAAACAATAATGCTGCTGCCTAAGTCTACAAAAGTAGAAAACAGCAAAGATTTATATTAAGGTTTCTCTGTTTAGACACTCAGCTAATATTCAAAATTATTTCAGTACCACACTACAGCAACTCTCCTAGCCTCAATATTATGTATCAAATATACTGTACCTTGTAAATGATCCCAGCCTACCTTTAGCCTTAGCCAAGGTCTCAATTTTCACATCTATCTCAAGTGTCTAACTCATGCCATATTTCTCCCTTGCACAGCCTGTTCCCTTTAAGTTGCTGTAGCAAGTGCTTTTTAGACCTGCCAGCAATACATTCATCCAAGTGACCAATGCCTCCCTATCCTTCTTTGGTCAGGGTATTTCGTTTGCTTACCTCTACCTGGCTTTATTTTGCATGCAAGTCTTTCTGCTTTTGCCTCAAACAGCACCAGAACTCAATTTTTATAGACAGGAAAGAACATCAGCTGTGTGTTGTGGTTTGACCTCAGTGACATGTTCTGAAGCGAAAGCAAGGAAGCAGATCAAAATCAGAGTTTAATTTTATTAAGATTCTGCACGGAAAGTACTGGGACTGTCTGATGGCTCATGTTGACTCAGCTAATATCAATGTTTCTAACTGTGACTTACTCAATGGATTAAAAACAATTACCACTGAAAGGTAAAAGAAAGCATTTTTTATTAAATATAAAAAGGTTTCAATAGATCCTTCCAAAAATTAAAGTGCTTACAGAACACAAAGCAAGTTTCATAAACTTGTAACTATTGTTTTGAGAGTTAACTGGAAAAAAAAAAAAGTAGCAACTAGCAGTCATTGCAAGGCTAAAGAAACTATTGCAACAGAGAAAACACATCCAGCTGAACTTCTTCTGTGGCTTATTTGCATACGACATTCTCCCAGCTGTACTTCCACACTGCCAGGGCAGGCAGAATATCACACTACATCCAGTCACAAAGTACAAAGAGAAGGAATGAAAAAAAAAAAGTCTTAAAACTTGCTTTGCTATCTAAAACTTTGGTATGACTTCATGAGAGATCACTGAAGAAATTAGAGCCTAACTTGGCTTTTATCATTAAAGTAGCCTGAGGGTGAGGGGGAATTACAGAACCTCTGAAGGTTCTGCTATAAACATCTACATTCAGAAGTATCTTCTATTGAAACTCCATCATAAATTTATGGAGAAGTAAAAATAAATGTTTGAAACCTTTAGGGTACCTGTAATAGCATGATTAACTAGAAATATGGATAGTTTACTAGAACCATCTCCCCACCCCAATTCTTTGTCAGATTCTGGACAGTCTTTCAAATGGCAACAGGAGCAATTTAGGTTAATTGCACTAATAACCTTAGAACTCTCCACTCACAGGTGAATGACCAACAGAAGAGGTAACAATAGATTTACACTTTCAGCCTGATAAATGGACCCACACATGCAGGTGCTGACGAGCATGGCTCAATTTTTTGCTCATGAAACCACTTTGAAATTTGCCACAGTAGTCATGGCACAAAACAGGAAGAAGGAAGAGTCAGGAGCAGAGGCTCACGCCTTTTAATATGACAAGCAATCAGCACCAAGCCCCAAAGCTTCATTCCTTTTGCCGATGCTTGCAAAGCTCCAGCTGGCACAACTTTCTTCTGAAAAGCCATTTCATCCAGCACTGGTAGGAAACGGAAAGAGGCAGGGCTGTCATCAAGCCTACACAAGGTCCTGGAAAAAGGGACTTACCTCATTTCCTTTAATTGCCAGAGAAGATCCAAACCCTTTAGACACATACCACCACTAACACCCTTCATTGCCAGTGTTGCTGCATGCTTCAGAAAGACAGAGCATACTCTAAACCACTCACACAGGATGACATTAAAAAGAAGCATCAAAGAGAAGCTGAAGCTCAAATTGTTGTTCCGAATTTTATAAAAGTAATATTAAAAAATTATCCATGTACAAACATGCACAGATCTCTGCTGACTCATAAAAGAGGAAAAGTTTTGGGAACTAGTAATTTCATCTTCCAGTCACACTACTGTTTCATGAAAAGGCAACACTGAGTGCCTCCAAAAAGGCAGCAATCCTATGAGGTAAGGGAAGAATTATCACAGGCTTCAAAATGATTGTCATGACTTATTGCTTTGACCAATTATGTAAAGGATCATATACAATCGTCAAAACAAATGCATACAAGTTCCAGCATACCCTGCTTGTTTTTCTGTGGGAAGTAACACTGAAAGAGACAAGAGGCAAACACAGCATACTATTTCATACTAACCTGTCTCACCCACCAAATTAAAACTCTCCCACAAGACAGACAAGGACTATCCAAACATTTGTTGCAGGCAGAAGCAGGAACCAGGAACAGCTCTATGCACAAGAGCAGAACACCAAACATACACAACCAAAACCATCCTTACCTGAACTGAAGGTGCTGGCTCTTGAGATTGCTTACTGGTAGTTCCTTGAAAAGATGCTAAAGCAAAACTGTCAGTCTTGTGTAATACTGTACCATCAATCCTGGCAGATACATCTGTCCTACGTGACTGCCATGTCTCTTTTCTATGATGAGATTTACCAGCTTGCTCATCTCCAAAGGCAGCCCAAGAATAGCCATCTTTTTGTTCATCTTCAAAAGCATTCCAGTCTGTAGCCTGGTTACAACCTGCTGAACTGAAGTCTGCAAAATCATCAGAGTCCTGAAAAGCAACACTCTCATGTTGAGGTTTTGGCACTGAATCAAAGTCTCCAAACTCACTATCATCACCTATTTCTACCTCAGTAGTATGCTCGAAGTCTACACCTGACATTTTACTGGTAGTACCACATTCTAAAGCGTCAGCAGTCTGATTTAGTTCAGCTTGATCCAAGCTTGCTGGCTGCTCAGAAACAGTACTTGTGTCCCTGAATTCACCAAAATCATCATTAAGTTCATTAATATGTGCGGGCTGTTCGGAAGTTCCTTCTGAATCTAGAGCATTTACTAATTCTTGAGTATTAATGAAGGTGGGAGAAGCACTGCTGACTGAACCAAAATCACCAAAATCATCATCACGTGTGTCACTGCAAGCTACTTCAGTACTACTTCCACAGCTCTTATGATCTTCAGAATCACCCAAGTTTTCTCCTGTATGATCACTGCTTAGGCTTTGGATCTTATCAACTTTGATGTCCTCTGCTCCTGAAGGGTCATCAGGCCTAGTAAAATCTTTGCCATGCTCTGTGCCATGTTGTTTTTTCTTCCCACTGCGTTCTCCATTTTCAGTAGTGCATAATGAACTTCCAGTTGTTCGAGATATACTAGAAATGGCAAATTCATTATCTTCCAGTGCTGAGGGACCCTGTTGACAACTAATTTCTGAAATGCAAACCTTCTCTTCAATACAAGTTACTCTGTTTATTCTGTTATTCTCCTGAATGCTCAGAGAGTCTCTTTCATTAAGAACACTGAATATTGTAGATCCTGTTCCCTCCAAATAGGTTGTTTTTTTGTTTGAGAATGTAGCAAAATCCGCGAAGTCTTCACCTGAGCTAGGCATTGAGTTCAAATTTTGCTCAGTACTATGGACGATAACAGTTTTCAATCCCTTTGAGTCACCAACACCGTCTAGATCTTCTGTTCCCTGAGGATTTACAGGGTCCGATGCTGCAAATCCATTTGTTAGAATTTCCAGACATGGAAGTTTCTCACCATTACAAGCATCTATTTGCTCATCCTGGCTCTCAACTGCTACACCAGTTCTAATGACACAAGAAGAAAAATCCTCTGATTTTCCAGTGTTGTCTTTTTGTTCCCCTCTTTTGTTTATATCATCTAAAGCCATACCTGAAGTTCTAAACTTACTTTCTCTGCTGGTACTAGTAGCTGACATATCAGAAAGTTCCTTAGTAAGAGTCGGAAGCTCGGCAATGCAGTCTTTAACATTTTTAAGAGATGTGAAAGTTGCGATGTTAGCTACATTGTCAGAATAATCATGAAGTGGGATGAAATGATTTGTGGCTATAAACTCTTCCTTTGGATGACTGTACTCAGGTGTATCAAAATCAGCAAAAGCCACATCAGCAGTGCTTACACCAGAAAACCCTCCAAATTCTCCAAATTCATCTTCATCATCATCATCAGCTCCATTGTCTAGTGGTGGAGGGGACGAGGAGTACATTCGAATAATATCTGGTTCCATTGTTTAGTTCCACTTCTAAGTTAATGTATTTCTATAAAAAAAGAAAAGTGCATTAAATTTGGCTAACTTTTGTCATCTTTTTTTTTAATGTTTATAATCTCACATTTCATTTTAGAAATGTGTGTGTATAGGTCAACATCAATATCACTTCCCAAAACTTCCCAAATCCATTTTCTACCCAATTCTTCTGGTTTAGAAGTCACAGAGAATCTACTGGGGACAGTTCAAGTCTCTTTTAAAGTACTGTATGATTATATTCTCAGCAGACAGTGCTAAAATGCCAGAACACAAACTACATTTGTCTTGAGCTGTTGTGCAACACAGACACAACTAAACTCAATTTTAGCCCATCAATTCTCTACCTTCTGTCACCAGCAATTCATAGAATAGCCAGTAACCCTGGCCCATCTTTTCCCACATTCGTGTGCTCAGCTGGCTTTGTAACAGCAATTAAGGCACTTGATGGACTATGCCACAACAGTGATGTACATAGGACATCTTAGGTAGCATCAAAGACTATGAAAAATATTCTCAGAAGCTTTGAAACAGTGAAGAAGTAGAGGAAAGAATAGCTGGTTTAATTGCTAGCTATGACACACCACCCTACTGTTGAAGTTTCTCTCTACCTATTCATAGGTTCCCATTAGGTTTCCCCATTCTCTGGATTTCATAATTACGAGCCAACATGCAGTGTCCTCACAGCTGCTGCTGCCAGCCTGCTTTTGTCTTACAAACCCCGACAGATGGGAGATGCCACTATGAGCATCAGCAAAGCCCAGAGCAAAACAAACTTCTCCAAAACTTATTCTCAAAAGCAGAACGGAGCAAGATCATCCATAAAATATTTAAACGCAAATCACTAAAACAGAGGGGAAAAAAAGAAAGAAGAAAGTATTCTCATGGCTTAGAGAGAAGGAGATGAAGACCTCCATATGTTAACGTTGCAAACCATTACAGTAATAAGCAAGGTATGGATTGAAAGTTCTTTCCTAAAGAGTGATCTTGATTTTTTCAACATTGTGTGTAATTAATGAAGCAGTAACTACTACTATTTATGGATTCACAATTGTACCCATCGCTTCACTAGTTCATACCTCAGAGCCCTTAAAGGGAAAGCTACAACCAAACTCTTCCCATTTCAAATCACACTTGTCATTAATAAATTGTAACAACATACTAAACATTAACTATAGAAAAAGAGTGGAAACAGCCTATATATATAAGCAAATATTTGCATTTCTAACCACTAGAATAAGCACAGGCTTTACCATTCCAGCTCTGAAACACAGATCAAACACGATCCTTAACTCCAAAATCTTCAGCAAACAACTTTGCACATGCAACTAAACAGGGTATTGCAACAACAAAGCTCTGCAGTTCTTCAAGCACAACATACTACAACATATGAGCCAAACAACCTTTGCTGTTTGCCAAGAACATCTGACATCTTTAAGGTGATTAACATACCTACAGGTTTCTTTAAAAGGGTATTTTTCCATTATAAAGAAGATCATGCTTATCAGATGAAACCATGAAGTAATTTGTAACATCACATGCAAACTGAAGAAGACTGCAAAAGAATTTTGTTCAGAGTAAAGAATAAGTTGTCAACAAGCTCCCACGTACGCTTACTCAGCACCAGCTGCTTAATGAGGTATTTGAGAGAAGAGCTTCACTCCCTTATCTGAGGCCTCCTCTCTCAAAAGCACGCTCCCTTTTACATCAAGGTCTAGCAATAGCTGTTTCACACCATAATTAAAGATCCTTTCCAAGACGTCTGCAAAGTGTGACTTGGAGTTCCTCTCAAGATTACTCCAACCTGTTTACCTCCTAACCTTCTGAGTTTTCAATCCACTAAATACAGTATTAGCTTTTCTTCTTTCTAACAATCAGGCCAGCCACCTCTTCTTGATATCCAGCTTTCCAACATTTACTGCAGTCAGCCATCAGCAATAAGAAATACCCACTGTATCCAGACTACAATTGCTTTCTGAATGCTTTATAGCAGATGATCCATACGCTGTACATGAAGATATGCCCCAACAGGTGGAAGTACTGGTTGTTCTTTTGGAGGAAAAAAAAAGACCGGTTAGATAGATATTGGTCTATATCGGCTGTGCTTGTCTCAAGACGCTATCTTGGGCATAACACTGTTTACAGCTATAGGGGAATCAGTTAAACAGTGAATGGCATTGTGCCTGGAATTCAAGACTCCGAGGGCCATGAATCAGTAGCTCTTTAGTAACATATGACATTTATGAGAAAGGACAGAGAAGATGGCTTCAGTTGGGATGGGACTCCCTCTAATTCCTGGAAAAGGGAAAAGATTTCTTGATTTCTTTTTTCAAATAAAAACAGTGGGTTTGTTTGGTTATAACAAATCATCAATTATAACTACATTTGAATTCATAAGTCTCCAGATGAATCTTAGTAGACAGCAGGGTAAATTTATTATTAAACCTCCTGATATTTAACAAGATTCATTACACTCATTTGGAAAACTCCATTGACACTACACTTATCACCTTAACCCACGTGACAAAAGCTGAATAGCTGTAAAGGCAAGAAATTATTTCTTGAAACAAACAAAAACCCCTCAACAATATTTTAAGGACAGCACTGACTGGATATAAACTTTCATCATCCTGGAAGTAAAAGGCATATGAACAACTAAATGGCTGGAAAGAAGGAAGGTGAAAACAACAGTCCTACAAAAAACACCCCTGATTGGCTTCTAGGGAATAATACAGGATGGTGGGATAAGCAGCTCATTGACCAAGACCAATACGGTGACTGAAGCCACTGCAACCTCAACAGTAATTTTATCACGTGATTAGATGCTTTATTCTCCACTAGGCAGAGATGTACAAGTCCTCTAAAACACACCCCTAAAGCCCTTTGGAAAAAAAAGAGATTTTAAAACATTTCTACAGAATGTTGCTTTACTTTGGAAAGACAAAGCCATATAACTAAACCTAAAGAAATTTGAAGCAGAAACCCAAATAAAGGCCCTGAATATTTCAATTACTCTCAAACAGGCTGTCTATAAAATATTACACGCTTGAGAAAGTCAAATGCTTGTGTGCTGACACAAGTGAGAAAGTTAATATCTTTAATTTTGAAACCAAGACTTCTGAAGTCCACAAGATGCACCCCTGAAGCTTTCCACGCAGTACAAGAAATAAAAATCAACTTTAATACAGAAGCATCATACTATATATAAAGTAATTCCAAATGGATACAGATCAGATTTTAATTAATTTGAAACAGTTTTAGAATAATCAAGTCATTTGTATTCAAGTAAAAAGGAGACTAAATCTATGTAGACTGACCTCCCCTCTCCCAGAAATTGTTTTTATTGATGAAAAACCACAAGAAGAGGAGGAAAAAGCTGAAGATAGAAAGCAACGTCAAATATACTTGCTGGCTGGAAACACATGAACTTAGTCCTGTACATAGAGAATTACATTAAAATACAGCTTTGCTGGTTCGGTAATAAAACAAATACACGTTGTGCTCCTATAGCCTAAAACCTTGGAAAGTACTTTGACCAGATGCTACTCTTTTGCTTGACTAAGAAGCACCATCAGCTCAGTGGCCTCCCTAGATTATCACAGCTTTATGGGTAGGAAACAGATGCAAGAGGATGTTGATGAGATTCCTAACTTACAAATTATATAGGCCAACAGTACTTAAACTAAATAAAAGACCGCAGCCATCACGACTCAGATTAAGCAACGAAACCTAACTAAAAAGGTGGGGTTTATTTTACTGTATCTCAAAGACACAGCCTTACACCATGATGAATTAAAGGCCCTAAAAAAAATTCTGAACTTTCCATTAAACAGAAAATTTATCCATTTGTTTCACCATAAATATACATTTTTTGTTTTATTTTTAAGCCTTCTTAGATTTATAACCTTGTATAAGTTAGTTTTCCCTTGAGTTATTTGAAACATATTCATCTCTGAATTAGCAATTAATCCATCACTCTGCATCAGAGGATCTCATGTAAGAAATAACAAAAAAATTTTAACCCACACTGGATATACTTCCATATATTATCCATCATAACAACTCTACCCATATTTTTTGTGGACCATTTACTGTATTATCTTAACCTCAGCTAAAAATACATCACAACAAAGTTAAAAAAATCCCTAGGGGCAAAGATGATCTAAAAAACCTCCAAGATGCAGCAT
This sequence comes from Cuculus canorus, assembly GCF_017976375.1. Classification (NCBI taxonomy): domain Eukaryota; kingdom Metazoa; phylum Chordata; class Aves; order Cuculiformes; family Cuculidae; genus Cuculus; species Cuculus canorus. The sequence continues at coordinate 86,551,973 of NC_071403.1, forward strand.
TCAGAAAGCAAAATTAATAACTTGAGAGCAGAAAGCATCAGCAAACATTTACTTAAAAGACTCCTTCCCAGCTGACATGAAATAAGGGAGGCAAGGAACACAAATAGTACAGGACAAAGATAATGTGAAGCAGAATGCTAAAGCCCAAGCAAATACGCAGGAAGATATCTGACCATCAAAAAACTCTCTCTCCTGTAATTTCTGCCACAGAGAAAAAAATTCCTTAAATTTTTCATTACAAAGCACTTTTAAAATGTCACAGAGATCATTTACACAGCAGCAGGCCAGTAGCACAATAGTCTGCTCCAGATATGTTTCAATAACTTGCCAAAACAGGATTTGCAAGGAGCATCAATTGTGCATTTAAAAAAAATCTCATCATAGGTTTGGTTGTCTACCACATTTAATCGTTTTAACCCATAAGAAAAAGTTGCATAAACAATTGCATGGACTTGTGTATTTTTTTTCTTTAATGCCAGCTATTTCTGATGATGTTACAGCTGCATTTAAAAGCCAATGTTAAGGAGCTTCAAAATGTATGAATCTGTATTATATGAGCGTAAGGTTGTTATGTTAACACAATTTATTTGTTGTTCACAGAAATCAAGAGAGTAACATGCTCAAAGCGAAACAGAAGGAGAAAAGTCATGCCAGTATCTTTCAGCAGACTATACTGTGAGGATTCTGCTTTGCGGGAAATTAAAACAGTTGTTACTTGCACATTAAGTACAGCAGCTATTACCACAATTCATAGCATGCAACAACCCAGGTTTCTGGCAGGAGACCCTACACATTCGAGTGGAGTATCTGAGAGTTTAAGTGTTCACTGGTATACTGGATTATTTTAGCTATGATCACAGATCTACACTGACAAGTGTCAGCAAACTTTTCTGAACCATAAAAGTTCATAATCTTAGACTGATGATGGATTTCCATCAATCCCTATGACATGCCGTGGCCCAATGTTTTCCAGGAAAAAAAAGTATTAAAAAGCGTATTCTCTTTCAGATGCCATTTTCTGCAAATGAACCGTTTCCAAAACAAAAACAAACAAAAAAATACCCACTGAAAACACTAGTTAACATTCCTGTTTCCATGTGGGTTTTTTATATTCATACTTTGATACTCATTACAAAGGAATTTCACAAACTAATTTCAGTATCATAAAAGTAAGACCACTGTTAAAGTCATGCTATAAACGTAATTCACCAATATGCTTGAGGTACATACTGACATTTTACTTCAAAAAAAGAAAAGCATTGCTTGTTAATTTGGACAGACTCAATACTGTTACTGCAGCTATATCTTTAAATCTTTTTCTAAAGTCACAAGCATTTACATATGTACCTCAAGTTCATTTGAAACACTCAAGAGAGAAAAGAGAAATCATTAAAACTGGAAACGATAAGAGTAGTAGTTGATAAGTTTTGAGAGGGCAAGAATTCATATAGACAAAATGCATATCCTTCTGTTATCTCAAGCCACTAACTGGGTTTCTAAAACATTTACTATCAAACCAGGGTATCTTATTATTTGCTTGCAGTAAACAGGGGACAATACATGCTTTCCTCATACACCAATCACATCCTTCTTCATTATCTTCTGTAGATTAATAGTAACAGTATAACAAAGACATGGCAGCAAAGAGAACAGTGGAATTACAACAGGCAAAAGCAAGTATAAATAGATCCTTCTCTATGTATCTTCCAAGGCAAAACTTGAAATGGCATGTTCAATGAGAAATAGAAAATTTGGAGGCCATAAACAAAGATTATCTCCAAAGAACTATTTGAGACATGTAAATTCAAAAGAATAAACTGCTCATAAAGCAGACTGTTGCCTTTAACTTATGATGAACATTAGCAAAGCGACGGATAATCTCTCAACTGTGGGTTATTCTGAGAGCAAAGTTGAGTTAAGCAACCCATCACTGAAAGCATAACAAAAACAAAATAATCAGAAATGGCATGATCAAGATCTCCATGACAGAAACAACGATGTTACTGAAATGTCCTACAGTAAAAGCCTTGAAATAGCAAGGAGATGGATTCAAGTCATTAGCTGCTAGCATCTGATCTTTCCAAGAACATTTAACTCTTCTACTGCAAGGGAAGTCCTCAAGCAGATATCAAAAATACTGCAGTAAGGACCAGATTTACAATTCTCATTACAGCAAAATGTTGGCTTCCAGTAGGAAAAGTTGCCCTCTTCTATTATAACTTTACCTATTCATTAGCTCATGAACAATGCAAAAATGGATATGCAGTCTTTCTGCATCTAAGAACTTATTTCTACAAGGGCTGTTGTAAATGAGGAGAGAACTTATCTGTTAAAATCACATTTCTACAACCCAAATCCACTCTAGAGAGTCAGTGTTCAGGCTGAAGTCAGTATGTTCTAAAATTGCTTTAATAAGCTTACTTTTATTTTTGGAAAAAGCTACCAGCAAACAAAACACAGCAAGAAAATGTTTACTTCATAAAGCCTCTAAGAAATCAATGTTTTCGATTTTGAATCTAATGCTGTTACAGCTAGAAGGTCCATTACCCAAAGCAGGAGTTTCAGAGCACTTTCTTTGCTTGGACGTATGAGCTAAGGAAAACAATGTTCTCCAGTTCCAATAAGGCCAATGCGTCTAAGCCTTACTTCTCATTAGCTGACGTATGCAATTAACCAATCAACACCACTGTACATTACTGTGATTTCAAATAAACACCAAATACGCTAGACTCCTATTAGAAAAAGTGTTGCATGTAAAATATTAAAGTAACAAAACTCAGACTTCCACCAGGATTCAGGCCCTTATCTCAGGCAGTGCATTCTTCCTGCCCTTCCCAGGGCATCAGTAAACACCAGACAATTCTGCCTAGAGAAGATCCAAACACCTTTGATACTGCTCCTCCTCTTCTCGTAACTGTCAATACAGGAAGACCAAGTTAGGTGGCAGAAATGTGAAATTTAAGCAGGTCCAGGATACGAATATCTTCCTCTAAGTCCTACTTGTTAGATTATATAAAGGAAGCAGCCAAACTTACTTTCACTAGTTGTTTCTCCCTATTTCACCTAGGCTTAGCTGAGGAATCAGAGGAACATTTGAAAAATACGAATCTAAATGTTGTGTTAGTTCACAAAACTTTTTTAACAAAGAATAGCATCACTTCTGCCAAACCAAGAGACTGGGTTATTTTTATAAATTTACCATAAGCAAAAAAACCCAACCCAATGTTTTACCTTTATGTCTCCTGACTTGCTTTAACAGCTGCAGATAAAACTGTACCTAAATGTGTAGACAGAGAGTGGGGAAGATGTTCTAAGAACAAGCATGGTTTTAATTCATATAGGCAAAACATATCTGGCTGGGAAAGTCAATCGGGTTTAAAACCTAGCTCTGCTGGAATACAACTCAGTAAGAAAATTTATTTCTGAATGTTACCCTCAAACATGTTTGCTGGAAACCTGTTCTAAATTAAGACAAAAAAGATGCTGGATTAAAAAGTATTAGAACTAGCTTATCTAAAGTCAACTGTTCTCAGAGATTTGTTTACAGACCTGTATGTTCTCCATCACACAGAAATCCTTCCATCATCACAAAGACTACAGTAAAGAGCAAATTACAACTGCCCAAAGGTGCACTCTTACATGAATGGCTGTCCCACCACTTGGCATAGTTCTTCCTCCCACTAATGCTAGTTTTTGCTTGGTTTTAAGTGAACAAATATTTTCTTCAACACACAGAGAACAACTACCTAAGAAGGCCCCCCCGCAACTGAAGCAAGTTAAAACACACACACCAAGAATAGGCTTACGTTATTCATCATTCATCCCACCTACAGACACTATCTCACATTAAAAACATAATACAGGTGGGACACTTAACACTCTACAGAAAAAAAAAAATATTTTCCATCACTTTTAACCAGATAGAAACTTGAGGTTTCACATTTCCTTCCCCTGGTACCTACGTTCAAATGAAAAAAGGATTTGTCCTTCCTTGGGGCTCTCCAACACAGGACTTTTAGATTTGAAAAACCCAAATTATCTGCCTTACAGAAGCAGGCCCTTTACACCACCTTGCAACTGGCACCATTACAGAAACATTCCTTGCAGTATCAATCCAAAACTTTAATTGCTAAAGACATTAGCATGGAAGAAAGTCTACTGGAAATGAGACTGTTTTCAAACAAGGCACATTTCAAGGCCACACAGGAAAAAACACAGTGTGTTTCCTGCACAAAGGAAAAATAAAATTAACAGACAAGATTTCTGAAACCTAGCACTGAATAGGATCCAAGATGCTTCTCTTAAGAGTACTACACAAAGTTATAAGTATTTTGAATCCCCATGAAAGGGTTAGTACGTCTATGCACAGAAATGTTCACACAGACATGGTTTAAGTTGTCAAGCAGTACAATAGCACAAAGGAATGAACACTTCGTCAAAGATAATGAGTAATTGAAAGAAGATTATGCCACCAAGTGCAGGGAAGACAACCAGATCCAGCATCAATTTCTTTACCACTGTGTTTCCAACTGACACCGCTACACATCTGTGAGGAGAGCTCTATGAATATTTCAAGAGGAAAAGGTTGAGTGTTGACAGAAGTCCATCTAAGCTGCTCTATTATTTCTACAGTGAAAGACGAGCCTTTCCAAAGTACTGAAAGTTTCAGAATATTATTTTATATAATTAGGGTGTAGAAATGTTTGCATGAACTTCTCAAGTTACTAAAACTTTTAAGATCACACACTGCCTTCATCAACAGAAGTATGTAACACAAATACAATTCACCATGTATAAATGGATTTTATAGACGATTAAATACTCTGCTAAATGAAATCATGATCTCAGCAAAAAGAAAACAAATAAAAAAATTAATCAGACAACATGAACTGATCTATTGAGGCAGAGATCCTTCAATTGATTACTTATAAGCAAATTAAGGAAGTAAAAAGAGGAGGTCACACTCTCACATGACCTTAGAAGGTCGTACAATGTGTACTTTACACAAACATCATGTGGAATGGAAACACCATACCCACACTAGCTTTTCTGAAGTCCCTTTACTGTACAAACTTAAAAATACAAATTAACCAAGATCTCACATCCTCAAATTTAGGCTATTTATTTTCCTGATATAAAAGGAATGTTTCAAAAATTTAAAAAAAAAACAACCAACCACTCAGTAGGTACAGGTACTTCAACTCTTCCCCTGGCTTTCCCAATTAATGCTACACTCCCCCAGGTACAGCTCCAGCTTCAGGAAGAGGAACTGCTACCTACACACTGGCTGCATGAGCGCACACAAATCTCCATGTGCACCAATACAACCTAATGTCTTTATTCCTAAAGTAGGCCAATTCCAAGTCTAGCATATGTCCAGAGAATAAAAAAAAAAGGAGGAAACACTTTTAATTTCGTTCAGCCTCCAAGGACCAATCCAGTTAAAAAGCAGCATCCATCAAAGTCACTTCACCATGGATTCAACAGCTGAAGAAATCGGCACTAGCGAAACACTGTAAACCACTCATGAAAACAAAACTTATGCGACCAAAGCAGCACAGCCTTCGCCAGCAATGCTTCTTCTACACACTCCATTTACGAACAGGGGTTTGCTTTAAACGGAGTGTCAAACTTGTGCAGGTTTCAGTCTCCCTGCTGCAGCTGAAGGATAGGGGCTGTCACCACCAGAAGCCCCCTGATGCTTTGAAGGAATACCGAGGCTTAACCCTCGGCATGTCTATGCACTGAAATGGTTTAACCCTCGGTATAAAGAATTGTCTAAGGAAAGAGAACGTTTGAGTTCATCAGGCAGCCACTTACAACAGCAAACTGAAGCGTCAGGGACCCGAAAGGCGCTTCAGCAACGTTGTAAATAAAATAAAACCATAACTCGGCTCCAGCGCGTCCCCTGCAGATGCGCCCGCCGGCCGTCACGCCGCTCGCCCCGTAAAAGAGACGCCTGAGGGGAGCCCGACCGCGCAGGGCAGGTTAAAGCCCCCCGGCCCGAGCACTCCCCACCTCGCAGTGCTGCACCCCACGGCCGGGCTTCAGCTGCTGGCCCAGCCCCCCCGGCTCATACCCCCACACCCCCAGCAAGGCTGCACCCCAAGCTTGCAGGGCTGTACCCATGCACCCCCTGGCCCAGCTCAGCCCCCTCCACCCCGCAGGGCTGCATCCCCGGCCCGGATCCCCCACCTGCAGGCCCCACCTCGCCTGTAGGGCTGCACCCCGGCTCTACCCCCACCTCCCATCGGGCAGGGCTGCACCCCCCGGCCCAGCTCCCTCCACACCCCGTACTCCCTGGTCCAGCTCCCACCTCCTCACGACTGCACTCTCTGGGGCTCAGCTCAGCTCTTACCCTCGCCAGCGCTGCACCCCAGGCTCTGCACCCTCCGCCCGTACTCACTGGCCCAGCTCCCCCCTTCCCAGGGCTGCACTCCCCCAGGTTCAGCTCTTCCCCAACCTGGCTCTGCCCCCGCCCCCCCCACCCCGCCCCGCCGGGCTGCAGCCGCCGGCTCAGGCCCCCCAAGGGCTGCACTCACTGTGTTGCACCCCTAGCTCTGCTCCCTCTCCCACAGTAAGGCAGCACCCCCGGCTCTGCCTCCCCACCGCACAGGGCTGCACCCCCGGCTCTGCCCTCCCCCCCCGTAGGGCTGGACCCCCGGCCCAGCTCCCCCCGCCTTGGACTGCGCCCTCTGGCCCAGCCCGGCACGGCTGCCCCCCATGCTCAGGCCCTCCTTGTCCCATGGGCTCCTTTACCTGCGTGCGGCGCAGGGGGCGGCGGGGCGCGCGCGGTCATGGCGGCGGGGACGAGGTGGGGGGTAGGGGAGGCCGCAGGGGAGAGGGGCCGCGGGCGGTTATCTGGGGCCTCCCGCGGCATCCGCCATCGAGGGGGAACCCATGTCACGGCGACAGGAACCGCGTCGACGCGGGCCGGCCCCCTCCCGGCGGCCACCGCCCACTCGGCCACCCGGCGGCCACCGCGCCACCTCCCCCCAACTCCAGGGACCCCCTAGCTCCCCGCGGCGCCCGGCGAGGCGATATATTCCTCCATAAATAAATAAATCCAGGAGGGAACGCAGCCGCCGCGCCCGTACCCACCCCGCGCCGGGCGAGGTAGGAGACGCGTTGGCCCCGCCGCTGCCATCTTAAGTGCTGGCAGGCCGCCCCACCGCGGCGCGGCGGCCATCTTCGGCGAGGGGAGAGGCGGGGGACGCTGCGGCCGCCATGTTGAGTTCGGGCGGAAGAGGGCGGTGCCGGATTGCGGTGCCCTCCGTGCCCTGGCACGGGCTGTGGGAGGGCTTTTAACTGTTTGGTTTTTTTTTTTTTTTGTTATTGTTTTCTTTTCCTCCAGGGGAAGCTGCCTGCGCTCGGTGCCAGGGATCTCCATCCCTGGAGATGCTCAAGGCCAGGTTGGTTGGAACCTTGAGCAGTCTGATCCAGTGGGAGGTTTCCCTGCCTATGGCAGGGGAGTTAGAATTGGATGCGCTTTAAGGTCATTTCCAACCCAAACCATTCTATTATGATTCTATGATCCTGTTGGAGAGCAACGAGAGGTGGCATTTGCCCATAGGCAGGCACCACAACCAGGTCGTGACATAAAAGCACCTGTCCCAAAGAGAAATGTGGGATTTGGCCCTGTATCCTGGGCTGCATGAAAAGAAGCGTGGCCAGCAGGGCAAGGAATGTGATTCTGCCCCCCTGCTCCGCTCTTGCAAGACCCCACTGGGAGTCCTGTTTCCAGCTCTGGAGCCCTCAGCACAGGAAAGACATGGACTTCAGAGAAGGCCACAGAAATGATCGGTGGCCTGGAACACCTCTATGAAGACAGGCTGAGAGAGCTGGGATTGTTCAGCTTGGAGAAGACTCTGAGGAGATCTTATTGCAGTCTTTCAGTGCTTAGAGAGGGCTTATCAGAAAGACAAGGACAAAGTTTTAGCAGCAGCCATAGCAATAGCACATGGATTAATGGTTTTAAATTAAAAGAACAGAAGTTTATACTAGATACCAGGAAGAAATTTTTCACAGAGGGTGGTGAAACACTGGCATGGGTTACCCAGAGAGGCAGTAGGCATCACATCCCCAGAAACATTCAAGGTCAGGTCAGATGGGACTGAGCAGCCTGATTGGGTTGAAGATGTCTCTGCTGACTGCACGAGAGTTGGACTAGGTGACCTTCATGGTTCCTTCAAACACAAACCACTCCACGAGTCCCTTCCCGCAGCTGGTGCTTGGCAGTGGTGGGAGGGCAGGGGGGAGCGGAGTCAGCAGCCCTGCAGTAGGGGTAGCGCTGGGCTGAGGCCCTGGCGAGCTCCGCCACCACCAGCACCGCCATGACGATGCTCGTGCTGTGCAGTCCTGAGGGCCAGGTGAGCATAGGGAATTGTTTACTGCCAAGTTTCACTCCTTTGAAGTGTAAGGAGGGAGCAGTCCGATCCCACATATATAATGCCACGTGTATGATCCTGCAACCCAGTTCTGGAACAGGCTACCATAGCGCTGTTTCTCCTTTTATTTCTCATTGTGACCAAGTTCCTTCAGCTTTAGAGTTTTCAAACTGCTTCATCAAAGTGTGAGCCCCTGAGGACCACTCTGTGCATCACACTGGAGCCTTGGCACCTAAGCAGCAGGGTCTGTTGGAGTTATTGCCTTCAAAGAGCAGCTTGGTAGAGATTTGTTTCTGGAAAAAAGAGATTCATGTGTCCAGTGCTTTCCAGGGAAGGTGTGTACTGGGTGTAACTGTAACACCAGGCAAATCATGCTTTAGTTAAACTGGCTTTTACAATTTTGTTTGCTTGTTTGTTGTGCAAAATTTGTAAAAAGGAGTAGGAAAAAAAAAAAGCATGCAGGGCAATGCTCTATTTTAAAAATAATTTTTACAGGTTTTCTTAATATCTTATTTGTCTTTTTTTTCCCATGGAGCACAGACAGCAGTTTGACCTCATAGACAAAAGAACATTCACAGCAAAATCACCAAGTAAAATAATGAGAAATAACAGCTCACATATGCTTCTGCTTTTTTTTCAAATACTTCTGTTGTTTAGTTTTCTAATATGTGTTTACACTGTATTGGTGAATATTGTCAGAACTACCATCCCATTAAGTCTTTAAATATGCATAGCGTGGTTTTAAATAATGTGCAAAGCCTGCCGTATATTCTTTATCAGTAGTGAACTGAACACCCTACAGCAGTTAACAACATGCTGTCAAATTACAATAATAAAATAGTGATCAAACTTTAATACTAAGGCTTTGTTCCTACAGAGGCTTAAGCATATGTTTAAGCACACAGGAGTTTGACTGTGGAAGGCTTGAAACAACGCTATTCATACAACTTTTCATGTCTGAGATAGGTTTGTGGTCTGAAAATGCCTCAAATGCATTTAAAAGTAATTGTAATTAATCTGCTAATTTAATAAGCAATATGAGGCCTTTGTGAGGCATGGGGAAATTATATTGTTAATACAATGTTTCTGTTATATTAGGAATCCTGTTACAGGAGCTGAAGATAATTATTAATGAGGCTGCATGATTGTTACTGAGGCTGTATGAGTATTGTAATACACTTCGCCGCCTCGTGGCTGTTTTCTCTGTTTTCAGCTGAGTGTCAGAAACGCAGTGTAAAGGTTTTGCTGACCTGGCAGGACAGGCAAAGCTGTGAGGGAACTGGAAGGTAGGGCAATTTAGCAGTGGAAAATCATTCACTTTCACCCAATGTACAACGTGTTTTACAAACTCAAAAGGTGCATAGAAGAATCTATAAAAGCAGTGAAATACTTTGTTGTAAAGCAACTAGATTGTTTCTTCCCATATCTGGCAGTAGCCATTAAGTTCCAAGGGTCTAAAACATACCTCAGTGTCTGCTGTTGTCCATGAAGAATTGCTCCCCATTCCAGCTGTGTTAGTGGCCATTGACCATGAGTGTCCATCATCTGTATGGCAACATTGTAAATAATAAATTAGAGGAGGTAATTTAATAATTATCTTCTCTTATACAGCTGGTATATCAGTTATTTGAATGAGCATATGGAATAAAAACACTGCCTGTAACCCCCCAAACAACAATCTGAACACCAACACCCTAAAAAAAGAATGTAAAGTCATTCGGTGGGAAGACTGAAGCCATAAGCAAAACTATGTACCACAAGGAGAGAGACAGAAAGATTGACAGTGTCAGTAATTGGGTACTAGAATAGAAGAAAATTTAAGTAAAATTCCGAGATGATTTGAGGAAGTGACTCATATTCTGAGCCATGAAGGAAAGAAAACCCCTCCGAATAGTCCCTGTTTTTTGACCATAGGGAAATTTCCTTCTCTTTCTTGATTGTATGCAGTAGTTCCTAGGACCAGAAGCTTTAATAACTATGCAGTTGTGAGTCTGTAAAATTAATTTAACTTGAATGCGGAATCAGACAACAGGTAAGCATTCCAGATAAAAAAAAATGAAGGTGATCTTCACTTAGACATGGTGTGAATGATTGACAAGATGTGTGGGATTTCTTTAGTCATTCCTGCGTAAGCTTTACCGTTGAAGAAGATTACATTTGCTTACAAAGACAGACTGACACTTTATAATAGCATTAGCCATATTATGTATTAGTTCTATTAAATGGAATCCATGGGTTACAACACTAATTCCAAGGTTATATTTTCAACATATGAAAGTTTCCTTTATAGAGTTGCATGGATGTAAACAGTGTATATTATTTGGACATTATTCTAGAATGGTATTCTGTCCATTTTCAAACTTCTAGTGTTTGGGTTTTTTTTTCAAGTGTATGCTTCCAAGCAATTTTTCTTACACCATAGTGAAAAGGCATTGTAGTTCCGAGATATCCATCTCAATGTGAAGCCCCTCTGCATAGTGCAGTAGAGGTTTTAAGTCAATCAGGACAGGTCTTCGTAACTCTGCACTGCAACCTTGACTTTTTAGCTGCAGCAAAGCAGCTTTATCAGTCACGAGTCCGACGCCGAGTCGCAAACAGTCAGGAGAGGGCGCAGCCTTCCTAGAAGTGTCAAATGGAAAAAAAAATCGTGGTGTGTCAAGATGATTCACAAAGGCCGTCTCCCAAAACCCCACAGGGTATGGCTCCTCAGATGCTCCTCCTGGGAGGGAATTGGCGGTGGCGGGGAGAACTGGTTGTGATCTACATCTGCGTCCTTCATAAAGCTTAGTCATTCATAATTCTCAAGAAAAAATGAGCATTTATAGGGAAACAATTTAATTTTTTATTTATTTCTCATTTTAGAGTTTACAGTCTGGCTCCTGAATGTAGCGTTTAGTTATTCTCTAGGCTGTACCATATATTGTGGAGTGTAATGCAGAATATCTCCTGAAAGATGATGGATATCTAGCAGTGGATAGTACGGAGGGTGATCTGTGGTTTTGGTTTGATTTTGTTTTTATGGTTGGTTTGTTTTGTTTGGGTTTGAGTTTGTTGTTGTTGAGGGTTTTTTTCTGATTGCCAAAATATCTACAGTACAACATGTCTCCTGGCAACTCAGTGTATGGGGAAGAAACTTGCTGAAATCAAAGACTAGATAAATCTTCAAACTCCAGGCGCTGTTGCTTCCCTGCTTCCCTCTGCTGAGTCTGGCTGTGCTGCTGATCAGAAACTGGATAGTCACTATCCTGTGAAACATTTCATTTTATTTTCTGGTTTTGTATTTTGTTGTTTATTAAAAAAAAAAAAATTCACAATCGAACCAGACATTTGAAGATTTGAAATTACTTGTAGAATGAATTTATAATGGCCTTTGGACATACCAGATCATTTCGTAGCACTAATGCCAAAGGCTTTCCTTTGTGCTATTGTCAGTTCAGTGCTAACTAATTTGTATTTTTCTGTGGAAACTAAATATGTAAAAAAAAAAAAAAAAAAGCAAATTGAAAACAGGAAATCAAACCATTGCAATTTATCTTCATGCAATGTTTTGACTTTTTTTCCATCCTCACATGAAACTGAATTGGAACATTTATCTGAAATGTTTTTAATTCAGTAAAACTGCATTTATCTTAGACCATTATAGCTGAAATAACCCCTTCTTCTGCATTATCAAGCAAAAAGAGTTGGTCTGACTGAATTCAGCAATCGGTCTCAAAAGCTTTACGTGAAAACTCGTTGTGGTTGTGGTTTCATAAGAAAGGCATTATCAAAGCTAGCTGAATCCATGCTTTCCACTGGCTTCTAAATGGGCAACAGTTAGCAAAAGAAAAATTATGCAATTACTGTTATTTAAGTTAAAGCTGCAGCTGAGCAAAGAATGAACTAAGCAGCCTGTTACTAAACTCCACTGCTGATTTGTCCTTTGCTACCACAAGGTGGTAAAACAGATCTATGAGCAGCTGATGCTCGTTTCTTTGAGCAGTGGTTGCTGCCCCGAACTCCATCCACAATCAGTGCAGCCTGCCTGGACCTCCCAGAGGGCACTGCAGAGCTCTTGCCTCTGGTAGAGTTGAGGGAGCCAGGAGTGCCTCTTGGCCCCAGGGCATTCTCCAACCCCTGTGAAGAGCCCATCTCTGAGCCTGTGAGCTGGCTGTGCAGCAAAGAACCTGAGGATCCCCATTTGCTACAATTCAAATGGTGTCTGAATTAATTCCTGCTCCATGTAGTCTTCGCATATCTCTTTGCTCGCAGGAAAATGCACTTGCTGAGTATGGCCTTAATGACTTTAGTGTGGCAATACTATGCATACACCTGGCCTCAATATATTCTTGCCTATAACTCAGCATCAGCATGCACAAAGTGTATTTTTGCGTACACTCATTTTAATGACAGCAAAGCTTGTCAGAAAAGGCAATGGACAAACCAATGCAGCTGGCAAAACCTGGCAAGCTGCTGTCAGTGCTGGTGTGTTCTGGTGTGATGGAGATATAACAAACTTTAAGAGCAGGACAGACTGAAAACAACCTGTCTTCAGCCCTAATTTAACTGTGTTACTCAGCCAAACAGAGTGGTAAAAAAAAGCTGACAAGTGTAGCAGCCCAGCAAGGTATGGACAGCCAAAATGATGCACAGGCAGCATGTACTATTTCTACCCAGGTCTGACAATACTTCCTACTCCTAGAAGGTGGTATTGTGGGAGTGCCTCAACTGTCAGCAGGAAAGCAAAATTTCTAGCTCTCACAGTAGCCAAGCAAAGCTTTCCAGTGTGACTAATTGGTTTTTTTTTCAATACAGGCTCTAAATGCAGAGACCCAGTAAGAAAGGAAATAAAAATGATTCATTTAAAGACATTCCCTAGCCTTTAAGGGGCATGACTTGTGAATTTTGTACATTTAAGATGAAAAGCACTAAAAATGGTTAAAGACCATTATTCTGTTTTAATGATCCAATTTATTTGTTGGACAAAGGTGTGTTGATTTCCATAGCCATCCTTCTTCTTTATGCATCTTCTTGTCTCTGTGATGACAGGAGTCAAGAACCTCTTTTATAGATCAGCTGGTAGAAAATTCTAACGTACAGGCTGCTAGCTCTGTCTGTGTGGTGGGCACTGTTACAACACTCTCTTGAGTACTGAGCAGTTCAGTGTAGTGAAATACATGTCCATGATCTCTACTAACATCTCTTTCAAGGCTTTTTCATTTCTAAGGCATTTCAGAGGGTTGGGTTTTGTTTTGGGGGTTGTTTGGTTATTTTATTTTATTTTGAGATCTAGGAATATTGAAACTACCTTTATAGCTGTCTTTTTACAAGAAAACCTGCAATATCCTGTTGTAATCACACAAGTTCATTTCATGTCTATACATCAACACAGTCAGTGAAATTCAGATGCCTTCAGATGTCTTGGACTAGTTTTACTCAACAAACCAATGTTGTGTGACTGGCAGTGATGCATATCAGTAAAAATAATTTGAGATTTTTTTTGCCAGAGATCATGCCCCTTTCTCTTTGCAGTGAATGACAAAATGTCCATTAAATGTAAGTGAAAGTAAAATGGAAACATCTGAGTTTTTTCTGGGTTAATGATAACCTCTGTCTCAAAGGAAACTACCATGCAAGGAAAGTGGTTCCTTTTGCAGATATTTGTCAAAATCCTTCTCATTGTCTTTCAGACTCATATCTGATGCCTGGTTTTGGTATCACATATGTCAATTTTATACTCTGACATATTTTTCTGCAATGGGTTTGTTTTCTTGATCTGTGTTCATTGAGATGCAAAGCATCTGGGACACAGGCATCTGGCAAGGGTAGTTCTCAGAGAAATAGGATTGCTTTTGGAAACATCTTATACAAGAAATGTGTGAGATTGGCCGTATCTGCTCCTAAACTACCTGACAGGGTTGTTGTCATAGGTAAATGATAAACAAGACAGAATCCAGAGAGAAAATACAATGCTCCAAATAGCCAAAATGTTTTTGAATGCTAACAGAAGTCTTATCTGTCCCAGCCGCCCTGACTCCTGCATGCCACATCTTTTGGCTGCCCCAGCAGTCAGGATAAGACCTACAAACAGAGGGATCTATTGGTCTTTGTGTGGTCTCCTGCTGTTCCACAAGCAGAAAGGAGCAAGACTTGAACCCCTGACATTTGTACCAAGAACAGGCAGAATGCGGGAAAAAGCAAAGGAGTGTGGAGAGCTGGTCAGGGAGGGAAACAGAAGGATGAAAAAGGCAAGGACAAAGGCAATAGGGTAGATGAGGAGATGAGTTCCAACCCTTAGCACTTCAATATCCAGGATCAGTCAGAGGTCTCTGCAAAGCAACCAAACTGGCTCTGTTTCCAAAAGGAGAGCTAGGAAAGATGGGATTAGGTAAATCCAGATGCCTGATAAATCTGTTTAAATTCACCAGGCTCTAAGTAGGAATCCTCTGTCTAAATCATAGCTAATGGGTTTCAGTGCTGGGAAAGGCTGCTGTCTCTGAGACAGCTCCTTGGTTCTAGTAAGTGAATATGATCCCAGTAGGCTTACTTAGTGTCACTACGGGCTTTGCAGGAGCCCTTGCCAGGGAGCGCTTTCTGTTGCCCTTCCTTGCATCTCTCTGCACCAACCGTATAGTCTAAGTGCAGCCTGTGTCATTTCAAGGGAGATAATGTGCATCTTCGTAGTGACCTACAGCCACCCTATCTCTAACCTTATGGAATGCAAAGAATGTGCATTAGTGGAGAATTTGGCTCATGGTTTCCAGTTTTTAGCTACTGAACTGAAAAAAAACATTTAATAAGCACAATAAACCTATCAATTCATAGTCTAGCGCTTGCCTCAATTCCCACCATAGTTGAGAGAGGGCTGTTTTCAGAGCATCGCCTTGGGTTCTGTGTCCTCATGTGGCCAAAGAAGGATCTAACATCAAATCTAGATGTTGAGGAATTCTTATACCTCCATTCTTCCAAGTATACAGTGTTAGTGAGTTGGAAACAGCTCCAAACAGCATCAAAAGCACTGAAAACTGACTTCCCAACACAAACTGATTTCTAGGTGTTTCAAAGAAGCCTCTTTGTCTCAATTCCCCTGCATTTATGGAATTGTTTTTAATGTAGGCCACAGGGTATTTTCTGTTTCCTTGGTCAAATGTAAGTCAGCAGTTCATTGGATTTAAGTTAAAGAGCGATGGCAACTTACAATTGGTTTGTCTGGAAATGGCATTGGTCCAACTGTCCAGTTGTGGGAAGTTATGTGAGCAGAGCAGATATAGTTATTTCCAAATTTGGCCACAATCCACATTTTACCCATATTTATCCATATTTTGCTTAAAAGGGGCTTGTCTCCTTCAGCAAGAAATCCCCTGGGCAGAGGGCATATTCTCAGTAACTCACTCTTTACCCCGTACTGGGTTGAATTTCCAGCAAATCCTTCTCTGTAAAGGAGCCAAGATGCGTGATCTTTGCTAGTGATGTAGCTAACTCAAAATCAAACTTCTCTCTTCTCGGCATCCTCTCTCACTTAGGAAATGTTGCAGCTTCTGAGATCATTCACAGTTTTCTGAGCACCAATTGATTCTCAATACAAAACCTGTTTGCAATATCCTGGATTTTTCAAGGAGTAAAGACTCGTGTGCCTATCATCACATGGTGGAGCAGGAGGGAGTTTCAGGAGCACCGCAGAGATCTCTTGCCAGTCCGGTGCTTGTTCTACTTATTCAAAGAGAGGGTGAGATGTGAACCAGCTTTCATTCAAAAATAATGTAGGCATTTTAGCAAATGACTCTTCTCCCTCTAGCATATCCTCTTGTACCTTCTGTGATCATTTTATCTGAACTGTGCTGGTGGAGCTCAACTGCTATCAGATGATCCTTTGCAGGGTTGCTTCAAGGGTGAGAAAGACATAAACTGAACTTGCTGTGAAGCTGTTGCAAGCTGGCCTATTCTTCTTTTGCTCATAGCCAGCCAGTCAGGCATGGATGATGCCTCCACTTCATGGCTGCAGATCCTTGAGCCGTCTGATCTTTTTTTCCATATAAATGTCTTCAAATGCAGTTTGACAGCAGGTTACACTGAGAAGATTTTTCCATTCTGTAGTTCTATACCATCAAGACATGATTATATTACTCTACAGGCTATGCCTTCAGGGAAGCCCCTGTTACTTGCACATCTCTGGGTTTGGCTGACTATTTATGTGCTGTTACTAGCTAGGCCACTTCTCTGGAGAGTCCCACTTTCTCAGTCTGACAGATATGCAGGCAGACAGAGCTACAAGTCTGTGCTACCAAAAAGACCTAGTGTGGTAACCCCCTACAAAGTGTGACAAAGAATCACTGTGTGCTCAGATTTGCCTTGGGCCTAGTTTGCTTTTACAG
Organism: Cuculus canorus; assembly: GCF_017976375.1. Classification (NCBI taxonomy): domain Eukaryota; kingdom Metazoa; phylum Chordata; class Aves; order Cuculiformes; family Cuculidae; genus Cuculus; species Cuculus canorus. The sequence goes on from NC_071403.1 coordinate 86,568,711, forward strand.
AGCTGGACCAGTTTCTCATGAGTCAGATTCTGTTATATGCAAGCTGATGCCTTTAATTCAGTTTAAGAGTGGATCTGATAGGTTTCTTCCCACTTCACAATTGTAACCTTATTATTGCTCCGTTTGTTAACGTGTATCCTGGTAGCATTGCAGAGCTACAAGCATGCCCTGGGGCCGGATGCAGTAACTGCCTGTGGTGTGTTTTTCTCAGTCCTGATTGTGTGGAAGGGGTCACGCCTGCATTATAACTTATGTCTGCAGTTTCTCAAGGCTCATTCTTGCCTGTGGGAAAGCTTCATGCATGAAAAGTGTCAAGCCTGGCTCTCTGTAGGATAGGCTGGTCTGTTACACCCTTAACTGAAAGATGACTGTTGCTTTTTTTGGACTGGGACTGCTAGCAGGAAGCAGATCACAGCAAGTGTGAGCTGCGTTGGATCCCAGTCTATTGCTGGCCCTCATTAAGGCTCTGCAGCAGTCTCCAGGTTTTTTCCTTCATAATTTGGTTAAAGTAAATATGATGGTGAATGACTGAATCCCATGAAGAACAGAAAGTAATCTCTGCGGTTGTGGCAGGTGGTGCCGGTGTGTGGAAGATTCAACCTCTGAATCTCTGAGCTCCAAAGATCTTGCCATCTTGAACCCCAGTGGCAGTAAAAAAAATGCCTGTAAGTGCAAAGTCTTGTGTCTCTGAAGTCTTCAGGTTTGATGAAATAGATGAATATTTCATTGTCCCTCTTTTCTGCAGTCCATCAGGCGGAGTCTTTAGCCCCAAATCTTTGCTCAGTCTCTGGTTGGACAAGTAGACAAGGAATTTGGAGTGAGACTACATCAGAACTCTTGATTGAGCTAAGACTGCATATAAAAATAATATTGTCTTAGGAAATGAAAAGCCTGTGTCCTGCATCTGCTGAGCAAGGGGTTTCATGCCCGTGTTTTTTTCCTGTGTACTGGCAGATTCACAAAATGGCATGCATTCTGACTATGGCTAAATAAGCAGCTGGGGGGCTGTTATCTCTGTGCAGAGACACGGGCCCATTCCCTTTTTGTTTTCAGGCACGCTGCCCATTCTCTTTCCTTTGTGGAGGCTGCAGCCTTATGGGAGAGTGAGCACATTCACATACATCATAGCGTTGATGCTAGGTGAGACTGGGCTCAACAAATTGTTTCTCTCCCATTCCCCCAGAGGTGGTCACTTAATAAATACCTGGTATTTACACCTTTTATTAAAGCACTGTGAAACACCTGTCAGGCTGACTGGGACTTTGTGTAGCCATTCACCCACCTCTGGAATTCAGCCATTTTGGAGTGATAAAATATAAGCTATGCACAAAACTGAGAACCCAGAACAGCTCAGGTCAGGTTTGTTTGCTGCTATAACCCTCTCAACATCAGCAGAGGACCAGCATTTGTTTCCTCTACATTGAAGAGTAGGAAACTATAAAGGAACGAAGGCCAAATACTGAAACGTTTAGCATTCCCAGTGCTATTTGCCAAGAAACCCACCAGCCCAGAGCTATTTGGTAGCTTGAGTTCTGTGAAAGCCCTGTGCTGTATCTTCTTTTATATGCTGGTGCTGAGCAGTTCAAAAAGGTCAGGGGTGCAAAATTTACTCTCTTCAGGATAAACAAAACAATAATTCTGCTCTCTTGAAATGCTTTTCTGCTTTATATGGTTTTACTTTTGGTAGAAAGGGAGGCACACGGTGTTTTCCTGTTGCCACCTCTTTCTGGCAATGCAGGACCTCCTTGAAAGCCATTGAAAGTTCCCATAACCAATAATTACTTGGATCTGACTAATGGGAAAATCTGCTCTTAGCAATATGGAAAGTAATTAAAATTAAATAAAGGTCACGTGTTTATAAATTACGCGTTTCCACATCATTTAGTGTTTCTAGTTGACAGAAGGTATTGTGTTTCTTACTCCTATGTGCAGAAGATACGTACATCACCTGGGGGATGCTGAAGAGAGATGCTGTGCAGGTGATGCTCTAAATGCCTCAGCTCCTTCCAGGGCCTTTTATTCAGATCTCTTTCCAAGCCTGGCAGGATGGGTTAGCCCCTGTGGAAGCAGAACTGTGTGTGTCTTCTGTGTTGTGTGAGTGATGCATAAACTTCTACCTTCAGCACTAAAAGCCTTTGCTCGTTTTCACTTTGTTAGAGTGGTAGTTTCTTTCCTATTATGAGGTACTTAAGGAAACATCTGGAGTCACCTATCTGTGGCCTGTTGTTTTCAGCTCTCTATTTTACTTTTTCAACTTTAAACACAATGTGTGTCTATGTGTGTGAAGGCATCTGCATCTGAGTGTTTGGAAAAAGGTGAATACCCTCAAGGTCCCTTCATAAACATTGGAGCAAAGGCCTGTGGAAGACCATTCAGGGTATCAAAATTGTCTCTGCTAAATCATCCTCTAGGGAAGTGTCTCTCTTTCCACCGCCTATATAGGGAACCCACAGAGACCAGACTGAATTACCACAGCTGAAATTAGATGCTGCAGAAGGTAGCATGAATGCCCCTGCAGTTTCAGCTACTATTCACTTGCAGTTTTCCAATTTATACAGTCACTCAGCTGGCCTAAGCAAAAAAAAGCCGTCTTTGCAGAAAATTGTATCTTAAGCATCAGCCTTTGTTGTACCAAACAGGTCTTTTAAATCCTTACCCTGGGAAGCTGTTGACACATGCACGAGTCACTCTTCCACCTTCTCCCAGTAAATGCATGTGTAATTGTATTTGTGTATACTAGTTACACGTTGCTGTGGAAGTTTTGGCATGCTAGTATATATCTGCATGCCAGCCATCACAGCCTCTGGCTTCATGGCCGTATATGGAAGTTCACCTGCGAAGGTATCCAGAATTTCCCTTTGGATCTGTTTGAGGTTTAAACCAAGCAGCTCAGAAGAGGGCAAGTGGAGCTGCTACATGCTCGAAATGCGTGGCAGTTTCTGGCAGTGAAAATTATAGCCTCATAATTGAAACCTCGCTCACTGCACCCTGAATGCCACGAAGGACATTTCTTCCTGCCATGTCCTCTCCAGAACAGAGTGTTCTCTGTGGGGCGGTATGCTCTGAGAGGCCAGATCTGGCTACTCCCTTACAACACTGCAGATAGAAGAAGATGGCTTGAACATAAAGGAAGCCACAAAAATTATTTGGAGGCAGGCCAGAGGCTGGTGAGAACAGGCTGAGGAGATGAAGGACTATTTGGTACTGTGACTATGGAGATTCAGTGGCTAAAATCCCTTGTGAGGAAAGAATGATATGGAGAGAGTCATTGCGTACAGTTAACTGGGAGGGACACTGTCCAGGAGGCCAGGTGTAGGAAGGCTTGAAAGTGCACATTTCAGCATAATTAGAGGCTCTTCTGAAATGAAGATGTAACTTGATATGCAAAGTTTGTACACTTGGGTTTCATGTTTCACTACATCCCCTGGAGCAGGCCTTTATCTTACATCAGGATGTCGGGCAATATACCACCACCTGCAATTTACTTTGACTGTGGTGACTGTTAATTCCTATAGTGTGGATTGAAACATTTTTAGTGTGCTAAAACATTTTAGAAAAGTTTCCATTCTGGTTTTTGGTCATTAGATTGAAAAGAACTATGTAACTTTAGGAATGTGATAGTAAAAATGGTGGATGTGTATAGAAAGCTAAATGACACCAGGAAGGTAATTTAGGAAACTTCTCTTTATCCGTACACCTATTAAAGAATAAAAGGGTATATAATGAGACAGAAGAGTGGTAAATTTGCATGGAGTGCATTGCCACCTATGAGCAATATCAGCATGCATAATTTTGAAAAATACTAGGCATTTAATAGCCTTCAACACCAACATGTGCTATTGTAGTGGTAAATACATAACATTCAAGACCACTGAATAGGTTTCAGGCCAATGCTACTTAAAGAGAACTAAGAAAAATCTATCTGGGGCAGGCTGTGCTATAGCTGTCTGCCACATCATCCCTTCTACTGTCCTCCAAAACACATTCCAGCTAGCACATCCAAAGACTGTGAACAATTTGGAACCGCTAGTTTTATCAATTATAATAGTCACTGTGCACCTGTGATCATCAGTTTATTTATATTGAATACAGCAGCAGCCTGCTGAAAGAGACCTGGCATTGACACCTGCCTGGATGGCTGCTGAATGCTTCAAGTGTAGATTAGTTCTTTATTCTACAAGTGAACCCATGTTGTACTCTACTTAGAGACACTTAGCTTGCTTCTTAGTGGAAAGGTTCAGACCTAGGTTGGTCCTGTACAGCTCCTTTCTAAACCAGCCCAATGACAGGACTGTTAATCTGGCTGATATTCATTCCAGTCTGAAACAACATCTTCTGCTTTACAAAACATATAAATGCTTTAAGAGATATAGAAGTTCCCAAGAGATAATGCTGCACATCTGCCCTGCATAGGCAGCTCTTGGTTACCTCCTAAGCAACTTTGCTTACAGGAAATGTGGCCCTACCAGCTGTGTGCCCACATCAGTACAGTGTTGGGTCCAGCAATAAGCCTTGCACTTCTGCACTCTTGATGAGATTTGGTGAACGAGGGCCCTCTGCACCATGCCCCTTGTGCAACACAGGCACCTTAAACACTGCCTGCTGGCAGCTGAGACCCAGGACTGAGCCCTTGAAGGATGGCTATAGAATCATAGCATCATAGAATCATAGAATGGTTTGGGTTGGAAGGAACCTTAAAGATCATCCAGTTCCAACCCCCTGCCACGAGCAGCGACACCTCCCACTGGATCAGGCTGCTCAAAGCGTCATCCAGACTGGCCTTGAACACCTCCAGGGATGGGGTCTGATTTCTCTGGGCAACCTGTTCCAGTGCCTAACCACCTTCGCAGTAAAAAATTTCTTCCCAATATCTCATCTGAATTTCACCTCTTTCAGCTTAAAACCATTACCCTCCATCCTGTCCCAGCAGTCCCTGATAAAGAGCCCCTCCTCATCTTTCCTGTTGGCCCCTTTAAGTACTAAAAGGCTGCCATAAGGTCTCCCTGGAGCCTCCTCTTCTCTAGGCTAAACAAACCCAATCCTCTCAACCTGTCCTCATATGCCATCTTTGTGGCCCTTTTCTGGACTTGCTCTAATGAATCCATGTCTTTTCTGTGCTAAGGACTCCAGAACTGAACGCAGTACTCCAGATAAGGTCTCATGAGAGCAGAGGGGCATAATCATCTCCCTCAGCATACTTGCCACACTTCTCTTGATACAGCCCAGGATACGTTTCACTTTCTGGGCTGCAAATGTGCATTGCTGGCTCATATTGAGTTTCTCACCCATCAGCACCCCCAAGTCCCTCTCTTCAGGGCTATACTCAATCCCTTCTCTGCCCTGAGGTTCACACAGGCCCACCTCTCAAGCCTGTCAAGGTCCCTCTGGATGGCATCCCTTCCCTCCAGTATGTCAACTGTGCTGCACAGCTTGGTGGTGTCAGCGAACTTGCTGAGGGTGCCCTCAATCCCACTGTCCATGTCTACAACAAAGTCGTATATAGGTGGCCACCAATTCTCTTTACTGGTACAGAGATGTAGTTTCGTGTGTTACGGGACCAGGTAAGACAGGAGAGATATGAACACTCTGACCTGCAAGTGCATCACATCTTTGTCCTGGAAAGTGACATTCCGCCTTTTACCAGCTACCGTTCCACACTGGTTGATGAGAGCCACACAGCTCTCTAAGGACACTCTTAAGAGATAAAAATGCTGTGCTTGTCAGTTGTTGAACTTCTGAGCTGTTCATTCCTGCCCTTTCCTCCTACCCCAAACAGTGAAACATTTGTTGGCACTGTCCAGGAATTCATCTGCTGGCATTTTAATATGCATGTGTACGATTATCCAATTGCTACAATTACACTGTGGGAATCTTGTTTCTAAAAATAACCCCGATCTCTGCTGCTCTCCAACACTAGCGTGAGATAATGTATCATGTTCCCTAGTTGCCAGTGACGCACAGAATAAAGGTAATCAATACAGCTGGTAGTACATAAAGACAACAAAAATTATAATTACAACCGATTTCCCTTTCACTTAGAAACATCATCTTCTAGCCTACGTTATCACAGCTTCAACTGTACAATGTATTAAAACAATCATGTGCTTTCTTTTGCTAAATAGAATCGTGTTATTTTGCCTGAGAGCATCTTCTGAATAGCTTGAAGAGGTTAGGTTTATTACAGGAATCCTAAAGCGGTTCATGCTCCAGCAGATGCTCTGTTGCTATCAATCAGTGTACCTCCACTGAAACTGAGAGACATCTACCTGTTTGTATCACTCAGGATGTGATTGCTGTATTCTGCCCAGGAAAATGTGTGCACACATCATCTTTTGAATTCAAGGTGCAGCAGGCAACTCCCTGCTAAGAATCTGATCTTCATGTTCCACCTGCATTATTTAAATTGCAGGAGAAAGCATCGTGAGTCAGTGGAGGCTGCTAAAAAATGATGAAATGCCGTTCAATTTTTACTATTTAAAAATCATGTTTTGGAAGGAGTTTGCATTACAAATAGCCTCTTTGATCCCAGAGGAACTACTTACAGTGTATGGCATTAGTCAGTCTTGCTGTTGGATATTCTGGTCCAAAATAATGTGTCAGCCTGGTGAGTGAAGGAGGAGGCCTGGGAGTCTGTACTTCAGCATTGTAGCCCAAAGTCGTAGTGATGAGAGATAAAGTGTGTGCAAATCAGTATATTTAAAATCACAGCACTGATTGCTGAGAAACTGTTGTTACATCTCTGTTCCTCCCTCTCTGCCCATAGAATAACAGCAGTAATTCTAGAAATAGCGAGGAGTGTTCATGAATTAACACAAATTGTAAAGTTTGCCAGTGCTTTGGTGTTCTTCAGTGAGTGGCGCTAAATGAAGTGCACCTTGGTCAGTGTCTGTAGTGGACACATAAAGGTCTGAAGCAACAGGAGAATTCCTGTGGCTGTGGGGTTTCCAGCAACAGTTCTCTGTTGTAGAGAGGACCTGCCACCTCTGAGAAAAGGCAGTGGAAATGGAGGGCAACGGATGTGGAAGCCAAGTTCTGCACCCACACAATAATCCGGAGCTGCTCCCAGCTTTGCCTCTCAGAGTGTTTTGTAGCCATTGCAGCTCGTTGTATCTTTCATTCAAAGCTGGGATGTAAAAGGAACCCTGTTATCCTCATTGCAGCCTTTGTGTTTTATATGAAAATATTTCATTTTCTTTTTGAGACTAGTGAATCTTTTGCTTTTCCAAGAATATTTCTTCTACCTAGAGCCATATTCTGTTCTTAGTTCTGGCCTGGATCTCTTCTAGACAGTAATATCTTTAACATCGAACAGAAAATTTCTTACAGAGCAGCCAGGAAAGAATCCTTTTTTCCTCTTTAAGCATGCAGGGCTGAAAGCTGCTACTGTAGATTGTCATACATTACAATGCTGTCAGCACTGGCTTTTCTCCCATCACAAGGCTTTTTGGAGCCAGGCAAAGACAGAGCCACTGAGCACTCTAGGAAAGCTTCAGCACCTCCATCAGTGTTTGGCAATGGGCTGCTCCATGGCACAGATCTCTGACTTTCTGCTTGATTGAATCAACACCTGCCTGCGGCCTCTGGTCACCAAGGGAGGTGACAGCCCTTAGGTGACTGACAACTCTGTTGTTAGTATCAGATTGCCTAGTACTGAAATCCTGTTTTTAACTCTGCTGCTGAGATTTCTGTTCGGCTTCAGTGAAGGTTTTCTAATTAACCAGGCAGTTGATCCTACCTATCAGAGTCACAAGGAAGCCCTTCTGCAAACCAGGAGTCAGCAGAGTCAGCAAAACTCTGTTTCACTGTCACTCCTGACTGCTGCTGAGGGAAGCTTGCAGGTCTCCTTCTGCCAGTTGGGAAGAGAGCTGTTGAAAGACCCCTCCTTCTCAGGGTCTTTCACAGACTGACACCCCCCCAGCATCACAGCCATGGTCTAGCAAGGCACCAGTGTGGAAAGTAAAACCTCAAAACCTGAGCAGGAGGAGAAACGTGTAACTTTCGGAGAATGCTGGAGCCGACATGATGTTTCAGAGCCAGGCTCTATTCTTAGAAGAGTGGTGAAAGTCATAATTTAAAAATAAGACCCAGTGCATCCCTCAACATGAATTGGCTCGACTTCAAGCTCAGAAGCAATCCACCAAAATAAGTCCCAGCTGTGAGGCATCCGCAGTACTGATATGAATAAGAGACAAGTACACATGGCACTTGCTGCATCATGTGCTCTCCACGGGTTGGACGACCAATTCCCTTTCTTCCCCCCAAAACTCTTGCCTGTAGTTTACTCAGTGTAATGAGCAAAGCTTTTCAAAGGCCTATCTAGGAGTTACCCGATGCAAATGGTCCAATTGGATGTATATATTCCCGCTTTGAAAATCCTTCCAGGTACTTATGTGGCTGCTGTCGTTCTGCTGTCTGGTGGGGAATAGTTGCTGCCTTTATACCATTCACAACCACGTCTGACCATTGTGTGTATTTACCTCTGTCCTCCTCCTTATTTCTGGTTCACATCTAGGTTACCTAACACTGTTTTAACTAGGAATCCCTAGATGCCTTAACATATCCCCTTTTGGGATGATGTATAGTAAACAAAGGGCCAATTTCAGCCTGGCTTTGAGCCAGGGTGGCCACAGATCCACGCTCATGCTAGAGCTAGGATGAACTGTGTGAGGAGCATCTGATTCATAAACATTTTATCGGGGGAAAAAACCCTCAGAAGTAGCTGTATTCAAATCCTGTTCATCTGCTGCTTCAGTGCTGTTTGGATTTTGAGGTTTCCCTCAGAAACCTCACTCATTTTTCACAGCCACAGCTGGATGTAGGACACAATCCTTTCCTGTTTGGGTCATGTAGAGTTTTTCCAATAGCACTAACTAAAAGAAGCAGAGACCTTCTAGTTCTCTCTTGCACTTACTCAGGTCAATGTGAAGTTTAGTTAGGATCATGTCAACAAGTGAAATGCTGGATTGCATAATAATGTATCTCTGGAGCTGATCTGATGGTTTTACTCACCATGTAACCCTCACCCATGAATCCAGTCCCACCAAAGCAAACTGAAGCACATGTATAAGTTACACTGTTGACAGGCTGTTTTATCCTGTACAAAAGTGATCAGCCATCAGTGTCTCACAGCCTGAATGTGAGGTCTGAGTCGTGCCTGTTAACTCCTGAGGCTTATACTGCCCAGTGATGTCAGCGGGAGTCTTGCATGAGTAAGCAAGTTATACTTTCCTGTAATGAAATTGTTTGACTGTTCTGTATAGTGCATTTAAACTGTAAAGGGGTTTTACACAAGCAGCTGCCAGAGCCACACGCCTCATTCCAAAGTTTCACACTGCGGTTTTATGAGGGACAGAGTCAGATACATCTGAAAAATAGTCAGAAGATAAAAAGGCAGGAGTTAAAGAAGTCAAAAGGGTATGTAATGAGTATTAATAATTCAGATAAAAGACAGAACAACCTAGTGAAGATTTCAGCTTTTATTATTAAAAGTTCATTATGAAATTGGCACAACACATAAAAATAGATCTGTGGTGAATAATACACATTAATATTATTGCCAGGTAGTTTCATGCACGCCCTCTGTTTTGAAAATTGGAAAGTAATGAATATAAGACATTGCATTGGCTAACTGTGAAACCGGTGTCCCGGCAGCAGAGAAAGGCTGTGCTTTCTGTTGACTCTATCAAATGGATAAAGCAGACAGAAATAGTCCTCTATTCATACTTAAAAATAGGAGAATGAAAGAACAGATTTTTAGAGTATGCCCCGGCTGAAAATAACTGGAGAGGAAGAGCTAGAAATACCCCTTTTCTTATGGACCTATTTCCAAGAAAGACAAAGGGATATTTGCCATGGATTTTAAAAGCAGCAGGATATAGTTGTTTGTTGACAGACAGATGGAGAGGAATAGCAACAGAAGCTAAGCAGGATCCGTGGCAAAGTGTGAGTTTATTATTTTGATCTTGCACATTCTGCTGAATCTCCTTGTTATAGCAATTGTGGATGTTCATAACAGCAGTGATTGCTGGGAGGAGCTGGGAGGGTGTATCAAAGTCAGATAAAGCATCTGCAGCTCATTTTTTCTCCCTGTTAGGTTGGCCTCAGTTCTAACCCCACACACCATTCGTTGCAAAGTGATTTTTACCTGTACGCTTTCTCATCCATGTGAGAAAATCAGAACAATATCCATGATTACAAAAAAATCTCACCAAGTCACTGTTCATTGACTTGTGTCGCTTTTCTTCCTAACTTCTGTGCCTATCACAGTTGAGGACTTAGGGCTGCCTTCAGCATGACTCTTGTTCCTCAGACTGTCATATCAGCTCCAGGGGTGCTGGGAGGTTGCTTAGAGCCGCCACTAACTGGCCTTGCAGAATTGTGATTCTGCAGTTTTCTGCAGGGAAAGGGCACTGTAGACCACCTCAGCGCAGAAAGCAAGCAGTGCTGTAGATTTCTGTGGGGAGCACGTCTCATGAGTGGGAGGCAAGATGAGCCCCGCATCAGATACATTGTTTGAATGTCTGTGGGAAAAATATACCTTAGTTAATGGCTACTCCTAAATTTTCCTATTATTTATTTGGGAGCCTCTTTTAAAGAAGGCAAGTAGGAACATGAGCCCATTCATGCCTTCCAAATTTGTAAGCAACCCTGATTTTTTGCTGTGTGTTCCAGTATGGGGTTGCAGAAAAAGTGGCAGCTCACAAAGTGGGAAATGCTCATCCCTGGGAAACAGTCACACAGCTTCACAGCCTGTGCTTTTAAGTCAGCTTGGAAATGCCCTCTGCCTCCCTCTGAACTCATTGCTCCATTAGGATTACAGCAAGTCATGCCACCCCAACTCTCCTACCAAGCTTGAGGGTGCTGTGGCCACTCTGTTCTTGTTTCCTTCATAGTGAGTAGTTTAAAATCCTGGAAGATAAAAATCTCAAGGCTTTAGTCTCAGCCTCACAGCAGAAGAGTGACAGGGGTGGGAAGCTGGCACAGCAGAATGGTGAATCAGGCTCTCCCTTCGGTTTTCAAGCTGTTTACTCAAAACAGCCCTTGAGAAAGATGCCATGCCTCAAGCAGATGTCATATTCAACCGGTTTAGCAATATTATGCCTATTTCTTCTCAAGCTAGTCAAGGAGGGGAGGGAGAATACAATATATGTTAGTGCAAGTTCACCGAGACAACACATGAATATTTAGTACAAGATGTTCTTTCAAGGTAGGGCAAACATTTCTAATGGTGACACAAAAAGTAGGTATTTTGTAACATTTTTAACAACTTGGCCATGAAAAAGCCTTTAAGTGAAATGTGTTTAGACACAGACTACCTCACATGATACTGAAGTATTTCAAGGCTCTTTCTGAGTAGGCAATAACCTTTTTCTAAAAAAAAAAACCCAATAAAAATCAGCGTTATCACAGCCAATTCTAAAGACAGCTAAATAATTTGGTCATGGGGTTTTTTGGTTGATTTTAGCTATGCTAAGTCGAGAGATTCCACTCCACATGGGCTTTACCCATTCAAGGCTTCTTTCATTTCAGAATTAATTTCCTTATTCAGAGGAAACCACAGAAACATTCAGCTAATAAACTCTAGCATAAGATTTCAAAAGCTGGTTCACACACTCACTTAGTCCTGAAGAACTTTCCAAGAAGCTCACAGACTACTTCTCCCTACTGAAGAACATTTAGAAAACCTGGCTTAATCTGGCAATAGTCTTATTTCAGGTCTAGTAGAGTATATGTTCAAAGTGAAATCTGAATAATCCCTAAATTGTGGAGACCAAAGAATTCACATATAAGTTTTGTAGCATAGTCTCCATCTTCAGCATTTGGATTTAGCTCAAAGTCCAACTGAACAGAAAAGTTTAAGGCCTAGGTTTTCTCTGACTTACAGAGCACATTGCAGTGTTCAGCAGTAGCTTCTAATATGGTCAGCCAATACTAAGCAAGCACACTTGCAGCAGCCCTTAGACACATAGATATCATCCTTCCTTTGCCTGCCATAGCCAAGTACTGCCTGAAAGCAAAAGAAAAATAAAAAAAGCTACCAAACTGGTGTTAGACAAATAGATGTGGAAGCTGTAACTGTGAATTTCCGCCCTTTCCTGAGCTCTCAGCCAAACCACAACCCATTAGAAGTGGGTTCACAGCCCTTCTTGAACTCAAAGCCTAGTTCAGAAACCACAACAGGGCAGAATCAAGTGGTGGGCACTGTGGTAGGTGGAGTTACGCAAAGGCAAAAGCAGAATCAGGTTCAAAAAAACATTTTCCCGAGACAGAAAACTACTGGAGTAGGAACAAACAGGAGTGTGCAGCACAGTGGGTGGGGACAGAGGCAAGGCGGTAGCACTGAGCCTTTGCTCCCAGCAGGCACGCCATGATACCGTGGTGCATCAAGTTCATCTTGGCATCCCTGCCATAAGCAGTGCTGTGCTGAGCCCATGCAGGATAGTGAAAGTCTGAGGGCTGTGCTAATCTGCCAGGAATTCTAAGCGGCTGAAAATTCAAGTCAGCACAATGGCCGTTTCTGGGCTACAGTAAAGGCATGGAGGGGAAATCTCTACTGGCCTTGGTGCTGTGAAGGAGATCCCTTTTGTGTTTATGCTATTGGAGGGTCATGAGGCTACTTACTTTCTCCAGCCTCCCACTTCTGGCCCACTGGACTAGTAGGACAGCCTCAGGCAATGGCGCTGCATGAGCAAACCTGGCTTTATGTATCTAGCTGGAGAGAGCGCTAGGCAGGGAGCGTGCTAAATATCTCTCCAAACAGAATCCATCTTCTGCCTGCATCTGCTTTGGAACCATAAAGCATTTCCAGGCTGGAGAAAAATCCAAACACCTCATGTAGAAGCACCTTTCCCTTGGATTTTTATTATCATCACCATCATTTTTAAGAATATATTTTGTACCGAAACACTATCAGCATTCTTTATACAACAGAAAATGACACAGTCATCATGTAAAAAGAGTAAAACCAGAGCAAGACAAGAACATTTCATATCAAGATTCAATCTGGAGTACAATTAAAAGCCACACACCAGATAAAAAGATCATCTGGAAAACAATAGTTTCTCTCTTAATTTGGAAAAAAGGAGGAAAAGTCAGGGAATGTCAACGATAAGGCTAAAGATTCCTTTTTTTAACTAATATTTTATAGCAGACGGACCGATTCTGAACTTGTCTGCAGCACCAGCAACAGCTCCCTGGCTTTGCAGAGAGATTTGCACTCGCATGAAATAAGAATCAGGCTTCTGCGCTCAGAGGACTCTGATTGACCTCAGCAAGCTTTGGACTAGAGCCACAGTTGGAATTTCAGCTTGCAGTCTAAGGCTTCTTAACTACAGGCCAAATTAGCGCAAAATGAGGCTTTGCAACTGGCGTACTACCCTTTGGATATTCCAGTTCTGGTTGCTTTAAACCACAGCTTTATTGCAAGTTTAACATAGTTCTGTTTGTGAGATTTTTCTCTCTCTTTTTTTTTTTTAAATACTGTGCTACAAAGGATGTTTTTGTAGTCTGTCTTAGAAAGTCCCTATATTACATGTTCTCAAAGTTGCCTAAATATATGTTTATATCATGATTGTAACTACCCAGAAAGACCTGCTATAGTCTATTGTGAGCAGCCAAGGAAAAAAGTGCATTTAGTCCTAAAGAAGTCAAGAAAAGTGGCTGTGTTCATTTATAGTGTAGCGCAGTGACTGTGTTTATACAGCTATACCTACTATTTAAAAAGCTACTCCAAAAGTTATTATTCATGTGCAGTAGCTGAATTTCAAGCATTAATAACTTGGCTGTCTAGACAAGTTTTAATAGTCATATCAAAGGCCGAATGTGTTCTCAAACAATTGCAAAAAATCTCCCATCTCCCTTGGAAAGAGACTGGTTCTCTTACTGAACTAAGAGACTGCCCAAGTTAACTTTTTCTCAGGTTATAAAAGCACAGTTGAACCGACAAATTTGCTGTTTAAGTTTTTAAATCAGATTGACTTCAACTCAAACCTATCCTGTACAGCAAAGTTAGTAAGCCCTGAAAAACAGTTTCTAGTGAATATGAAGAGTTGCCCCTACCCCCACCAACTACCATGCCCACATTTTCCCAGGGCCTAGAGGGCTCCATTAAAATGTAACTAAACATTCGATAGGAAACGTGAATTTTCAAGAACGATACGTAAGGTTTACCCAAAGAACCTAAGACATTTTGTACATTCAAAATGTTTACACTTTGCTGTTCTTAACCATCAGTAAGACTGTTCATTTTTACTAATAATACATACAATGAGTATAAATAAATAAACTACAGATAAGCTTTAAAAATTGTATTAACAATACATTGTGCAAAAACTCATAACAATCTACATTCTATGCAAATACCCTGACTAAAATATACAGGCTGTGTCCTCAAACCCTCATTCAGCTTTTGCACAGTTCTTGGGCCAAATCAGCGGTTGGGAGTGATCAGCAAAATACCACTACAAGCCATGGAGGTAACACCGATTTACACCAGCAGAAGAGCTGGCCACCAGGCGTGTGCAAAAATCCCATAGAAATCAGTGGGAATTGTGCTTGACTAAGAACTAGACAGTTTAATTGCAATTGCACCCCGCTAAAGTGAGTGGGAGTTTTGCCATTGATTTCCATGGAACCAGGCGCAGGCCCCGGGTAAGGACATCAGCACGTGGCCCTATGTTGTGCTACACTACTCCACTTCAGTGCAGAAACAATATTTGCAAAAGAAAAACTTTTTTTTTGTTGTTACTGCTGTTCAGTAACTGGTTTTAGCACTGCATTTCAGAAATTGCCTTTCTGTGAGATTTGAAACAAGACTGCAAATCTTTCTGAATCCATTCCAATTTGATTATCCAGCATAGGTGGGCTATTTTGTTCCAAGAAAAATGGCTCAATGTCTATTAACCAGCAATGTTCTTCACTGGGATAAACAACAGCCTGGTTCACTGGCACAGGAGTGAAGAACTGCGTGTGGAAAAGGAACAGGGCAGCCTTCCTACCATAGCTGTGTCCAGAGCCGGCTGTCACTTCTCCAAATGGACAATGGCACCCAAGCCGGTTTTGAATCTGCAGTCCTAACAACCTCAGCCAAGTTTTGTAAGCTGAAGATCTCCATTTATCTTTATGGTGTCAATTGCTGACAGTGTTTCAATACGATGGTAAAAATCAAAGAGCTGATGTCCATCCACAAATATTCTAAAACGGGGATGCTCGCAAAGTATCTCAACCTGTAAAAATAAAATGAAGGATTTTGTTCACAGTGTAACTGGGCAGTTCGGTTTCTCAGACTACAAAGAGCACTCCATTAGCCTTTTAAGCAGTGTTGGTGCAGTCACACATTTTGCTACTTATGTGCCACATAACAGCCAGGGCTCATCCCAGTTTGCCTCCATCACACCAGTTACGTTGTGATGGATATATTCTTACTTCACAGAGAGGTTAATCCAGTCTCACGCTGTTGTTGCAGGATGAACCCAGTCCCACTGGCATAAGAGAGGTTTTGCCTCTTGGAATAATGCCAGAAACAGAGTCAAACTGCTAATTACAGGGGGAAGAAATTGTATCTCCAATCCAAATCTTGCATTCCTTGCAACAGAATTTGGTTTTGCTGCAGAATGAGGGGGCAGCTCCCTCTGCAATGCTTTCCACACTTTGTTAATTTACTGGAAGGGAGTGAACATGAGAGAAGGGATAGGTTTGCCCTCCCCTCCCACACAGACTGGCAGAGCTGCTGTAAAACTGGAAAGACTTCGCTATTGTGGCTGCAAACAGCCCAGGACTCCCTGTTGGACTGGACTCCATACTGGGGCTGCAGTGAGGGAAATGCAGTGCAGGATAGCTTGAATTCAGCTAGACAGTTTGCACGAGGCATCAACAGGATCAGGGAGGGACACAGCTCATCCCTCCTCCTAGAGACCTGCAGAAATGCTCTGGATAAGCAACAAAGCCTGCAGCTGAACAGGCCTGGACAGGTTAGGAGATTCCTGATGTGAGGGGTGGCTTGAGAGGGTGCCCTGTAGTTAAGCTTGCTAGAGCTGCCCCAGCAGGAAGCAGGGATATGAGGGCACACAATATGTGCTTCTTGTACAGGCCCTCAGAGACCTCTGGTTCCAGGCTAAGAAGAAAATCTGCAGAGAAGCCACATGTAAATCCTGGGTCACTTCAAGAGGCTGGTAGTCCGGAATAAGCACTGCTTCCAGGCTCTTGACTCTGCTGCTATTACAGCATATAAAAATGGGAATGGGGCCAGTGATAAACTGACTGAGGCAAAGCCTGACTGACTTGGAGCACGTTGCAGTGGGAAAAGTGGCAGCAGACAGGCCAGGAGAGCTTAAGCTCTTGGGGACCTGGTAGCACACCACTTAACAGGAAAGCGCCCATCCTGCCAAGTAACTCCTGTGGCCCTGCAGCAGATGCATCCAGCCCTAGGCCTTGTTATGTAAAAGATATGGTTAGCCTCAACACTGCCTACGATCCATTTTTTCAGATCACCCTGGGCCATGCCAGAATGCTAATTGGACTGGATCACAGGTAATTGGCAAGAACACTTAATAGTCTAATTTATTCACTGAGAGGGAGACCATCAAAGGTACAAAATCAATTGGGAGCCTAAATTCCATTTGTGCATCTCGGGGTGGGGGGGGGTGGGGGTGGGGGGGGTGGGGGGAAGAAGAAAAAGAACAACTCCCTTTTTACAGTATTTCATGCCAAACATTCAGTATTGCTGTCCTCTCACAACAGCTGCCATTAGTGGGACACACACAAAAAACATGCTCTGGGTAATCTGTTGCCCAGCCATAACCCCTGTGGCACGTAGGTTAGCCTGCTCAGCCCAAGCAGAACCAAGCCTCCAAGCCCTTTCAAAGTGCATTTCCCATATACACCAAAGGGTGTTGCCAGTTCTGATGGAAGAGTTTGTAGAAGTAAGTAGAGCACAACCAATTTGCAGCAAAACCAGTCATAAATACCCTCTCAAAGCCCAAGCATCTGGGGAGACAGTGAGCTTTTGGGGTTGGGGGAGATTATCTTGGGGGCAAGAAGGATTAAGAGAGTTTGGCAGCTGGTCAGAGCACTGGCATTTAGCAGAGGGACCAGGGAGGTTTCATAAGAGGGGTGGGGAAGAGGAGGAGGGTTTTTCTGGGTCAGCCGCATGGAGAAGGCATTCGGCCTTTTTTCCTCCATGTAGTGAAGCCGCTGAGAGAGAAGCAGCCCTCTGCAGCTGCACACTTTGTTAGTCCTGATTTGCAAAGACATCTTCACATAACCATAAACGCTACAGATGGGAATCTGCTTCTAGGTCAATCCAGTCCATCCCTTGCACCACAGCACTTCCACATACACCATTTTCAAGTGACTACAGACTTAAATTTGACAGGAGATTTAATCCTAGGGCTCAGAAAAGAATACCACTATTGCTTAGCTGTTTAATCTGCTAACACGAAGGGCTACGGTCAGCCTCTGCGTAACATCCCTGGAGACAAAGGATGAACAAGATCCTTATTAGCTGCACTAAACTGCAAACAGTATGTCCATTAAAAAAACCATCAAAACATACGGCAGTCCCAGAGAGTATTTACATTCTCCAGTAATAACTTATAATGCACTAATAACATAGAAGTAGTTTTTAATTTATAGCTATAAAACTAAGTTCAGGAAGTGCACTTCGTCACACAGTAATACAACCACCAACTTGACATAGCACCCCAGTGAGGTGTTCGTAGCCCAGCTGAACTGCTGCACACAGCAGCGAGATCGCCATGCAACTTCTGATTGATACAAACAATCCATCAACCAGTGCCTCAGCCAAAGAAGTGTGGGCTACACTGTGATTTCATCAGAGGCAAGTCAGGTTCTGCCGTGACTCTGATCACATAACACTATCAGACACGGTGCATACTGCTGTCATCCTGGTACTCACCCTAAAAGGCTGGTCCGGTATAAATGGAAAGTAAGGAATAGATGATTGCTCTTCTCCCCATTGTCCAGCTATACAAGAGTTTCTGACAAATTGTCTGTCTGTAAACAACGCTTTCAGTTCAATAGCTACATCTGCAGGAGGATCTTCAGACTCTCCACAAGTCAGACTGATGCCAAAGCTGCAACACAAACAGAACGGCTCTCATCCACCCAGGAACAAGCACAGGAGCCTCAAGTGCTGCTGGTCTCATTTCTCAGCTCATTAAAGCCATTGGTAGTGTAGCAGCTCAGCTCATTCAGGGAATGCTCTGAGAGCTCAGCAGGGACAAGAATGTGGTTATAGCATATATATATGTGTGTGTGTGTGTGTGTGCACATGTACACCGCACATATGTGTATACACATATATGGAAATATATATATTTGGGGAGTACAAAAAAGCTGCGGAGAGACTTTTTACAAAGGCTTATAGTGATAGGACTATGGGACATGGCTATAAATTGGAAAGGGGCAGATTTTGACTAGAGATAAGGAGGAATTTCTTCAGGATGAGAGTGGTGAGACACTGGCACAGGTTGCCCAGGGAAGCTGTGGATGCCCCATCCCTGGAGGTGTTCAAGGCCAGGCTGGATGGGGCCTTGGGCAGCCTGGTCTGGTGAGAGGTGTCCTTGCCCATGGCAGGGGGGTTGGAACCGGATGATCTTCAAGGTCCCTCCTAACCCAAACCATTCTGCAATTCTATGATATAAGCTCCGTACATTTCACTTCCCAGCGAAACGCTGGGAACGGGCTGCCTTAGAGAAATGCCCCCTCTATGGGCCAGAGCAGAAACCAGCACGCTATATTTAAAATGACAAAAATAATCGCTTTCCCCTCAGGAGGGGTCCGGGTCCCCCCGTCCCCGGTGCCGCGCGTTACCTCTCGGGGTTGAGGTCCACTATGCCCATAACTAAGATCTTCTTGCCCGGCCTCATCCCTCCTTTGATGTGCCCGCAGAACGGGACGATCTGCAAAGGACAGAGCGGGGTCAGGGCTGGAAGGCGCCGAGCCCCGCCGCCCCCCGAGCCCCGGCGTTACCAGGCGCGGGAAGCACAGCTCCGCCTGCACCGGGGATCCCAGCGAGTGGTTCAGGTGCCCGTCCTCTATTTTCTGCGGGGAGAAAGGATCGCGCTGAGGCCGCAGTGCCACCGCGGAGCTCCCCCCCGCCCGTTCCCCCCTGCTCCTCGCACTCACCGGCGCGTCCCGCTCCGCCGCCGTCCCCGCCATCTTGTGCGGAGCGGGGGGGCGCGCGGGCCGCGCACTAGTAGCGGCGGGGGAGGGGCGGGGCGGGCCGCGGGCACCGGCCCTGCCCCAGCGGCCGGGGCGGTGCCGGGGGGACCCAGGCCTGGGCATGGGCACCCCGGCTTTGGGCGTGGAGAGCCCGGCCGTGGGCGTGGGGATCTCAGCTGTGCTGAGCGCGGGGACCCCTGTCCTGGGCATGGTCGCCCCGGCCCTGAGAAGGGAGAGCTGGTTGTGCTGAGCACAGAGAACCCAGCTGTGCCGAGTAGGGAGACTCCAGCCCTGGGCATGGGGACTCGGCCCTGGGCACGGGGACTCGGCCCTGGGCATGGAAACCTCAGCTGTGATGAGCATGGAGACCCCGGCCCTGGGCATGGAGACCCCGTCCATGGACCTGGAGACCCCAGCTGTGCTGAGCAGGGAGACCCCCGCCCTGGGCATGGAGACCCCCGCCCTGAGCATGGAGACCCCAGCCCTGGGCATGGAGATCCTGGCCCTAAGCATGGGCACCCTGGCTGTGTTGAGCATGGAAACCCTAGCTGTGCTGAGCAGGGAGCCCCTGGCCCTGGGCATTGGGACCCCAGCCCTGAGTGGGGAGACCCAGCCCTGGGCATGGAAACCTCAGCTGTGCTGAGCATGGAGACCCCAGCCCTGGGCATGGAGACACTGGCAAGCACGGAGACCCCTGCCCTGGGCATGGAGACCCTGGCTGTGCTGAGCAGGGACACCCTGGCCATGAGCATGGAGACCCCAGCCCTGGGCATGGAGTCCCAGGGTGTGCTGGCGGGGTGTTGGTGATGGGCCCGTCACCTGGGGCCAGCAGGTGAAGGGTGCTTGGAGAGGAGCTCCTTGTTTTAGGGAGCACCTTTATTCCCGAGCTTGGACCCTGCAAAGAGGCTGAGCTGGGCATTCTTGGGTTAGTCCCCTTCTCCAGAGATGGAGAAGTCACTCAGCCCCCCAAATGAACGATCTCCATGCTCCCCTGCATCCTCGTGCCCTGCCCCACAGCATGAACTGTCGGTGGTCGAGTGCCCCAGCAGCTGGTTCAGTGAGACACATGGTCTGCCAGAGGCTGGTATGGTGCTAGGCGAGCGGAAGCCTCTCAGCCAAGTCGGGCAGCAAGCAGCTCCTTTGAAATCCTCTCTGCCAGCCTCCTAATGAGACTTGGTAATTGCATAAGTCAGTGGCTGGGAGCTCCTATTTACGTGCAGTGTCCATAGTTATGCAACGTGGCAGTGTCTGTGGGTGTCCTGCTCTGCTGAGAACATGGCCAAGCTCCCTCCAAGGCCACCAGCCCTGCTCGCGTCTTTTGTGCAATGCCAGGAATCCCTCGCCTGCACCACAGCAGGAGTGACTTGTTCCTCAAGCATGCTGTAATGATCCTGTTGATGAGTTTAGGGTCCTGCAGGGGGAGATTAAGGAAGGCGGCTTCTTGCTTCCTCACTCCTGGGATTTGGTGGGATGAACATCTTTTTAGCAATGTGGCACAATGACTGGGCTTGGCCTGTGTCCTGCAGGATGGTGCATGGGTTGCTTGGCTTTTCATGCCTCTTCCCTGTGCATTGGGCTGAGTCAGCAAATGTTGCTGTCCTTCATCCTCTGAGGATTAATTACTCATGTTGTGTAAAATGGAGTGGAAGAAGCTAAGTCACTGCAATATTTACGGTTTCAATATGACTGTGCATGTCCGTTGGGAAACACTTGCAATCAGCAGGTAATGCCATTCAAGAAATCAAGAGCTACTGACAGCTAGTACAGATTTTGCAAGTGTTTAGATGCTTGTTTACTTTTTTGGTAGTGCCCACTAATTTGGGATGTTTTCATCTCTGGATGCCCAGCTGGAGATGGCTCATAGAAGCTAATGTTTGTGCATGCAGCTCTGCTAGAAGTCACTGCTGAAGTCACATTTTCTTCTGCTGTATCAGCCCAGCAGCAGGCATCCCTGTAGACCAGGTCTCAGTATGGAAAAAGCACTGAACTGTTTTCTTCATGCCAAAATACCGTGTGTCAGCCGTCACCGCATGGAAAAGCACCTTCCTCAAATACTGCCAGGAGACTGACTTTATAAACAGTGCAGTAATGTGAAACCATCACAGATGAGAAACAGTTGGCTTTCGAGTGGTGAGTGCATTCAAAAGTCCTCCACAAAGAGGAACTGGAGTTGGCTTAATGGTTTTGTCAGCTCCTGTGCACTGCTCACCTCTGTCTTCACCAGTGCCAATGCCACCTGCATGATGCTTTTTTTTCCTGTTTGCCTAAGGGAGAGCAGAAATCACCCAAAGCTTTTTATTTTTATTTACTGGTGCAGTGTTACATGATGCCCAAAAGCTGTTTTCAGAACACGTTGTGTTTTCCTCTGCTGTACAGGGAGCCACTTTATTGGATAAGATTAAATTTATTGGATACAAAATCAGGCCAGCCAGTCCTTTGTGCCAAAGCATGAATTCTTGTGAGGAGAGAGGTCATCATTATGTCTTTGCTTTGTAGCTGGTCTTAATGGAACTTTGGCATTTCCAAATAATTAAATACCAAGACTTAGCCATTTGGCTAGCTGCTATGCCTAGTGTTTGTCTCTTGTGGCGTCTTTTCTGAAAATTAGCACAAATGCAAGATTTGATTTGTTGGCCATGGAAAGATTGACTGGAACAACCTGCAGGATGAAGTGACGGGTGTGGGAGGACATTAATGGGTTTTTAAGGCACTGACAATCTGTGCCTTTCTGTTTCTGTGCCGTGCTTTACTCTCAGCCCATGAAAACCCAGGAGGTCATTGAAAACCCTGTTTGCACCACAAACAAGGTGAGGCAGTCAGAGCAGGAGCTTTGCTTCTGTGTCCTGTGGTCTATTTCTGCCATTGGAGTTCTCCAGCAGGAGTGCCTACGTGGGTGCTGCCCAGCAGTACATGGAGCAGGGTTGGGTTTCTGAGCAGTGGTGTGCCTCCTCACCACAGAGGAGCTTCCTCAAGACCCAGCTTTCTAGCAGATTCCGCTCTGCAAAGGGCTGCAGGGTGGATGCTGCCATCTAAGCTCCTACACTTGTTCTTCTGAAAAAGGGAGAGGTCTGACCTGAATCTGTTCCCTCACCCATGCAGTCCCTGTTAAATCATCTGCACAAAATAGGCCCTGTTCAGTATTTATACCAGCCTTCTCAACAGGGAGGCTCTTGAGATTTCATGCTTGAGGGCCTGAGCTTGCAGACCTGACGGCAGTAGCTGGAGCAACATGACAAGTGTTTGTGCTCCTCTGGAATAATCCTGAGGTACAAGTTACTGAACTTGACTGATTGACCAAGTACAAAAAACCTTGTGGGTAAGTATCATCTTCCATTTTGAGGCTCATACAGCCCTTTGCTCAGTGGGAATCTTGAAATACTGAGAATTGCATAAAGATTAAAAAGAGTGGCATGGTGTGAACACTATTTGGGAACAGTTAGTGATGTGCCATGCCCAGCCAAGCCATCACAGCCATTGCTGAGAACTGGCAAACCCTGAATGTCATCTTAATCCCAGCACCTTGTATCTTACAGCCACTCCCTTTGATGATTTAAAAAGGTGTATCTAATTCTTTGTCGGCCTTCACCGGAAAGGAATGCAGCACGATTGCAATTTTGGTGTGGTATAATTACCCTCCCTTTCTTGCCCCATTACACTGACATTGCTCTCCTCATGCCGGGGTTTATAGGCTGACTTGTACAACCTCTCTGGTTTGTTTTGCTTTTTTAATGGCGTTGGTGAGAAGATGGGAGGTGTTTGTCTGGTTTCATGGAAGCTTCCTTTGGTTTCTGGGTGGCAAGGCACCAAAGTCCTAGTTTTTGTAAGACTTGGGAAAAGCTGAGTAATGCAATACAGGAGAAATTGTGGGAATAAGTTTGATTCAGTGGATGGAGCCAAGTGTATAGTTCAGAGGAATTCCTCCTTTTTGGAATTACTGCAGTAAAACTGCTGTGATGATAAACAATTATTTGGATTGTGTGGGTTTTCTTTGACCTTTGTAGCTTTGCTGCAGCAAACTTTCGGGCAGAGGTCTGAGAGACCAAACCCAACCTTGCATAAGTTTGCCCTAGGCGGGTAGCTTGGGAGAGGATAGCGCTAATGATGTGTTGCAAGGGGCTGGAGAGCAGAGTGAGAGATGTTGGACTTGCCCTCTTGCCGTGTGGCATCAAAGTGTTCCGAGGTGGGATTCCCACTGCATACCATGCCTGCGGGATGCTACGTACCTGTGGAAATGTTCATAGCCTGCCCTCCCGTGCTAACCCGTGGGAAAGACAAATGACAGTTATCAGTACGGACAGTGTGTAGAGGGTGTTTAGCACGCCTGTATGCTTTCCCAGGCTAGCGCTGCTACGTCTTCAAGGATGGAAGAGGGAATCCAGGGCCGGGAGCACCACCCTGCTGTTGTCATTTATTTCATGTGGCTTCCTTGCTTTCTGTTACCCCTGAATTATTCTAGTCCGAGTCGTGCCCTTAGGGGTTTAATGTATGGCTATGCTTGAATCCAGTGGAGAAGTCAGTTTTCTGGGGCTCTCAGAAACAGAGGCTGTGTAAACTGGTATTGAAGGACATGATCCTGGTGAGTGAAGCATTTGGTCACACACTGAACTGCTGCATGTCTAGTGTGGAACACATGTGTACCAGAAGTATTTGTTTTGCAGATTGTTTACTGGAATCTGCACCAGGAACTGAAGGTGTGTACATAAGGGCATGTGAGATAAGGCTGTAGTTGCTGGTTGAAGGTTGCTCTTGATGTTTCAGATCTTTCAGCCCTTCCAGTCCCTTCTACAGAGAACTGATATCCAAAGGCATGGGGCAGGCAGAGGTAACCTGCAAAATTGTGGCAGGAGCTGCAAGCATCCCCAGGGGACAGACTCTGTTTTTATGACTCAGAGGCTGGTCTTTCCTGATGTGTCTTACCTGTTATTTCTTTGTTATTATCATTATCGTATCTCAACAATTTTTTTGTGAATCTCATGATGCTGGCTCTTTTTTCTTTCAGTTTCAGTTTGTAGGTCCTTGTTCTTTCACAAGTACCTGGCTTTTAACTTATTCATGGATTTATTTTTTCTAAAGAGACAATTTCTAGGCTTTTTTTAAAGAGGCAAATTCTAGCCATTTGAGAATATGGTTACTTTCTGAAGAACTGACATCTAGTAGCAAATAAAAAAGACAAAGAAAAAAATATTTATTTTAAAAAATATTGTGGTTTTTAGGCCAGACCAATGAATTTAAAGGTGGGGATTCATGTCCACGATACATCACGCCTGTATACATCTGCCAGAGGATGTGGAAGATGACTACAAAATGGCTTTTACCCATAAGTATCAGCATGTCAAAAGGTCTTTCTGTGTACATTTTAAGTTATTAGTGACTGCTGTTCATCATCTTTCTCCCTGTCCCCTAACAGGAGGTGACATTCTCATTTTGGAAACAGAAAAGATGAACTTGTAATCCTCATTGCAGTGGCCTAGGGAGACCTGCAGATGGAGGGTGGAACTGACTGTGGGTGCCCCATGCATGGGCACAGGAAATTCAGGGAAAGACACGTGCTGTCTTGACTGAGGCACTAGGGATCTTCTTGCTAAGCAGGTGGCAACAATGGGTGCTGAATGCAAACCTCAGGGGCTGCTTCCCCACTGAAATGCTGGCAGAGAAGTAAAGACCATGGCTGTTGAGCGCCATAAGGCAGGACTGAGAACAGGACAAGGCAGTGCAAACGGTTGCTGTGCCCAGTTCCCCATGGCCACAAGACCTCATCTTTTGGTCACATTTTAGGAAATTGTTTTGCTCCATCTTAAAATTCTCCTGACCTTCA
The DNA here is from genome assembly GCF_017976375.1 of Cuculus canorus. Lineage (NCBI taxonomy): Eukaryota > Metazoa > Chordata > Aves > Cuculiformes > Cuculidae > Cuculus > Cuculus canorus. The sequence continues at coordinate 86,593,708 of NC_071403.1, forward strand.
CTAAGCTATGTTAGAAATTCAGGCTCGTCTAGGTTGTTATGCCACTACTTCTGGGGCATGATGATTCTAGCAAGATGAGTCTTCAGTCATCCCAACCACTGGAGAGCTAGGGGAATACCTGGAACACAGAAGGTGTACTCTTAATGCAAGAGGATCTGGTAGGCAGCAGAGGATGAGATCATAGAACACCTAAGTGAAGTGGAGATGTATAAGTCCCTGATGAGGTCCGATGGGGTGTAGCCTCAAATGCTGAGGGAATCATAGAATTGTTTAGGTTGGAAAATACCTTCAAGATTATCAAGTCCAACCCTTAACTTAGTACTGCCAAGTTCGCCACCAAACAATGTCCCTAAGCACCACACTAACATGCCTTTTAAATACCTTCAGCGATGGCAACTCAACCACTTCCCTGGACAGCCTGTTCCAATGCTTGACAGCCCTTTCAGTGAAGAAATTTTCCCTAATATCCAATCTAAACCTTCTCTGGTGCATCTTGAGGCCATTTCCTATCACTTGTTACTTGGGAGAACAGACACAACACTCATCTCACCACAACTTCCTTTCAGGTAATTGTAGAGAATGATGAGGTCTCACCTCAACCTCCTTCTCTCCAGATTAAACAACTCCAGTTCCCTCAGCCACTCGTCATAAGACTTGTGCTCCAGACCATTCACCAGCTTTGTTGCCCTTCTCTGGACACTTCTTGTAGTGAGGGGCCCAGGACTGAACACAGAGCTGAGTAGAGGGAGCTGGCAGACGGCCTTGTGAGGCTGCACCAAAAGGGAGATGTGCCTGAAAACTAGAAGAATGCAAACACCATGTGGGCTGATGAGCAGTGCAGTGGATGAAATGCTGTCTGAGCCACCAGGCCTAGAGGCTGCTGATCAGTGGCACCAAGTCTAGTTGGAGGCCAGGAACTCGTGGTGAACCCCAAGGCAAAGAGCACTGCCAGCAGGTGAAGGGAGATGGTCCTTCCCCTGGGATCTATCCTGCTCTTGGCTCCTCAGTGCAAGACAGACATGGCCATTCTGGAGACAACCTCCACCCCAGGTCCCCCTTAGGGCCCCTTTCACTTTACTTTAGGGTTGGAATATTGGTCAGTTGGAATCAGCAGCCACCAGAGACAGCAGGAAAAAGCTATGCTGGCGTGGAACAGCACTGGGAGGAGGCAGGCTCTGGCTGAGAAGCACTGCGTGGGCACTGCCACCCCACCTCCCATCCTCACTATTGCTGGCTTGGCATTACCCATGGGGGTAAGGTGCCAGAGCCATCCTGTAGCCAACACCAGCAATAGCTCTTTCGTCTGGGCCATAAACAATTCCTTGTAAACAGTGTTCGCCAAAGAAAGGTGAAGGGAATCTGCTTCTTCCTACCTTTATGGATTTGTCAGAGCTTTTGGACTCTGTCATTTTAGGTGCTGATTCATTTTTGCCAGATGAACTCCTGTGACTTCTGAGCCCAGCAGCTGATGTCCACAATAAAATTATCGTTTCACTCTTCAGACTGTGTTTGCCATAGCATATTTTGGGCTGGGGGCTATTTTTTTGTGATGAATCCTTGGAGAGGAGTTTGGGATTATTCCTTGTCCCAGTACGCTTTCCAGCAGGCATCAGGGCTGAGTTGAGGTGCTTTAGGAGTGAAACCAAAGCACAGTATCAGAGAGGAGGGTGGAGGTTGGAAGGAACCTATGGAAGTCTTCTGGTCCAACATCTGCTCAAGCAGACTTACCTAGAGCAAGTTGCCCAGGACCATGTCCTGGTGAGTTTTGGGCACCTCCTCAGAGCAGCACCAAGAGGTCAGAGTAAGGGCAAGACCTAGGCAGGGCATGGTAGCCAGGAAGGGCTGAAGGTCTTCTGCAGCTTGCTGTCCCCTGCAGCCATCCTCTTTGCACACCGATTATCAGGCTGTTGTCTCAGACCTCCTATCTCAGGCAGTGGTAGAGATTAACTTCCACACTGGGTGGTGTAAATGTGTCAACTCACCCAAAAACCTTTTGAAGTGGTTCCAACAACAGCCAGAGTTCTGAGGCTTTCAAGCTTCCCGTTATGATACAGGAGATGCCCACACTATGACGGAGGAGGAAGAATGAGAACTGTCACCACCAGTAAGTAACTATTTTGCTCATAAACGCACAAGTTATGAGTTACAGATTGCCAGTAATGAATTAGAGAACTTGTGAATTCAAAACCGCATGAATTAGGTGGTGAAGGAGTTAATTCATGTGTTAGACTAGTTTGTGCAAAAGGGATTGAGCCCTTGGTTGCCATTTTTGTTTGTTTTCCTAAAGAGCTTATAAAATATAGCTGGTATCGAGTATGTGTTCCTGTAAATATGAAATCCAAACAGACCATGACACTGGTCCGTCCTGAAGAGGCTTCCTGTTGCTTTGTGTGATCTGCAGGACAGGGTGGTGGCTGTTTACTGTTTTGCAAAGCTCCACAGAAAATATTCTCCATCTGTGTGTTCAAAGACCTGCATTAATATTTCTCTTTTTATAGTGCTTTCTGCAAATGAAGCTTGGAATGTGACAGTCATTTCTTTACATTCTGATTGTCAGCCTCAGCAGTTAAAGTTTTATGCAGAGCAAATTCTGTGCTCAATCATACGTGGGTAATGCAGTGTCTCTGTGGATTTGCTGGGCATCCCTGGTTTGTCCAAAGTGCTGGTTTTAGTGCACTAGGAGCAGTCTCAGCATCTGACTGAGTCCCAAAGAGCTGCAGCTACAGCATAAGACTGACAGCAGCTCTTCATCCTCCAACAGTGGCTTCAGAAAACCCCGGTTTATTCCGCACATCTGGCCAGGCAGAGAACAAGGCCATTCCTGAAAAGAAAAGGAAATGTGGAAACTGCCCTGGGCATCTGATCAAGCCAGATTTTCACAGCCCATGTACATTGATTTCAGGTGCTGTATTTGCACTCAGAACTTGTTGCAGTTTGAACTCATCTGCCCATCTGGATCATACGAGGTATCCTCCATTAGTGCCACTTTGCTCTGACAGGCATCCTGCTGTGCATTGCGGCAGTTCAGAGCTAAATAATTTATCTTGGAAACGCGTTTTGTACATGACTTAGAAAATGGAAGAGAACAGGAATATTGCAACAGTAAACTGTGGGGTGGACGAATACATCCTGCATCTTATTTCTAAGCATTGCACTTTGCCATCCATTGTTTCAAAATTGCTTTCTCTCCTGTAATTACCTTCAAAAGAGAAGGCTGATCCAAAGTGTTTTCTTTTTTCAGGGTGGTTCATTGATTTCCATTTTTAATAATCATGCTGAATGAACAAAACAAGAAAACCCACGATGATATATTACCTAGAATTTAAACCAGAAAGAATGAACATATGTGCCACAGCACACTCCATCTGTGGACAACAAAGGGCCTCACAGAGGTCATAATCATAATTTCAAAGACAGAGAAACAGGGGTGCTGAGAGAAAAAGTGGTTTAGCAGGTCAGTGGCAAAGCGGGGCAAGAGCCTCCTGAGCCTGTACTGCAGGTGGAGATGAGGGAGCAGAGGAGGACAAACCTGTCCTCATCTAATCAAACAGCCCACGTCCCAAGAGCACTGAAGGCACCATGATGAGAGAGCAGCAAATCATGCCACAAGCTGTGGAGCCAGTGAAACCTGGTTTCCCCTGATTTTGTCTCTAAAGGGTAGCCCAAGGTTTTTTCCTGATATTGGCCTTCGATGGTACAATCATGGGGTGCCACTGTGACCTTTCCCTTACTATGTGCACTACCAGGGTCTGACTCCTCAGGTTGTTGTCCATTTTCCCAAAACTTTTGTGTACTTAAGAATTCTTGAGCCTTGCTGTCAGGTGTGATCACTATGAACCAGTGTGGTTGGAGAGAACATGTTGTTGCATGCTCATTCACATGCATGCACGCAGAGACATGTCTGTCTTAGCATTGCAATATAGAGGGTACCTTACCCTATGGAACTATGCAGTCAACAGTTGAATATTGTAGATCTTCAAATTTTAACTTTTTTCTCTGTAACAAAGTTCTGAAAGTCTATAAGGGGAGGTACAGAAAGGATTTTCACAATGTTGATTCAGGAGCCACTATTGTTTAATCATACAGAAAAAGCCTTCCCAAGGGGAGATGCAAAATGAGATTTCCAACTCTGTAGCTGCATCTTCTTTGATCCCTGTGAGACTCAATATGAAGTGAGACTCATTCAGTTTATTCATTTGATGAATAACTTAACTGAGAAGACTTTTTTATGCCTACAGCCACGCTGCCTTGGGTCATGGTCCTATCATATCTCATTACCCAGAGAGGGAGAGGTTGAATGGGAATTTTGGTGTGAAATTTTGAAGTAGTGATTTTCAAGCCTTCTTGATTTGTGAACTCTGAGAATACTCTGAAGGGTGTTCAGTTTCCTTGATGATAAATTGAAACCTAGTGATGAAAGACTGGTTTTCTTAAATAATAAACACATTGGCCATGGATGCCACAGGTCTGCTGGCCAAAGGTCGAAAACATTTGCTCTACAGAACACCTCAGGTTTTCAGGAGTGCTTCTCATGGCTCAAGGATCTAGGACAACTTTCTGTGGGACACCTCTCCATGGTGACAACTCTGACCCTAACCCTAAGATAAATCCCAAGCCTAACCTTAACTCTAATGGCTCCCCATGGAGAATTGTCCCCATGAAGAGTTGCCTTTGTGGAGAGTTGTCCCTTCCTGCAGAAGAGAGCATCTTTCCCTCTAAGGACTAGAAGGTGGCAACTCTATAGGCTGCTCTGTGAGCCTGTATAATTTCAAGGCATGATATGACTGTGAGTTAAGTGAAGATGCCAGAGTGTTTTTCATAAAGGGATTTGCTTCTTAAAGTTAGACACAGTTTGGGGAATTCTGTTTGTAGGAGAGCATCAGGGCTCTGGTTGTGCATGTGAGAAGATGTCTGTCTGGGCTCTCCCCTCACACCTGTACGTGTGCAGGGTGCTGTTGGACATGTTGACCTTGGGTGGTCAGCTCTTGACTCAGGAAACAGACTGTCCATGTTTGTCACAAGCTATGCTACATAACTGGTAGTTACTAAGCATGATAACTTTGAAATGGCTTGCAGTGTAACCTTCTGATTAACACTGCATCCCCGTCTGCTTTCTACTTCTTCATACAAGAGTTACAAAAGGTGGGTAGTAGGGGTAAATTGTCTAGCTTTGACATTTACCCTCTTTGACCTTCAACTTTTTTTTCTTAATGAAATCCGTGTTACCCACCAATTAAAAAGACACAGCATTGTTCTTAACTCCCACAACCTTCCTGTGGGCTTTAATAATAAACTCTTCTAGATCATCAAGCGAAATGTGCTATATAAATGCAGATTAACGTTACTGGAAAGCCTGCAGGTTCTTTGCCTTGCGCGTCTCTTCTGTGGTGTCTGCCAGCAGACCTGAATACATTTGCTGCTCAGATTACTAATCTCAGGTGTAATATATCAAATGTAATATATTGACTTTTGTTCTTTATGCTTTAAATATTATAGTGTGTTGTATCATGCAATCTATGATAATACTGTTTAGCATCTCTGTTATTAAAGCACCTCTTCATGCTTTTATTGGTACAGATCCCAGAGGCATTGTTTATGGGCAGACCTCAAAAGACCTAGTAGCACTTCAGTTTTCCAGATAGGAAAACCAAGATATGTTTTCCAACCAAAAGCTCTGAGCCAGTGGTGTAGAGGCTGGGTCTCCTACCTCTTAGATGCTTTCTCTCCGAGCACTGGAAACATTTAAAAGCACTGAAGGCTATATATTACAGGCCCTCAACATGGAGTTTGCAAGTGAAAGTTCGATAAACAGCACTGTCTCTCCCTCCGCGTACTGTGACTGACCCTTTCACTGGCAGCTGCAGCAGGTGGGATCCCTGTGTGGCTGGTTACTCTCGGTGAGATCATATATCTACAGGGGAAAGCCTTCACACATTAGCAATGACTCCTATTTTACTGGTTGGATATCAGATGTTTTACACCCCACGTGTTTCACGAATATTCTCTTAATACCAAGCCTTTTTGCTGGTTACCAATGTGTTCCTCAGACTAGTAAGGCTTTACACGTTGTTCAAAAAGAGTTATTTGGAGAACATGCAGAAATGGTGACGGAGAAGAGATACTTGAAGTTTCCTCTTCTTCACCCCTTACCAGAAGAATATCCGTACTACTGTGATAAGCGGTTATGGTTCTCTGTCTTTTTTGCTTCATGAACATAACATTCCTTATCACCCAGTGGTCTGATGTCAAGATGAGGCCAGAAATATTTCCCTTCCTCCAACCAATGCAGGTACTTCGAAAGGAGGCTCTGGCTTGATCTCTGTTAGACTGAAGATTGCAATTCCACGTCTGCCTTGCCTTTGGTGAGTGTCCTGGTTCCCTTGGTTGAATCCCCACTGAATCTTGGCATGGAAAAGTGAGAGGTAAAGCAAGGAACAATCCTCTTCTGTGCCCACATAATGGTGGGATTCAAACTTCACCTCAAAGAGGCAGAGGACCCATTTCCTTAGCTTTCCTTATTTGCCATTTTAAGTATTAGTTGCAATTACCCAGCAATTATGGCACCTGATATTGGAGATGCAGGAGATTAGCTGGGATCTGGGCATTTTACTGCTGGAGCCAGGCATTTTGCTTCTACAAGGGATATGTTGGAGCTACTGTCACCACACCCAAGCCCTTTGTCATTCTGGGCCCAGAGTGCCCAAGGTGAGTAATTGTCACTGATGGAGATGCTGTCTTGTTTGTCCGCTGAATTAATAAAGCAAATTTTCCAGCTGTTCCCTCCTCCAAGTCTCTCACAGCTCCTTCCAACTTCCCCATATCACTCCTCTTGCCTGATATCCCCATCTTTTCTCTATGGTTTTCTGCTGCAGTTTCAGCTCTAGCAGGCAGCTCCCAGGGTGGTATGGTCTTCCCAACTGAAGAGGGCTTTCCAAGGGCAATCTGAACATCCTGAATGGCTGCCTGTACAGCCCTCTTCCAAATATCATCTGTGGCAAAAATTTTTGGTTTTGCCTTGTGCTGCAATGATCACATTTAATTGTTAGTTAAATATTAAGGTCACCAGCCACTCCTATTCCTAAAGAAGCACTATGCCTTTTAAACAAACAATGCCGGAGGGCAAAGGCATTTACAGACCAAATGATCTACAGAAGAGCTGATCTTTCCATTTGCCCTTCAAAAACAAGGTTACCTGTGACTTGAATAGCAAGTTAGTGTCCTGCTAGGCTAGCTGGTCCTGAGGTGTCCAAGTTTCTTCCACTTGTTTCAGTAACTGCAGTGATTTTAGGATCCTTGTGAAAAACAGTTCAGACAATCCACCAGTTTTTTCCTAAAGCAGAAACGCAGCATGATGGAACACACCAAAACTCATTTGAAAAATAGTGCACTAGTTAAATGAACAGACCCTGTGGACAATCAGGGTCAATATACAATAACAGTAGTGCTGTATGAAGCTTTTATTCCATCAGAGCAGCTCTATCACATTGATTTGTGCCAGAGACTAGCTGAGTGGCTTTTTTATGTGTAAATCCACTTCCTAACAGTACAGAAGTGTCAGTGAGATATTGGTGTGTGTTTCTTCCTTGTGTTCTGACAAGGATATTAGAAATGTTTTTTGTGGAAGAGCTTTACTTAGAGAAAGAATTATTTTTAATGACAGTCTTATGCAGTTCAAATGTTGAAGTCTTTGCATAGCAGAGGTACATTGATTATTCTAGCATAGAAATGCATGTGCTTGCATGGTTCTGGGAATCAGTATAAATTATTCTAGCAAGAACATGTTTTTTATTTATATGTTGGGAAAGCTAGTACTGTAATTCAGTGTAACTCTAAACGAAATAAGCATTGTGCTACCTTTCATTGACAGGCCACCTAATATCCTCACCATCACCGTGTCTGCAAGGGCTACTGTGAGGGGTCAAGTGAGTTGGAGTTGGACCCGTCTCACAACCTTTATCAGTCCAACTACAGAAACAACTTTGATAATGGAGAATGTGTATAGAGGATTTGGGGACGGTATGAACAGTGGTCTAGAATAATCTGTTTCTGTCCAAGAGGTTATAAAGAAACACAGATCTGCCACTCACAGTGTAAATATACTTTACTGGCTAGGTAAATCCCTTATTTGACCCCTGAGATCCTCAGTATGTCTCCAGACTGCCAGTCTCACCTCCCACTCACCTGGGCACAGTGCCCACTACAGGTATATGGCACCAGTGTCTGCTCAGCCTGTCTTAATTAAAACCAGCTTTATTATCTGATACGTACGGAAAGAACATAACCTGCAACACAGAAGGCTCATAAGGACGTTTGCCTGTAAGCAGATGGCAAGCAGAAAGCATGCCAGAAAAGCTCTTCCTTGGAAGGTTTGTGATTTCCTTTCCCCTTCACGTGTAGCATCACTGCTGGCTCATGCAGGCTCCTGTTACAGAAGAGGTCTTCAAGGCTAAGGAAAGCCTGCAGAGGGAAAACATGAAACCAAGGGAGGGGAAAAGACCCAACCAATTAATATTCGCCAGTGGAGATTTTATTTCAGCTCGTCCCTCCCCCTCCATGCTTAGCACTGTACGTGTATGCCATGCAGGAGAGCAGCTCTGCCCAAGGAGGCGTAGCATCCCCACAGGCAGCAGAAGGGGTGGGGGACAGCATGTAGTCAGCGTCATTTTACAGACTAAAAACAGATTTCATCAGCTGATGTCATGACTTGTATGATGTTGGTGGGAATGTCGGCAGCAGAGGTGGTAATTAAACCCCTGACATTCTGGCCAGAGGCACGGTCATGTCCTGCTTCATCTGAAGCAGAGTTGGTTCGACACAGCAGAAGCTTTACGTAACCAGGCCAGGTTTTCATTTTCAGAGCAACAGTTTCAGAAGAACTATATACGCAAGATTTTTTGCTACATACGCTGAAGAACAAGCATACTTCTGTCTCCTTCTGTCTCACACTTCCTTAGGTGGCAAGCGTGTCAGGGAAGGAAGGCTCATCTTTCAGCTAACCATGCAAGGCTTTCATTCGTGTTCCCTCTTTGTTTTGTGTTGGGATAGCAGAGATTTGCACTGTCATGTGAGACATTTTCTTATTGCTTGTCTATAACTGCAGTCGCACTTTCAGAAGGGTTTTGGCACATTGCCCTGCTGGCAGCCAATGACTGCAGTAGCAGCTTCTCGGGCTGAAATGGTTTTATTGCAATGCATGAGCCCATCTCTATTATTACACAAAGTTTTTCTTTTTCCCTTGTCTGTTTTGGCTGTGTCAGAAGGTGTCAACATTTTTTAAAGAATATTTTGTCTTTTTTGACATTTCAAGTGGCTCTGAATAAACAATGGCTAAGGAAAAAAATTAATGGGAAAGACATTAGTGTTTTTCTTTGCTTATTGTTCTGGCTAACACAATCTCTTGCAGATGCAGTATTGCAATAGCAATAGAGCAACAGGCTTACAATAGCATGGTGCATGCACACCGTGATTGGTTTTAGTGGGAAGAATCATACTGACTTGCCTACCAACCCTTGATGTGTTCACTGCCTATGAACATGCTTTTCTTGTAGACATACTCACCCTGTGGTTTCCTGGAAAATAGAGGCTTAAAACTGATAGGCATTTTCTACCTGAATAACACTTAAAGCAGTGAGATAATTAATGTCAAGTACTTTAATCCATTGGTTCCCTTCTTGGGTAAGACTATTATTTCAACTAGAGTAAGGACAATAGATGACTACCTGTGAGTTCATCAGTAGTAAATATAGGATATAAAGTAAAATAAACACATTGTAAAACTTCTGCACTGTTTCTTCCCACCTATTCTTTAGACTATTAATGTATTTTGGGAAGTTTATTAGTTCCAGACTTTAAAATCTTGGGCTACAAGTGAGGAGCAAGTATGATATGCATATAGAGGAGACTGAGGTCCTGATATGAAGCAGGGGTGGGAAATGCAAGATGTTGGCATCCTCAGTGAGGACTGGAGTGAGCTAGAGCATAGTAAGCTGGGGGCGAGGCATGTGTGGTTTAAGGATTGCTGCCCAAGATCAAAGCACTTAGGCAGGTACTTGCTTCTAATTATGCATTTAAACCCAGATTCAAGGCAGTTTAATACCTGCAGAAATGTAAAACTCATGTCACCTAAATATGTGGCTCTGCATTGCTGAGTCAAAGCCTGCACAGTGAGGTGGGATATGGCAAGAGGATTTCTGAGCTGTAGATTTAGCACTGACTGAAGCCAGCAGTTCAGAGCTGAGTTTTGTAGAAACTCAGGTACCAATGTGAGTGTCAAAGTCTGCAGAAACACAGCTTCTGCAGATGACACCCATTACATCTTTAATCTTATTATCTCAAGCCTTTTATCTTCAAATTTTATTAGCTGTTTGTTTGTTTTCTTTAGATTTGTTTACATATACCAAACTGAAAGTTTTTCTGGAAATGCTGGTATGGCTTTTAACTGCAAGAATGATTCACTGAGAATAATTAATTCAAAGATCTTGGCATCTCTTTTCCTTGTAATCTGATGGTGGAGATTCTGTGATTTTCTTGAAAGGTTTTTCCCCCTGAATGTGCATGTTTACATTCACACCCACACAGACTCACACACATTTGCAAATGCAGACACTTCCCTCTTCTTCTTTTGGGGCTTTTAAGTTCTGGAGCAGTACATCTGACTTGTGTGATTAACCCTTTTTGCTGTTTATCGTCTCCTTTATTTGGGTCCAAAAGCGCAACAGAGCTTTTGAGGCTGTGAGACCTATCCTATAGATTTATTCCGTACCACAAATGCTCCTAAGCTTCCAGGCCAGAGCAGGCACATATGAAACGCACTTCAAGAAAGGTCTGTACTGTCCTGACTCCTGCAGCTGGCCTGGGTCAAATCAGGTAATTCTCTAAGGAAATAAACATCACAAGTCTGCTCTCAGCACTTGGGATTGTTTCCCAGTATTGTTTAATTTATTAAATATTGTTGTTGATAGAGAGTTTATAGCTTGCTCACATTTTAATATCCTTAGCAGCAAACAGTGAGTTACAAAGTCAGACTTTGTGAATCCTCAGAAGTATTAATTATGTAGAAAATTAAGACTGGACCTGAGACAAGTTCATGCAGAGTGTGAGGGGTAGGGTTTTCCTACTGCCCCATACGTGAAGTCTCTCATGAAATTTGGTGTGGCTCAGCACTATAAATATCACTACTACTTGAACTATTTGCTTTGTAGAGCTCACAGTTTCACTTGAAATTTAGGCACCTAAAAAGAAATGAGGATGCTAAACACCTTTTAGGAGCAATATCTTCTTCCCCCCCTTGTTCTGAAAATGGCCATTCATGCAATGCCAGAATCCCTGTAGCTTAGTGTTTTGCTCTCTTATTTCAGCAGTTAAAAGCTATTATGGTGCTTTTTAATCACTAGCACAGCGTGACAAAACCACTAGTTGCTTTGCACTGATGGTCATATCATTGCAATGCTGACAGCTCCCTTAGGACCTGTGCAAGGTAACTAGCAGGCTGCAGGTGAACTGGGTTCAGCCAAGTAAATGCAATGTAAGGAGCTCGCAGCAGAATATGGAGTCACTCCATAATTATGTTTGTGGTTTTTTCTGCCTTGTCTATGAAACAGAGTCACTGGAACACAACAACTTTTATAAATTCAGGGAGGGTCAAAATGATTGTAACTAACTAAAACACTTACCTCTTTTAGGAGCTTTTTATCCAAATGTCTCCAAGATCTGGCTTTTCACAAAGAGAGATAAATGTAATTATCACTCTTCTAAAGTGGGGGAAGCTGAGGCTTAATTAAATGCTTATGGATATAGCACAAATCAGTAGCAGAGATGGTAACAGAAACCAGTTTTTCTGAGTCCCGTTTGTGTCCTAGTCACTGGATCCTGGTGCCATGTCTATCAGGTAGCAACTGCAGCAGGATAAACACACCAAGAAGTCCCAATGATTTAAAGCTGAGAGTGGCCCAAAGAGTCCCCAGACAGTCCCATGACCAGCTGAAGTGGGTCTGGGATACAATTATTGCCTATGGTCTGGCATTCAGTGAACCCAAACTGGCATCAGAAACCTGCAAGTTACACGTGTAAGAGCTCAGCTTGTTCCTCATAGTCTTGTCTTCATAATAGTCCAAGAGTTTGCTTGTGGGAAAGAGTTCCTGCCATGGCATCACCCACTCAGCTGCTCTCTGCCTCTCTGCCACTGCAGCTGTCCTGATCTAGGACTCCTGAAGTTATCTCCATCAGGAAAGTCAGCAGTCTAGGATGAAAGCACAGCAATATTCACCCTATGCCATCTACTTAGGCTTTTTGCTTTCCAATCCACATTTTGTTCTGCTCTGCCTCTCACTCTGTGGCCACTGAGATCTGTGCTGTGCAGCTCCCCATTCCCAAAAGTTGAGCCACATGCCTGGAAGAAGAGGCTGTGCTAAGAAGTGCAGAGATGAGATAAGAGAGGCTCTGATGCCTCAAAGGCAGCAGTTAGCTATTGTTCTTCCAGAAGGCTGATGATGGAGAAGGATAGCCTTAAAGTGTTCTGTTCTGAGTACAGTGCCAAAACAGAGGTAGAGATCTCTCTTTCACTCCTCTCACTGACTCCAGGCCAGGAATATTCAAACTCTGTTTCCTACACAGCTGCAGAGCTACGCTGAGCTGTGTCCTCCTTGTGCACTGCCAGCCGTCATAACAGCTCTGGAAGTCAAGGTGCTTGCAACGTCTCCACAGACTCTCTGGAGGCCTCCCCACCCATCTGACTTACTTTTTTTTCTTCTCCAATTGTTATAGAAGTTGTCTCAACAAATGAGGAGAATTCATCACTACACAAGCGATATCCCTGTCCTGTTTTGGATCAAAATGTAACCTTGAGATTTTGTCATAGACCAGACTCCTCTCCCTGCGGCTTCATGAGCTCAGTGTTTGTAGCTATTTAGCTAACTCCAGGAAGCAAATCAAGTTAAAATGCCCAAACGAGATTTTTTTCTAGCATTTACTGATGACTTATTACATTGCACCAGTGAGGCTTTCAAAACAGGAAGGTATTTCTACTCCAGGCTGAAATAACATGCTTGAGCACAGCCAGCAGGTATAATAGCTTGCTGCTCAACCCCTGGGTAATACCTGCTTCTGCTGAGGGTGGAAGTAGGTACAACTGTGGCAAGGGGTGCCTTTGTGGCAGGCAGAAATCTGTAAATAGGAATGAGAGATTTTGCTTCTAGTCACAAGCAGAAAAACTGTTTAGCATTTTCTCAGCTTACTACAGGACAATGTAGTTGTCATTTTTATCCCAATAAAACTTAAGGGCGAGTGAGGATGGAGTTCCAGCCAGGTGTTGTACTGCTGGAGGAACACAGACCCTACCCCAAATCTTCTGCAGGAAAAATGCGGTATGGGACAGGGCACTAGCAGGAGTACAACAACATGAGAGCTGAAAATATGCAAGTGCTGCTGTGCAGGGAATCACAAATGATACAAAAGAAGGGAAATGGCTGTCTGTAGCAAGTCAGAAACAAAGTCAGAGGAAAGCTGGAGCTGAGACCCAGGTTAGAAAGGAAGTTCGCTAAGGCTACATCTATTCTAGTAAATTAATCACACTCGGGGTCTCTCTCTGGTGCTGAGGCCAACTGGCAGGGAAGAGCTTGTGTCCGTACCATCAAACTCTCTCAGTTATCAAAAGATGATGGCTGACTCCATACAGACTCCTGGGAGTTCTTGGCTTTTGCCAGTTCCCAAACCATGCCCAGAAACCTTTTGTGTGACTGTTAATCTGCACAAATCAGTAACCAGCAAGGGACAGCCCTGACAATGAATTTCAGTGCCCAGGTCCGTTATTGGTCTATGCTCATGCAGCCAAAGTCTTTGCTTGGCTTTTGCTGGGATTTCCCTTGCCTGGATGTGATTAACTCCTTTCTGCAGGCAGCTGCCAGCCCCTCCAAGCCTCAAGTGTGGGTAGAGGCATCATGGGGATGTCTGTCTCAAGAGAGGTGTGGATTCGGTGCACACATGCACACAGCTAAGGGGGGATTCCCTGTGCAGCTCTGGTGAGAGAAGGCTTCTGGCATTAAAAAAGGCTTGTCCAGGCCAAGCATTGAGTATAGGCTACTTATTGCAGCAGATAGATGGAGACCAACCATAAGAGCTCTGAAAGCCACGCTACTGGTGCTGGTGGCATTCACAGTAACGTAAAGTAGCCCTTTGCTGCAGCAGAGGTCACTCTCCTCTGCCCATCTCACCAGCCAAAGCAGTAAGCCAAGCTTTCATGGGTTCTCCATACTAGTCCCTTCTTCTGCGCATGGCCGGATACAGAGGAAGCAACGATCATTTCTGCATCTGTGGCCAACAAGCTGTGAGCTGTGTCTGGCTATGCAACCATCACATATTCTCCAGGACAGAAATGCATGTGGTCAACTCTATGTCTCTTCCTGGTTTAAATGTACCTTTGAAAACTTGCTGTTTTAACTAGGTTGAGTTGAAGTGGTCATTGACATTTTTGGATGCTACTTACATAAACATGCATGTACATATATGTACCTCCTATTTAAGATTCTCCCCTGTAACTTTATATTCATGGGCTTTGGCTCAGATGGCATTTAAAAATACCCACTTGCTGTTTTCTTCCTGAAGTTCTTAAAGAGAGAAGCAGAGACTCTGCTTCTTTGTTCCAGTGGTAGCCTGAACTGTCACCCATCTACCTTCTTTAGAGTAGAAATCTCAAAACAGAGAAGCTTTAGGAGTGCAGTAAAGGTACTTATTTATGAAAAACAACTTTAAGACTGGAGGAAGACAGCAGCTGTCATCTGAAGATGCTGCAAATGGCGATGCCACCGCAGCTCCCCTGCACCCCCTTCCACTGTGCAGATGCCAACAGCTGTAAGAGGAACAATGACTGTAGCACAGGTTTCACTGCCATCACCAAATTCAGAGCTATTCTTGGACACCACCTACTGGCATTTTCCCTTTTAACTATTCTCAAGACAAGCAGTTGTGAGTGGTGCAAGCAGCACCCCATGCCTGAAAATGAAGAGACAAGCTTGACCTTCCCAGACCTTTTCAGTGAATGTCCTGCGTCTTTTTCTCAGAGAGGGGAGCTGCCCTGGGCGCTAGTGAAAAGCTCCATTATGTAAGGGAGGGATTTTTAATGTGGGATCAGGAGAGGAGGTGCTGATGCCAAAAGAAGTGTCATGAATGGAGGCGAGTGAAAGAATCAAGAAAAAAAAATAAAAAGAGAGAGGAAGGAATCTGCAGGAACTGTTGAGAAATAAACTAGAGGTCTCCCCTACCACAGGTCTAGGGAAGGGGCCATCAAATACCACTTTAGGTAGCCTCTCTTTTTTCATCAAGTTTTATGTGACACCAAGAAAAAAATCTTTTTAGCTTTTGGATGCAGCATTTTAAATTGGAAAGGAAAAGAAAGTATGGCTTCTGACTTCTCTGCCTTTTGGCACCAATACCAAACCCCACAGTGCTGATGCTTATAATTCCTGACAGTCACAACAGACAGACAAAAAAAAAAAAAAAAGAACAAAGGACCATAGTGGTCAGTCACCCTCATTTGCACAGCAGGCAAGGCCCATGTTTGACCTCTGCATGGTGCTGCTGCGTGCAGTTGGAAAAGGCCTCCAAACTGCAGTTTCTTCTCACAGAGGACACAATCCTGTTCTTGCCTCAGCTTTCTGGCTATAACCTGCTGCAGCTGTGGGGTTTTAGGAAGAAAACAACCAAAAAATCCTGCACGCTCCCAGCACATCTGTGGGTCTTAATTGTACTGAATAGCCTCAGCTGGGGCCTCCACTGACACCATCTGCCCAGCAGCTCTACTTAAGCACAACCTTGGGGTGCCTTGCAGATCAATTTGTCTCTGTTTGTTCTCTGGATGGACTCTTAGGGTATGTGTTGTAGTTTGTATGAAGCCTCCTTTACTGGGTGCAATCCTTAGATGAGCCCTGGGCTTCATGGACCCTTTGCTGTGTCTAGAGCTGCTGATGGACCATCATCCAGCTCTGCTCAGGTGCTGTCTGTGGGTGAGGGCGCTGCTTGTGTTGTGGTCCCCTTGTCCCCTGTTGTGGGGCAGTGCTGCTCTCTGAACTTTGAAACCGCTATTGCGACTCTTTGACTTCTTGTTCCTCAGGTAGCTATTTCCTCCAGAGTGTTTTCACCAGAAGTTCCTTCTGTTACATATGGATGTATTTTTTTTCTGCTTATATTTGTCTTAGAAAACATCTCATCTAACACTTTCTTATGGGAACAGGCTTGGATTTAAGACCTTAAAATGATAAGCCTGTTGCGTTGCCATCTGCCAAAGGCCTGTTGAGTCTCCCTGTTGCCTGCCACAGGGTTCACGAGTCTGTTTGCCTCCTTGCTTTCTGTTAAGTTTCTGCCCGTAATCTTTTTTTTTTTTTTTTTTTTTTTTTTTTTTTAATTTCAATCAGATGAGGACTCAAGGCCACTAATTTCTTCGCATCTGTATTCCTCTTCTGCTCTGAGGGGTCGTCTCACAGATTTTCCTTTTTTAAGTGCTGTGGATGATAGGATTTCTCTGAAACATCTCTGCAAGCTGTATTGAGTGATGTTGAATGCATGCTGTCTGACTGCTATGAAAAAGTATTTTTGTGACAAGCTCTAACCTTATACAAGGCATGAAGATCCCCCAGACAGTTTATGTGGGAGGCCTTAGCTTGGCGCTTATCCTCGGGCCTGGTCTGAGCCATTTTCTAAGCTTTTGTCTTTTAAGAGACTGATATCTAGTCGGGCTGTTCTTGTGCTATGCATCAAGAGACCTGCATACTACAGGGTCTGAGCAAGCTATCAGTACTTGCAGAGTTCATGCTGGCATCTAAGGATGGCATCCTGCTGATGGTGAGGGTGGTGGAGGTAGGAGAGTCTGCTGGGACTTGAGGTTTTTTGGGTTTAAATACCAATTTCCTTTTTCTGTTGGATATAGAAGTTGATGTATAAAAAAAATTCTAGCTGTCAGCTTGAGCTGCTTTTGGGAATGGAACTTTTTCAGTATGCTGTACGTAGGGTGAACCCATAGCATAATGGCTTTTAACACTAAGAGCTTTATGAAATGATGGTGATTACAGAGGCCTCTTCCTCCAGGAAAACTGAAATTCTATTCTAACAAACACTTCCACTTTCTGGTTTATGATTTATTGCAAAAGAGGGCTTTCATTGTTGTGCCATATCACCCAGGGCTCTTCAGGATGAACCGTGCCAAGTGAGATGTGTGCTTGGAAAACGCTTGCATGTCTTTGACTCAGTAACTTTCTTTGATTGGGCAAGTACTCTCTTTATGGTAATTAAAACCAGAGATTTATGGCCTATGCTGATATGTCATCCAGTCATGACAGATAGTCCTTTTAGCATTATGAATGATGGATCTAGTTGTCATTACTTTTATTACTGTAACAGGTAGTTTTGAACTATGCTTGCTGCAAAGGATGAATAGAGTAGGCTGGAAGGAAAGCACTAGAGCTGTTGTGGTTCAAACCCACTTTAGAAGGAAAACTGTCTTGCATATCAGGTCTGGGCTATTTTACTTTGTAGCATAAAAAAAGCTTACTGTTGGTATGCTCTTTTCAGCGTGCATTTACTAATTTTTAAATTCCTAATTTTAAAAACTTTAAAATTTCTGTCTTCTTCTCACTTCGTTGGTGTTGTCTTTGAGGAAGTATCTGTAGTTGGAGCAAATCTCTTCATATGTCTTGTATTTGCTGGTGTTTATACATAGGAGATTTGCAGGGCTATATGGTGAACTGACCGATTTTGTAGCCTATAAATCGGTTTTGATGTAAAACTTCCTGTGTCCGTTAAATATACTTGGTGTGAGGATGATGCTGTATAATCTGTAAGACCCAACTCTGTCATTTCCAGAGACCTGACAACTAAATAAGCCATGATACACCAAAACTGAGCTGCTAATGCTGATGAAAGAGGTGTTAGGATTGATTGGCAAGCCAGCTGCCTGTATTGCGTGGCCCAAATTGCTTGTCAGTAATATGCCTGTAGACTGGGAAACTACTGAAGACCTGCACTTTCAGACATCTGGAAGCTATAAAGAAAGTATTATCTAGAGAGCTGGCAGTTCAGCTAGCTTACCAGGCATGACAGCAAGCTTGTAGTGATGGCACTAAGGCTTTGTGGATTTTGGCTCTAGGCAAGCCTCAACAGAACAACCAGATCAAAACTGCTAACACCAAGTTTTAGTAAAAATTAATTAGCAGGAAGCAAGAAAAGGAAGAAGGGCAGGCACTGCTTTGAAGATTGAGTTGCAAAAAGCAACACAGTGATGATGCTGAAGGGTATTTGGACTAAACAGCATAGATTTTGGCCTTCAGTGGAAAATGTGGCAAGAGGCTGATGTTAGAGTTGCTGCTGCTTCCCCAATGTGCACAGTACTGAAGCTCTTGTTGGCTTTTTTGGATACCTTGAGAGCTTAATCCTTATCAGCTTGCTAGTGGCCTTCAAAAGAGGTGATTGGTCTTGCTGCTGACCTTTCTGGATGCCTGTTCTTTAGACTCCTTCCAAATCTACCTGAGGAAGAAACTTCCATTCTTCCAAAGAACAAGCCTTTTCTAAGGCATCTTGAGTCTGAAAGACTTACCCCAAATCATCAGATGCACTGGGAGTAGGTCCCCATCTACATCTGCATCAGGCAGGTCTCAAGTGATATGTAGGGAAGGGAACATTTGTAGAGTGGAAAAAAAAAAAAAGCTTCTGTGAGAAACTGTATTTCATCCCTTTGAGATGAAAAGTCCCTGGTTTTGGCTGACTTTCCACAGGCTTACATGATCTCCAGCTTGAATGAGAGAAAATGATCTATTGTATGACCCTGGAAAGGCTGCAGAATGCTCTGTAAGGACTGAGATGCGTGGCTGAGAGTATGTGTCTTTATTAATAAATGCACGTACTGTTGGTAAAAATGACAACATTGTTTGCAGTTATGGATTCCTTATGCTTCCTGCTAGACCTCCCTTTCTTCACTTCTGACTTAACCAAAATTTCCTCTTCAGCTGCAGTTTTCCATTGCTGCTGCCATTTTCCATTGTTCTTTGCTTGCCTCAGGCTTAGCTTTTTTTCTGAGTAATGATAGTACAAAAGATCTTGCCTTTTTTGACTAAGTTGAGGAGGAAACTGGTGATTTGTCTTAAACTCACTGAAATAGCTGTTTGATTATTTTCACCCTTCCATGTTTTGAAAGACAGCTTGGGAATTTGGTAGGAATGTCAACCTGGAATGAAGGATGTGCTGTTTTTCTGCCTTTGTGAAAAATAGCCAAATAATTCTGTCAAGCTGTAGGTCAGAAAAATCTGTATTCACATCCTTGTTGTTGGGGAGGTTGTCAGAAACAGCCTTTGGAAATCTTGTTTTCCCTAAGAGAAAGTGATGGGCCAATTGTGTGGAATGATGAGAACAGACAGAAGAGAGGATGTACAAGCAAGGATAAAGGGATGTGGGAAAGGGGGTGAATGAAGCTTGTATGGTAACACATACACAAGAGAACCAGTTAGAGGGACTGCTGTCTAAAATTGCCACAATATACAGGATTTTTCAGTATCTGCATTTCTGTGTGATCTGAAAAAAAAAAAAAAAAACCAAAAAAAACCCCCCAACTAGTTAATCACTAGGGTTATTACCTGCCCTGGTCCACAGAAAGTTAAGAGCTATCTTGTATCTGTGCCAAGATCTCATGTGGTCAAAAACTGCCTAACACTGATTTTTCACAGAAATAGTGCATGGCTGAAGACACTTTAAAAACAACTGATGAAAGGTTAAAGGAGTGGTGTGTATTTATTGCTGCAGAGCCAGCCTGTTTCACTCAAATAACCAAAGGACAAGGAACAAACTGAAGCCTTAGAGATAAGGTGACAACATGATGACTAACAGCGCTGAAGCTGTGAGATACCCAGATAAGGATAAAAAGACTCAATTTTGCCTGAAACTCTTAAGGGGTGAGACAGGACAGTGAGGCACACAATCGTAGTCCTCACTGCTAAAGATACATCCAAAAATATAGGGCAGCCCGGGCGACGTCATTGAGGTTGTGATGGTGTTATCCACTGTGCTTCTTGCTGCACACAAGTGATCCTGGCCAGACTGAAGCATACAGCTCTGTGCGTGTGAGTATGTTGATGAGAGAGTGGGTAGAATTAACTTATTGGATTATTTTTAAGATAAATCACCTTCCTGGTCTGTAAGGTCTTGCAGTGAGTTTTCTTCCACTAATTTTCCAGTAATGGAACTAAATGTTCTAGTTCTACTAGTGATTTGTGTAGGAGGTGATATATATCCATGTGATGGCATTTTATATATACACTCCATTTGCCTTTAAAATAATGTCTAGATAATTAAATTGCAGAATTCCTATGTTAAAGGAACAATCATTCCAAAGTCAGGCACTGAACTGCTGCAAATTGAAGATGTCTAAGCTTCGTCCTGTCTTCTTGTAGGAGAGCTACTGCAATCAAAATGTTTGCAGTGTTTCTCATTTTCTAAGCACTTGGCTAGAGATGCATGCTGCCCATTTGAGACTCATTCAATGCTGTCGATTATAGGAGACGCCACTGCATTAAACATTTTTGTGGCACTTCATATGCTATAAAGAAAATCAGGCCACCCAAGTTACAAGGCAGGCTTTCTGCATGAGAGGCTCTTGCTGACCTGGATGCTGCAGCTATAAAATGAAGGCACCTCTCTGCTTTCCCAGAACTTACAAAAAGTTGTGCTGTGACTACAATCCAGGTGTCTCTTCTCTCTTCATGACTTGTCTTTGTTCCTGACCATGCTGGGTCATGTAAAGCTTATGAAAGGAAGTTATCCAGCCATATAAGTGTGTTCTTATTCATCCCTGCTTAACTCTGCTGTTTTCAACATCTTTTTGTAGTCATCCTGTTTGAAGGAGTAGGGTGCACAGGTGAATTTCTAGTTTCTCATGCCTGTACTCTGCCTGCTAGCTCCAGAAAGTGCTGTTTGCTGCTGTGCTCCTGGTCTGATGCTGTGGTTGCTGCCTGACAGACACTGCTGCAGACTCTTGTGCTGCCCTTGAAGAAGGCAAACCACCTCCCAATGAGTAACCAGTAAGTGAGAAAGTCTCGGGAAAACCATTTTTCTGTTGTTTTGTCTTATGAAATTTAGTTCAAAGACAGAAGCATATTGTCTTTTCTTCTTTCTTTCACTAGAGTGGGCAGGGGTTAGTTTTGAGTTACTTAAATGTTTACAACAGTGTCTTTATTCTAGAGTTCAAGGAAAAGCTTTGGTGGAGACCAGTCAATGAATTTTAGCATGGCAGCTGTTTAAAAGTCCAGTTGAAAATAAGTGGGTGGTGAATTCCTTTTACTATTTTTGCTCCCTCGAACCTAACAAGGTTTTCCTGCTGCCAAAGGGTGGATCTGTTTTGTTCTCCAACAATAAAAAGCAGATTATTTTCCTTCTTAAAATACCCAAAGGGGATTGCTAACACAGATCCTCTTCACTGTGTGACCATCCTAGTGTGCCCAGTCAAATCTCATCCCTTCTAGCAGCGTGGAAAGGCTAATCCCTGGCACTGCAAGCACCCAGATTAACCCACTATGGGATTAGAATGCTTGAGCTGTTGTTAGAAGATTAGTATATTTGGTTTGCTGAACTTGGCCTGAAAATGAAGGCTTCAGGGAGACCTTATTGTGGCTTTTCAATACTTAAAGGGGACTTATGGGGAAAACTTTTAGGCAGAGCCTGTGGCATTTGGTCAAGAAGTAAAGGTTTTACACTAAGAGGGTAGATTTAGACCAGATATAAGGAAGAAATGGGTGGTGAAAGAAACACTGGCACAGATTGCCCACACAGGCGGCAGGTGCCCCATCCCTGGAAATATTCAGTGTCAGGTTGGATGGGCCCTTGAGCAAGCTGGCCTAGTTGAAGACATCCCTGGTCACTGCAGGAGGGTTGGATTAGATAGCCTTCAAAGGTTCCTTACACTATAACTGCTATATGATTTCTGATGAGGTCACTGACCTCGAGTGCTGGTTTGTTGGGCACATTAGGAAAGGCTGGAGTTAAAGCAAGTGTCTGTAAGGATTAAAGTGGAGCTCTGAGTGTGCAGAATGCATTTAAACTGATCATTGCTGGTGATGAGAATGAAAGACTTTGGTGGTCAGGTCCAGTGGTGTGTTTCTGGGGAGATGTTCAGTGTAGCTGGCGCAGCTGTCTTGCGGTTCAGTATGGCTTAGGTTAAGGAGGTTTTGACTTGACCAAGGGATACCTGCTGATGGTTGCATGTGGGGTGATGAGTTGTATCAGTCCTTTCTCATCTGCCTTTGCGACTCGGAGCTGCCTTTCAGATCAGTGCTTCCCTACCCAAATGCACCCTTTGGTTTTGAGAGCTGCTCCTTTTTGCAGGATACTTTAGAGTTTCTTGTCTGGAAGCAAATATAACCACTACTCTGGCACAAGTTTTGTTCAACTATTTGTGCTGGTCTCCAGCTAAGAGAGAAACACCTCTGTTTTAGATCATATTAGTCTTTCTTGGCAAGGAAAAGGGCATGTTAAATGGCTTTCCTGGTGTTTTGCTTTCTGGCATCTGCCACTAAGGTGTGCACCATTAAGTGGGTGAGCTGCCCACAGATGAACTTGTCTCAATTCCTCTTCAGAGTAAAATGAGTTTATTTTGAGGGCAAGGCTCCACAGTGGTACCTTTTAGGTAGAAAACAATTGGCTGCTTCTTTCTGCGTTGGGACCTCACACTGTCTGTGCTCAATGCATTTTGAGCTACTAGTAGATTAATCTTTTTAAAGACCTCCCTCTTGTCAGCAGGGCACTGATTCCAGTGAAAAGTCTGTTCTCGCTAGGTCAGCACCTTGTAAATGCTTACACTGCTTTCTATTGCAAGGGGGAGTGACAGTGGAGCTGTGTTCCCATTGCAACCTGTCCCACTATTGCACGTGAATGCAGGTCTGAGGTGCAATAATGCTGGTGGAACACCACAGTGCCACAGGGAGTATGTATGGCATGGGGAATGATGGGTATGGTAGAGCTTCTCTCCTTCTTGAAGAGCAACGGTTTTCCTGGGTTTTTTTTTTCCATACTTTTTTCCTTTTTTTATCTCTGGAAATTACAAATGAGTCCTCTAAGGATATATCCTTCTTGAAAGTTTTTTTTGATAATTCAGGAAGAAAGTGTATTCTTCTGCTTATTGGTGAAAAACCGCAGTGATGGTAAAATAACCATGAGCTGGAAACTGTTCCTTTATCATGACCCAGGTGAACACAAACTTATTTGATTCAAAGCTGCGTGTCCTGTAAAGTACCGAACACTGGCTGAATTGATTCCAGTGCTTGTCAGTGTCTTGATTTCAAGATATACTTTTGTGAATGTGGATCATGTAGTGCTTCTCTCTGTGTACGTGAACATCCACAGCTGTTTCTTGGCTGAGATGTATATGACTGCATCTGTCACTCATCCCAACAATATAACTTTTCTTCAACAGACTGGCAAGGATACTCAGCTGAAGCCCACGTGTAAGACGAGTCTAAAACTTCCTTCATTGAAGATATACTAGAAAGGTAGGGCTTTTCCATAAACTCATGTTTCCTTTGAGTTTGAGACTGGTATCTTAGAGCTGTAGCTGAACTGAGCGTTGCCACTTTTGCCAATGCTGTGCAGCCTGGTGAAGCAAGAGCTGTTCTGTTCTAACGCATTGATAAGCACTAAGTACATTCCTCTCTACTTTATGAACATACTTTAGGGGATTTCTGTAGAGCTGAATGACAAAATAATTTTAACTATTTTATCCAAGGTCTGTGTTGCAATTTGTTTTGAAAAACACAGCTTCTGAAATCTTGAATTTGGGCCTAAAGCCTGGCTTACTGGGGCAAGAGGGCAAGGTCACTGCTACTGTGGCATTGCTTCCAGTTGTCTCACTTCAACAAAATGGATGCATTATGAAATGACCAGCATGACATGGGACAGCAAAGTGTGTTGGTTTTCCCACTTGGTGAATGTCTCCTGCATGCCCAACTTGCCCTGGTTTTAGATTAGTGCGGACCTAGCTGATCAGCTATGCTGAACAAGTGCGTAGAAGAGTCACGGCTTAGCCCCACCTGGACAAATTCAGCAGCTAAAGCTATGCAGTTGAGCCTCCAAAATCCTTTAACCCCACCTCATGGGGAAAGGAGTGGGAAATGAGAGGAAGAAGACTTACAGGTTGGAAGCTAGAACTACAGCTTTAATGAAATGATAATGATGATAATGAAAATAGAGTAATAAAATATATACAACTATAATGAGATTGTGCCCCACCCCTCCTGGATGGGTGCATGGCTAGGAGGGAGCTGGACTCAGGAACTGGATTCAGGAACACATGTATCTGGGATCAGGAGCAACATTTCTGATTCTGACATCAGGAAGGTTCTTCCTGGGGTGTCAGGAGTCCTTCATATCTAGGAATTACTTAAAGCCCAGCTTTGAGGGAGGTGTGGGGATTTTTGAGATTGTGTGGCACTGCAAGGAATAGATGAAAAGTGTAAAAATACAGGATTAGTACACATGTGCTTCCTTGTGCAAGAGAAGTTACTCATAATATTTAACACTATAAAATGCCCCCTGAGTACCAAGTCCTGAGAGGAGCTCAGCTTTCAGCCCCCTTTGGGCCTGCAGGAAGATCTGTAGCTGTTCTCAGGATGCGGACTTTGCTATGTGTTACACATTCAGCCTCCCCAAAACCAGGCTGTTCCTGCAGCCACCCCTTCAAGTGTCCTCTCTCCTGCACAGAGACGCTGGCCTAGCTATGACTGAGATGCAATATTTTGCACTTGAGTGCTTAGTTTCCCTCCTTGTGGCAGCAATAGAGAAGGACAAAATAGTCAAGAGCCCAAGAGCACGCACTCATTATGTTTTGTCTGTCAGCACATTGGGAGTGTGCACTGCTCTGACTGTTATAAAAGGCTCTTGTTAAGTAATCACATTTCTCTTGCATAAGTGCTTGCTTTTGGGAGGCTTTAGCCAGTTGGAGGCTGCAGCTCACAGAACACAGACCTAACTACCACGATTTTTAAAACAGTCTAATTATTAATCTGCTGAAAGTTGTGTAAAAAATATCTTTAGGTAAGGTTGGGAGGCAGAGACTCACCAGTGCTTATGCTACTGGTACTACAGCTGTAAGACTGCCAAAAAGCCTGTGCGGATCCTTGTGAGTAACATTTCTGGTTCTTCTAAAGCATGTTTGCAACTGGTAACTGCAGGCAGGGAAATGTTGCAGATGTTTATTGCCAGCAATAAATTAGAGGGAGGCAAGAGGTGAGAGACAGCAGTGAAAATATTGACCAGTTTTAAAATAAGGCTTTCCTCCCAGACTTCCATGAGCGAGTATGGGTTTCTCTGGAGATGTGTAATCCAATCTCTTCCAAGTATGCTTAATAAAAAGAAATGTAATGCTAAATTTAATTAGAGGGCTGTCAGGAGAAAATAGATTTGGCCTGACTATATCAAAGAATCTTCTGGTCCTATATACTGGTCTGGAGTAGACAAAAGTCAGTGTTCAAGAAAAGAATATTAAAAATAGGGGAAGTATACAGTGATATTTCCTCTCCTTTATTTTCCTAGTTTTCAGAAATCTGCAGGTCAGCTTTCCTGAGTCAGAAATGGTCTTTAATAATACAAGGTGATTTTTCTTTTCAGTATTTACTAATTGTATAGTATATTGAACACTGACTAGGTGTTGTTTTGGGATTTGACTGACATAAATCTAATTGAGATTTGATATCTTAAGTTAAATGAGTTCTCTTAGATAGGATTGTAATTTAAAAATAAAAAGGGTCACTTCTGGGTCTTTTCTGTTTAGGTGGAACAGAAAAGGGAAAAGCCTGTACAGATTTACAAAAAACTATTTCCTTTCTCACTTGTGAGATGCAGCTCAGTCCATGGAAAAAAAGCCTGGAACTATAAAACCATCCATTGAAGTGAGAACTGGAATTTGTGTTTAACTCTGAGCAGCCTGGAGCAACTCGGCAGTTGTTCCTGCCAACCCTACAAGGCGCTGAAGTGCCATTGTATAGCAAAGGCAGCTGAAGTGTTGAGCTGCTAGAGGAAATAAAACTGTTGCCTACAGTATAGAAGCATGTATGCTTACTCTTGCAGGTGGCACAGAACTTTTCCTTCATAGAAATAACACAGATAGCTTAGAGCGAGAGCAAGTCACTACTTATGGACCTTGAGGAGGAAAAAAATAGTATGTAGTTTTACAATCTACTCTCGAGACCTGCTGAAGTATTTAAGTCTTATTTCTAGCCAGTAGACAAGGAGGTAATAACACCGTGAGAAGTGATTCTTTTGTAGGAGTTACAGAATTGGAAGTACATGTGAAAACCTATGCTGAACTAAAAGGCACTTAACTGCAAAACCAGATTTAAATGTTTTCATATTTCCTTAAGGAGAGTAAAATCAATAGGCCTGTGTTTACTGAGCAAACCACAATACTGGTGTAAGATAAGCTAGAATCCCTCTTGTGCACTTGCTCCCTAATTATTTTGACCTTAAAGCCTTTGCAATACATGCATCTGCAAAGCTGTCTCCTGTGCCATACCAGTACGGGATGTGGGTGATGGGTGAGCAGGCTGCTCACTGGCCACTCTGTGGCTTCCTTTTTCAATTCTGCAACCTAGAAGCAGAGGCCTTGCTATGCTTCAGGGTTGTCCAGAAACCAGGCAGCCTTTCAAGGTGTTTGTGGTATTTATTCTCAATCTGAAACTTGTACAGGAGTCCTTAGCTTTTGCAGTGCTAGGGTCTAGCAGATGGAGTTAATAGCTGATCTCTGACATCAAGGCAGGTTTTTTCTCAGTTCATCAGATTGGTTCATGGATCAGGAGAGTATACTGTCTTAAAAACACATGAAATGCTGTTAATGATGCTACTACTAGCAATCCTTCAGCTGCTAGAAGGGTCTTTTTGGGAGGTATCCATTTCTTGCCCTGATTTTTGTTTATTTTCTGGGCTGCTGATGCTGACTGCTGCCAAGAGGATGCTAGTTCAAACTAAGATTTCCCCTAACCCACAGAAGGCCTTTTTAGTTCTTAAGTACATACAGAGTCTTTGCTGATTTTTTTCTTTTTTTTTTTTTTTCCCCCCATCTTTAAGCTTTCAAGCTTCCCTCTGCAATCACAAGGGCAATCACAACAGAAGTTGACAGTTAGAACAAGAAAGAACCCACTTTTGAAACAGTCTCTGGGGCTTGAAATGAAATCAGGCATGCATTAGGATGGCCAAAAAGTATCTCTAATTTGTTGCAGGGTAAAATGGATGCTATACACAAGCTGAAGATCTTTGTGATGTTTCTGTCTCTGGCTACTTTCATAGTCATGGTGATACTAAATGCTGGGAATGCCACTGGAACATTCAAAGGTAATGCAAGAATATTGTTTCTGTTCAGAGAAGTGAGTCTTGTGCATTGTATCATTTAATGATATGAAGTGCCTTAGATGGGATAAATCTGTTAGTCACCCTACTGCTTCTCTAAATACACCTCTAACATGCAGAGGACAGTGGTGTGTCCTGTAGGCATTACAGCCAGGTGCCTGAAACCTGGCCAATTGTTTGAAATCAAGGCAAATTGTCTTGTCGGTGGGGAAATGGATCTATGGGCGAGTGAAAGGTAGTCTTTGTGTATTCGGTCCTTCCCTGGTGGAAGCTGTTTGGACTGCTGCTGTGGCTTTAGAGAGCAATGTCTTTTGCTTTGAACACTACCCAACTGAATCTGTCAAAAATGGATGTGGGGCTTCTCCCTGTTGCTCACATGTAACTGGCATTTCTGGCTCTGTGTCAGACTGAAGGTGCTTATTACCCATAAGGACAGTGATCCCTTAGTGGGTTTCTGAAGGCAAGCTAACAGCAGCACACTGCTTGTTTTCACCAAGGGCATCTGCTCCATCTCCCTCAGATCCACTAAGGTGTGGACTAAACCTCAAAAATTACATGGTGGGGGAAAATGGTCTTTCCCCATCTTTAGTATGTAGTAATGTGTTTGCCTGCAATAACGTTCACCACTGCAGGTCTGTTCAGGACAACCCCTGGAAACATCTCAGCAAAGTATACCACTGACTTCACACCAGCTGGTTGGACTTTCCTCATCTGGAACATCATCTATGCCTGGCAGCTTGCTTGGCTTCTCTGTGCCTTGTCAGGGATCTGTCGAAGGTATCTTTCTTGCTTATGATGTAAACTGGGGACAATGGCTCTTCTCTTCTGTAACTCAATCTGTTATTCCTTTTTCTGGGGTTTCTAGTCAGAGTAAGACTGTTGCCACACCTTTTGACTTGAGATGCTGAAGCTCTGCTGCTAGAGCATCTTAGATTCAGCATCTAAAGGCAGGAAGTAGTGTGGAGAGGTATAGGAACCGCTCTAATGTGTGGATATGTTAGAAGGTGCAAACTGTTTTGTGCAGCCTGATTTCCTCTGGTCCATGTGGTCTGACAATTAGCCAGTAGCTGCATGTACCCACTGCTAGATATTGAGAATACATGGGGGCAAATTGATGAATCACAGCAGTAATGCTTTCTGAGTTTCCTTGCTGTTAGAGATCAGAAGTAGTATTGTGAAGTGTCTTGGGTGATTGAACTAGCCTTGAAGCATTACTGGGGCAAGGAGATCAGTAATGGTCTCATGCAGTATCTTGTGATATCTGTAATAACCTGTGATATCTTCTATGGGATAGACTTACCTTGCAGCTCTTCTGTCAATGGTGACCATGGACTGCTTGTCTTGTCTTGTGTATCTGCTGTTTTCACATGATGTGTGAAAAGTTATTCTGTTGGTGCTGGGCAACACTTAAGGTTGTGGGAGGAATGAATTACGTGTCTGTACAAGTGATCAAGTCTAAGCATGTGTGCTTACGTACACACTCACACTATGAAACTCATAAGCCTTTTTCCCTGGGAAATGGGCTAAAATCCTATGACTATGATGTTGCCACCACCTCTCTTGCACTTGTGGCATGGTCATTAGCACCCACTGAATCTGCGATGGTACAGAAACCACCAAGAAGTTCTTGTACCATGGGACAACATCCTGTTGGGAAAGCCACAGGGACAGTATTTTGTGTTGGAACGGGATGCAGAGGAGAGTCTGATTTAAGCTGAAGTAACTCCAATGTAGAGTCCCTGTAAGTATGAGAAAAATGGGGCTGGGAAAGTTTGGTCAATGCAGGCATTGTTTTTCTTTCTCCATACCCACTTTTTCCTGGCAGGAATGAACTTGGATATGTCTACGTAAAGCCAGACTTGCTGCCAATCCCGTTTTATGTGGTGTGGATTCTGAATAATGGTCTTAACGTTGGATGGCTGTTTCTGTGGGATAGAGAGTAAGTTGCCTTCTGTTACAAATGCTTGTTACTCTTGTTGACTGTCCCAATACTTAATTTTACCCTTTCTCCTACAACTAAACACTTAATCACACCTGAAAAACTGTGGCAGGCCTTGGAAAAATGGAGCCTTAGTAAGTCTGGGGGTTTTGCATGATGACTTCGTCTTGTGCATGAGATGGATCAGTTATTGAAGTCTAAGATTGCAAAGCTGGTACTCTTCCATACTGCTCACACACACAGGTAGGGCAGGAGCCATGCCTCTTCATAAATACCGTTAAGATTCTTGCCTTGGATTGTTTTCATAATCATGGTCACATGAAGTGCTTAATAGCACTGCTGTCAAGAGGTGAAGATGTTGGTTGCAGTCAGAAAAATAACTTTTGTGATCAACAGAGTGAAACAGCAGTATGTCAAAATGAAGGTTACATGTAGTGTTTACCTTTACTAAAGGCTGATTAATTCAAAGTCAGTAAAGACCAGACACTAAAGCTATGAATTGAGGCATTTAACACCACTGAAAAAAATGTATTGTACGTTGTGCACATGCATGTTTTTTTTGTCTTAGATACCTCATCCCAGCCTTGATGTTCCTGGTAGCCCTCACTCTTGCCACATATATTGCCCTCTTCATTTCACACCGAGCATTGAGCATCCATTCCTTGTGCTTTGTGAAGCGTCACAAAGTGGAGCTCTGGCTTATCCGCATCCTAGTAAGTGGCATTTGGGAAGCTGTGCCGTAGATTGGCAGGCAAAGAGCAAGTGAAGGTTTCTGCCTTAACTTTAACTTGTACCCACTGTAGATACACACAGGCTTAATTGCACCTTAGTTTCCTATTGGATATGGAGGGAATAGTTCAGAGCAAGGTATTTCTCATACTTCTCCAGTTACTACAGAAAGAAGCTTTCAGTAATGTATGAAGACTTCAGCCCAGACTTGTTTGAAACGGGGAGAATATTTATTGCAGAGAGAAGTCCTTGCTTCTGTTGCTGTAGCTGATGGTGATCTCAGTATCTGACTACAAAATATACATATTTCTTATGTGGGGAAGAAATGCAGCTGCCTTTCTGAGTTTTGCCAAGTTCTGAAAGAGTTTTCCTGATGTCCTTGAGAAGTATGGGTGTTTGGCAAACTACACAGAGAAAATAAGATAAACATGCTCGTACTCTATCGCACCTTGATTCCCTCCTAACCCAAATTGGTTATCCTGATCCCTTCCTCTGCATCCAGGACATCTCACACTGCAGTCCCACCTTTGGTTTCTTTGCTTGATGCTGGTGTTACTTAGCAAGAAAGTGTGTCAGCTGAAAATGAAGAGGGTCAGCTGACAACATCTAAGAAGCTAGGAGAGTTTTGAGTGAAGAGGAGTCAGCAAAGCTGGGAGTCTTTCTACAGAGTTCCTACTGACTCTCCTGGAAATGTCTCTAGATCTCTTGGCACAAACTGGAAGCAGGCTCTGCTCTTTACACTCTTTATTTCAGTTACTGAGATACCAGTATAACACGGGGAACTAGAAACACCTGGGTTCCCTATCCTCATTCAAGAAATACTCCAGCCCTTGATGTTGCCTGCTGCAGGCTCTGTTATAGCAAAGATGTTTTCTAGGTGGCTGCTGAAATTCAGCAATTGTCCCTCTTCTGCTAATTACAACAGCCTGCAGCAACTGGGCTGGGCAGTTAGGCAAACTGCTTTGAAATGCAAAAGGGAAGCCCCCACTGTGGTTTCAGGGCTTTATACAAGCAATTCTGCAGCTGCACCTAGGGTGGATCTCTATGGTACTTCGGGGACTCAAAGACTTCCACTGCTCTTTGTGCTGGAGGACTTTTGCTGCAGCTAGATACAGTAGGCTGGCCTTGACTGCCCTAGGACCTATGGGTCACAAAAGACAATCAGGAATTGCGTTTTTTCACTGATTTGTCGTCTTGCTGTGCTGTGTGGCAGGTCC
Organism: Cuculus canorus; assembly: GCF_017976375.1. Lineage (NCBI taxonomy): Eukaryota > Metazoa > Chordata > Aves > Cuculiformes > Cuculidae > Cuculus > Cuculus canorus. The sequence continues at coordinate 86,624,953 of NC_071403.1, forward strand.
AGAATGGGCTGGCATTGTATGCAACATGGGTCACCATCGCCACTTTGCTGAACTTTGCTGTTGTGTTGATCTACAAGTGGAATGTATCCAATGAGACGGCAACAACTGCTTCTCTAAGCATCCTTGCTCTTGATCTAGTAGTATGGTAAGCAACATCATGGGTTCCCACCAAGCCTGGAAGACCCCTTCCACACCTCACAAATAGATTGTACCACCTGTCCCAATTCATTCATAGTCTGTCCCTTTACCAACACTGAGTACAAAAGCCTCTGTTATAATTCATGGCAGATGAACAAGGGACCCTGGGCAGAGCTTTCCTTCCTTCACAGCCAACAATGCCAAAAAACATATGCTGAGGACCAGAAACAAGTTGCTGTGACTTGTATTAGCCCAGCCTGCCCTAGGTTTGCAGGTGAGGGTTTGATACAAAAACATGCCAAACTTGGATTTATTTTTTTCCTCCCTAAGCTTACCTTAGATAATTTTTTAATTTAAGGGACCAACTTTGGACTGTAATTCAAACTGGCCTGCAAAATACCCATTCTTTGTCCAACTCCTTTCTTAAACTTTCTAGAGAAAAGTATACAGAGAAAATGCTTATTTTGGTAACTCTTTCTTCACAGGTTTTATCTAGAAAACTTCTTTCTTGACAAGTATGTCTGCTATGACCTTACAATCTACCCAGTGGTCATAATAGCTCTGACTGGCAGCGCATGCAAGAACTTCTCATTTTCGACCTCAACAACAAACAACATTTTTATAGGTGAATGTTTTGAACTGTTTCAAAACCTTTTAAAAGAAGGCCAGCCAGCACTTCAGTATATTTCCTGTGTATTACAGCCAGAAAGATAGACAAGTCTTTTCAACAGTATCTTTTTTTAAAAAGGCAGAAGTAGGGATTTATTGGAAAGTATTTTGCAAATTGAAGAGAGTGGAGTAGAGATCATTGTCCATGAGCCTTAGGGCTGGATCAAAACCTTTGTTGCTCCAAGTTCACTTCCTGGTGTGATGTTTTCCCTATGATTCTCCATCATTGACTTGGGTTCTCTGCTGGTAAGTCCATCTGACAGTGGAAGAGCAGGACTAGGATGTCGCCCCTTATTTGGGATGTAGGAGCACTACCTAAGTTCAGGGTTTGTAGCTAAATTTCACAAAGCTGTGTATGGTCTCCTCCTACACAGCACCCAGGCTAGCCTTAGCAAGTCTTCCTGAGATTATGTAGGTGTTGCAGGCCACTGTAGCAGACCTGACTGTAGTCATCCATTGTAAAAGGGCTTAAGCTGTATAAATGCTGTACAGTCTTAGCTTGGCAAAACCTGTGCCATTATGAGTAGCTTTACGCTGCTGTGAGACAGCTGTGTGGACTCTGAATCCTGCTGCAACAGTTGGAGATGCCTATTCCCACTGCAGGGTCAGCGAAGGGGGCCTATTTCCACACTTCAGCCTTCCTACTGGCAGGTACTGGTGGCTGAAGCTAAGTTCTGGACTGGCACCACCACCACAGCCAGGTGGAAGGTGGGCAGCTAGAAGCCTGGTAATGCTTAAAAGTTCCCAGCAGAATTCAGCAGAACTGGTTTGCTGGAGCCCCAAGGGCACTGGAGGCACATCTCCTGATGGTTACGGCCACCAGGAATGTGAAAGTATGTGATCTCTGGCAGACAACAGTGTTTCTGCAGTGGGTGCATTTCTGCCAGCAAAACTCCATTCTTGGTGGTTCAGCTTGTTTGACTGGTAGAGCAAGAATATGCTTTTCCCAAACTAGTGTGTGTTTCTTTATATAGCTCAACTATTCTTGGGGTGGTTTGTTAGTGTAATGCATCTTTATTCCTCTGTCCATAATGTCTCCATGTTTTAGACATGCCTTGACCTGGAAGCACTGGGGGAGTTTGACTGGATAGCAGTGAAACTCTGAAATACAATTCTTATGAGGGGAGATAATGACTCCTATACAGAGGAATTCCTTTTACCTTTTTCCCCTGAGTACTCCCTGTGCTGGGAGCTGGGGTATGACAAGAGGCACTGACTTTCTCTCATGTGCTAACATGTTTCTGTGATTCTTTCCTAGTTGTGCTGCTGGCAGTGACTTGTTTGATCTTTACTGTTCGACTCGGACTGGTCACGTGGAGGCACTGTAGGAGACCTATGGAAGCAGCGGAAACCCCAGGCACATTGGCCTGAGACCTCTGGCATGTTGTGGCAGATATTTCAAAGGCGTAGAGGAAAAAAAAGAATTGTGTGTCCTGCATCCGCTAGTCCTTCTTTTATTGGTGACCACTGTGTTCTTCTCCAATTATGTCTCTTTTCATCCAAATAAGAATGGTTTGTGATACAAACCTGTCTTGCTCCTACATTCCCTCAGATTGGCTACTGACAGTCCTGCCTTAAATTTGAAACCTCTTTCATCTGTTTTGACTCTGGATAGTTCAGGATAAGCCCTTTCAGCTGAACAGCCCTGTGCACCTTTGAAGTTTCCACAGTCATTCACATTCTTTCCTTGAGACTTCCTTTTTCTTGAAGTGCAAGTCTAAGTGAACTGCCCCTAGGAGTCAAAGGTGAGCAGTGCTAGATCTGTCATTCCTTTTGGCCATTCAGTGCTGGGTATCTGCAAGCCCCTCTGGTGTCAGCAGACTTGTAGGAAGCAACTGCTCCCTTTCCTGCTTGTCTTGATTTTGATGGCAGCAGATACTACAACTCTAGAGACCTGCCTTAGCTATGTCAGCTCTGATAGTGGAGGGAGGAGTGGTTGAATAATTATGACACAATTGCAGGTCTTCAACCTACTTCAGCTTGTAGCTCTAGAAACTAAAGCTATATTCTCTTTTCAGCATACAGTAAGATATCTGGATCTCTGCCCTGTTTTTTCCTGACTTACTGAGGAAGTTAGTCACTGTGTCAGTGCCTCTGTCTGTGGACCCACAATAACAGCAGATTTGTGCTGCTCCTACTCTGCTTGATAGACAGATAAGATCTGGGTCAGACTGGAGCAGTGGATTGCCTTTCCCTGAGCTCTGCAGAGGACAATGTGTGCTGGCTGGGTGCTTCTTGATAGAGAATGATTTGTAGCCACTGTGGCAGGAGGTTAGATGTGCAGACAAGATGACATCTGATCTGGGGTAAAGCCTGCTGCTTCATGGGAAGGAAAAAAAAAAAAAAAATATATATATATATTTGAGTGGGTAGAGTTATAGTTTATCCTGGATCAGTGCTTTCTCCTGTGGCTTCACCACTTCTGAGTTGGTATCAGGAAGCCTAAAAGTGGATTGGCTGAATTGTTGGACCGCTGCCTCTGTTTCCTGTGCCTGCTTGAGAGCTGATGGTGTTTCACTGGTGTCTGGAAAGTGTTCCTACATGGCAGGTGTTTTTAAATCATTAATGTCTTCCAATACTATTACAAAGATGAATTATTCTAAAATAATTTGTGCCATTGTTTACATTTAGCAAAGAACAAAATCAGTGTGATGCAATTCCTCTTGTCATTCCATCATTTTGTTTTATTTTCAAATAAAGCCACCAATTCTGTATGTTATCTAAAGTGACTGTTCTGGCTCCTATCTGGCTGTGTCCCTCATGCGTGCTGGGGTCCCAGGCTTGGCTGCTCCTGGTTTGTAGCTGCTTCCACTGCTCATGCCTTCATCACTACACATGTGCGTTCCTAGGTTTTACTTGAACTCCTCTGCCCACTGCTATTTTCATTAAATTTCTATTTTATGAGTGCTGCCTCCCACGATCCCAGCTAGTAAACTCCCAGTCTGGAAGCTGCATTCTTTAATACAGTCATCTCAAATCCACTGGTGCATGGTTTAAGGAGTGCAGGCAAGATAAGTAGTTAGTGCTGGGCTGTGTAGCTGTTAACTCTTGAGGAACCCTGGAAGGTTTTGTGTCCTCTCAGGCAAGAGCTCCAGAACCAGGGCAGCTGTACTGCCTTTCCACAGAATGTTAGGGAAAGATGTAGAGAAAGCCCCTAAAGGCTATCTACTGTCTCAGCTGGCCAAATGACTAGATCCTATACCACAGGATACAATTAATGCATTAATTAGCTGGGGAGAGTCAATGATGCTTCTGTAAAGGAAGGTCATGTATCAAATGTCTTTGAAGGACTCAAAAGTCATGTAGTGACATAGTGGGTGAACTGTTTTATTTCATGGCTAGCTTTAAGGATGCTAAAGAGGCATAAGATACAGCTTCCTTTCATAGATGGTTGAAACTGGGACATAGAGGGGATCCTTCTCTCCAGGAAGGAGGGTCACAGGTGGTATGTGTCATTAGACCTAGGCTGGATAAAGTAGTCCTTAAAAACCAAGGGGTGTTTTGGTGATGGGCAGTTATTTAGGATGGTAAAGGAGAAGGTTGACTGGGGATTTGAAAAAAGCTCTTAAGAAGTAGAAAGGGGACACTGCAAATGATGGATGAAAATCATTGTAAGTATGTGCTAAAAGATGCATATAAGAAAAATGAGGCTGAACAAATTTCAAGTGACATGCTCTGACCTGGCCGTAGTAGCCATTCCTACTCAAATACATCCGTATCTGGCAGAAGTTAGGGCAAACAACATATCAGGAGTGGTTAAGAAAGGACTGAAATCGAAAATGCCCTTGTGACTCTCTGAGGCTACTGTGCACTCATGCCTTGAGAGTTTTGTGCTGTTATGGCCCTTGCACTATAAGGAGATTATGAAAGGTTTGGAGGAGAGTGATGGTAGATAAAGAGGAGATGTGTCTCTGCCCATCCGTATATTCCAGAGATGAGGAGCAGCTCACATGGGGAGCTGTGTGAACCCCTTTTCTGCGGCTGCCCTGTTGTGTGTGGTATAGGACTTGGTGCTACGCTTCATCTTGCTCTTGCCACTCAGAAGTGAGCTGTGAGGAGAGCCTCACTAGCCTTTTTCTGAGTGCTGATGAGGTGCCACAACGGCACCCAGTTAATCTTTTCCCTGCAAGAAAGCCCCTGGCTGCTGCCCTGAAAAGATTAGGCTGAGCTAGCCCCAACCCTGACCACCCACAAATAAGCTTCTGGCCCCCTAAACCCCATCAAAGCACTATTTCTTCAGAGCCAGGGTGGGCAGAGCTCCAGCCAGCTTTGGAAAATTTGGCTTTCCTTGTGTCTGTGACAGCAGCAGGAGCCTAAAATACCCTGCCTGCTTTTTTTTTTTTTTTCTTTTAGCTGGAGAAGGGGAAAGAGAGATGAAAAATAAGTGTGAACCCTCCCATTCCAGCCTTGGGGCTAAAGATAGAGCCAAGGCTATTTTTAAAGGCCTTTTCCCTCTGAAATGCCTTGTTTTAATTTGTTTTCAAAAACCACCAATACATGGTATTGCCTGCAAGAGATTTTCTTTCAGCAAAGCTGCGTTTTGTGGAGCCAGAAACCTGCCAACTTTTTAGCAAAAATAATCAGTGTGGTCTTTGTTTCCACAAGTGATTATAGGATTTGAGTGAATTTTATGGGATTTAAAATTTCTTGGAAAGCTGGCAGCATTAAGAACCCAAAGCCTGAAAAATTAGTTTTGTTTCTGGAAAGGCAATTCAGGCCCTGGCAAATGCTCCTGTGTCTCATAGCCTAGCCCAGGATGTGACCCCAGTCCCCTGTGCTGCCTCACATCCCTGTGGGAATAGAGGATGGATGAGGCTGGCAAAGCAAAACGTGAAAGGAATGGTTCCTAGGGCAAAAAGGCAGACATTGCTCTTGCTGATACCAAAACATGGCTTTACAATTATCCTCTGAAAGGATTCACTCTGTGGCTAAATGGGGGGATAGAGAGAAGTGGGGTGATCTTTAAACCACCAGGGAGCGGACAACCTCAGTGCTGAATCCAGGGATGTTTGGGGATGCCACCTTCTCCTGGCTGAGGCCAACTCCTGCCTATGCTCCCTCCCACTCTGCAACCGATAGCCTTCATCCAAGGATGACCCATCAGTTTAGCAATATTTTCTCTGGAGAGCTGTATCAGCAGGGCTGGATGTTGCTGAAGCTGCAAAACAGTTATTTTCAGTAAAAGCTCCTGAGAAAATCTGATTTGGAAGAACGTTGCATGGAAGGAGTTGTGGGTCAGGGTAAACATGCATTTGGACTGAGTGTTAATACAAAAGGAATTTTTGAAAAATGTTGTTCCGTGGATTAGGCTCTCATTAAAACCCATGCGGCTTCCAGAAGAAAACATCCCTCATTTCTTGGATTAACTCAGCCAGGTCCTCCTCAGCCACAGTGATAGTGGAGGAGATACTGGGCTTAGAGTAGGCTTCCTTTCGACACCTTTTACCTGAAGCAGCATGCTCTGAGAGTTATTTTGAGGAGCTTGTCCTAACTGCAACCCCAGGGCACTGTGTTCTCCTCATAATGCTCTCTGCTACAGAGCTCAGGTAGAGTGCAGGCAGGAGGCTTTCCTGCTGGATTCCTAAAAACCAGAGCACCCAGGCAGAGGAGAAGTTGTGTTATGACCTAAGTTCTTGGCTTGATGATACCCTCAATACTAATGATGTTATATTAAAGCATGTGTGAAAAGGATCAATAAATAAAAGTGAGCCTGCTGGAGGGAAGAGGTATTACACCATGATGCAAAGCAGGAAAGCAGAAAGTAGGATTGCCTTTCATCTGGAATTTGGAGCAATTTTGAAAACCCATTGCCTGGCTGCAGGCATAGGAAGATATGGGCAGTGACGCTGAGATACTGTCACAAACAGACCTGGCCGCACTGGCCAACACCGTCACCAGCAGGACAACATGAATGAGGCCCTTGCTGATGCCTTGCCGCTTCTTGGGACATCTCACTGGAGGAGCATTTGCATTGGGGAGGAAACACAAAGTAGGCTGGCTCGAAAAATGGCATCCCAAACTCTTGTCCTTCATCGTTGGAGCAAATCCAGCCCTCGCTGGCAGCACCTCAATTTCCTTACCTTTAAAGCACAGATGTACAGGATAAGTCTCTCCATGAAGGACTGTGAAGATCTTCAGATAAAAGCACAGAATACATACAGCGATGATTAAAGGCATCGGCACCCTTTGCTATGCACACAGTCTAAACATGCTAGGGCCATCCTAGGCTCTTTGAAAACTGTTAGATGTTTTCAAGATAAATATTTATTTTATCTGCACAGAGCTGGGACAACCCTGGGTTCAGTTCCTTCTGTCAAAGGCATCTCAGCAAAGAGTAACAAGCTCAGGCAGGACTCATGGGTGGACTGAACATGTGGGAAAAAATTCTGAAGCAGCCAAAAAGCCTGACTCTGCTCCTGACAAAGCTAGGACACCAGTCGGAGCACACATCAGCTTTGCAATAGCGCAATGGGCATTCCCCACTGGAAACTTTGACTCAACCCCCTTGAATAACTATCCAAGGATGATGTATTTTTTACTCTCTTCTTTGGAAAGAAAGGCTCTTGAAGACCTTTGCCTAGGCAGCTAGTATAATATGATGTTTAACCAGCTGAGAAGGGATGTTGCCTGCTCAGGATGAGACTGATTTGGGTTAGGGAGTGCTGCAAGCGACAGTGACATTAGCTGGTAACTTGGTTAGTCTGGGCTTTGTTCTAATAAAAACTTGATCTTAAAAAAAAAAATTAAAAAAAGAGTGGGCATTACTAGAAAGTACTGGCTTAAGTGACCTATGACATGAATTATTTTCATCGAAGAGAGAAGAAGTGCCTTCTTGTGTTTGTGCCTGTTGTTGCCATTGCTTTCCCTGGCAAGTATGCATGTTTTGCTGGGTATTTTGCAGCAACAGAATAGAGAAATAATCTGCTATGAGATGGTCCTAGGGCTGAGAGAGGAGCAGAGGGATCAAGCAGGGCATATCCTAGAGATGTGCCAAACTGGCATGGCAGCTAGAGCCTGGGATTCCTCACCTCAATTCTTTACCTTAATCCCATTAGAAATAAACAGGAAGAAAATGCCTGCATGGAGAAAACATCTGTTGTTGCTTTGAGGCATGGTTGCTGCCAAAATGCAGCCACTTGGGAGACCTGCTGCATGTCCCCTCACTCAGGGTACACCTTGCCCCCTGTAAATGTGTTTCTGCCCATCCTATTACCCTTGGAATGCAAAAGTCATACTGTGTACCTTTAAAAAAGACTAGAAATCATAAAAAGACACCCTCTGCATGCCTGATAACAGCAGGGGCAAATCATGTTCCATTTCCAGATTGCCCTTGTATTTTTTAACCCTGTGAACAAGAAGTGCTGGAAAAGAGAAGTGTGATGGGTTTTGTGGGTGTCTCCTGGCAGGGTCAGGAGATGGTCACCACCATGGTCACCACATAGCCATCAGCTGGGTCAGTGGGAGCCAGAGCAATGGGCTTGAGGGCTCTGCAAGGTCTCTGAACAGGCTGGACCACTGGGCCGAGACCAATGGCATGAGGTTTAACAAGACCAAATGCCGGGTCCTGCACTTGGGGCACAACAACCCTATGCAGTGGTACAGACTGGGGGAAGAGTGGCTGGAGAGCTGCACGGAAGAGAAGGACCTGGGGGTGCTGGTTGACAGCCGACTGAACATGAGCCAGCAGTGTGCCCAGGTGGCCAAGAAGGCCAATGGCATCTTGGCTTGTATCAGAAATGGGGTCACCAGCAGGTCCAGGGAGGTTACTCTCCCTCTGTACTCGGCACTGGTGAGACCACACCTTGAATACTGTGTATTCACAGTATTGAGAGGAGGGAGCTGGCCTCTTCTCCCAAGTGACAGGGGACAGGACAAGAGGGAATGGCCTGAAGCTCCGTCAGGGGAGGTTCAGGTTGGATATCAGAAAAAAATTCTTCACAGTAAGAGTCATTGGGTACTGGAACAGGCTGCCCAGGGAGGTGGTCGAGTCGCCTTCCCTGGAGGTGTTTAAGGAACGGGTGGATGAAGTACTTAGGGACATGGTTTAGGGAGTGTTAGGAACGGTTGGACTTGATGATCCAATGGGTCCTTTCCAACCTTGTGATTCTGTGATTCTGTGATTCTGTGATTCAGTTCTGGACCCCTCACCACAAGAAGGCTCTGGAGTCTGTCCAGAGAAGAGCAACGAAGCTGGTGAAGGGGCTGGAGAACAAGTCTTACGAGGAGCGGCTGAGAGATCTGGGGTTGTTTAGCCTGGAGAAGAGGAGGCTGAGGGGAGACCTTATTACTCTCTACAACTACCTAAAAGGAGGTTGTGGAGAGGAGGGAGCTGGCCTCTTCTCCCAAGTGACAGGGGACAGGACAAGAGGGAATGGCCTGAAGCTCCGTCAGGGGAGGTTCAGGTTGGATATCAGAAAAAAATTCTTCACTGAAAGAGTCATCGGGCACTGGAACAGGCTGCCCAGGGAGGTGGTCGAGTCGCCTTCCCTGGAGGTGTTTAAGGAAAGGGTGGATGAAGTGCTGAGGTACATGGTTTAGGGAGTCTTAGGAATGGTTGGACTTGATGATCCAGTGGGTCCTTTCCAACCTGGTGATTCTGTGATTCTGTGATTCTGTGATTCTGTCTCCTGAGCAGAAGAGCAGGACTGTACCCATTTGCAGGAGGGTTACATGGCTTCGCGCTGGGAGCTCAGGAATAGTGCAGGCATAGCTATGCAGCCTTAAAAGTGTGATGAGTGCTGAAGGGTTGGTCCCTACTTTTGCGTGAGATGAGAGCACACTTTGTGAGTGAGCACCACATTGCCTCCATTTATATGGCAAAACAGGAAGAGCACAGAGAGCACGTGCCAAGCAAAGTGCAGGGGAGCTGTGCTGGTTGTTGAAGCACAGTGACTGCTGCCACCAAAGGCACTGGCCACAGCAGTGGGTATGCCTTGTTCCCTGGCTGCACCATCCCTATCCCTGGGACAGTCCTTTCCTGCACCATGCTTTCACACTAGCCAGCAAAATTATCTTTATGGAGCAGAATTATTTGATTTAATTTATTGCAAACTAACACAAGCTTATAGTAATTGGGTTTGTAACAAGAAAGAGAAAACATAAGCAATTACGTACTCAGCTGAACAGTGATACACGAGCTGATCAGACACCCATGCATGGGCAAAGATGGTGCTCAGGTGTGCGCAGGTTGAGCACTAATGCATGAAGTCCTTGAGCACCCATGTGTGAATTAATGGCTCATTGCTTGAGTTGTTTCGGTGCTCATGCATAAATCAATTGGGTGCTCATGCGTCAGGTAATTGGGTTCTCATGCATTAATTAATCGGGTGCTTCTGCATGAACTATTTAGGCTCTTGTATATAAATTAATAGGGTGCTCATGCATGAACCACTCAAGCGCTCGTGCAAGGACTAATTGCCGGCATACAGGTGAGCACAGCAAACCCTATGATCATGCCTGACACACCACTGACATGCAATGGCCAGATTGGCTTAGGGCCACATGTGTCCTCCATCATCCACTGAGCAGGTAACGGTGTTGCATGGAGCGTTATTGTCTGATTGTTCCTTGGTATCCAGGACAGGCCCTACACACCAGTGGTGCTGTAGACATTTCTATCCCTACGCAAGGAGTCGTTGTTTGGATGATTTGACACCTCCTTGGGAGGACAGCACCCAATCTGCTTTGTGATACTGTATTTATCTGTCTCCTCGTGCTATCATTCTGTCAGACACATCAGATTTCTTACCTGGAACACTCAGCTCATGCTAACCAAAAGCTGATGGGAAATGACTGGTATATTGTCCTTGTACATAACACTAGCCAGAAAAATGCATCCTACTCAATATGGTGGGAAGAAAAGCTCCTAGTGTGGTTTATGAGGATGCCTGGAAAACCAGGAAAAACACTGTTGCCGTTCCTCAGACAAGAACATCTTGTTCAGCCAAATGCAAAGTTGGTCCTTGAGGGCACTCCTGCAGAGACAAGGAGACTGGGCAAAGGCAATAATGTTGGTGCCTGGCTGGGAAAATGGAAAGGAAGCATTTGATAATTATCACAGTGTTACCACAAAACATATGCAGGCAGCATCGTAATGAGGTCAGGACTTCCGTAGCTTCTGATCCTTTTCCTTTCTCTTCCAGCACCAGCACTGCATGGAGGAGGGTGAGGATGATGGTAGCTGAGAGCACTCAGCAGTGTGATGCTCCTGCCCATATCCCAGGGTGGAGTCAGAGAGTATCCCTGCCACCTTTTGGAAAATTTGGTCTGACAGCTGCCACCAGACCAAGATGTCCCCAATGCTAGAGCAGCTCCAGCTGCAGTGGCAGTGGCGACACCGATGCCAGGCAGTGGCTGGTGCCTGACCCTGCAACAAAACCAAATCCTGCAGCACCAGCCATGAGTGCTTATGAATTTCTCTGTGCTCTGCAGCAGGTATTTGAGCATAATATTGGTTGCACGTTTATCAGCTTGTGTAGGGAGGAGCCAAAGCAAAAAGCCATCCCCAAAATGCCTGTGATACAGTGATGCAGCAGTTCAAGCAGCTGAGCTGTGCTAGTGATCTGGCTCAGATGCTTGTGCCCGTGTCTGCATGGGATGCCAGCCCTGCTCACCACTTCATTTTCTGCTTGCAAACCTGTCCCCAGGGACATAATTCAGGCAGACACAGTGCTGCATTACAAATGTGGAAGTCTTAAGCAGCCAGGAATTGCAACCTGGGCCTTTGAGTACATACCCCTAGTATTGCCTCGCAGAACCTGCATTAAAATCCTGCCAGGGTTTAATGTGCTGGCCACATATTAAGGGTGACTTGCACGTAGACAACCACTCACGGGTGCAGAGAGCTTGCTGCAGTCAGCTGAGATGATTTGAAGTGGCATGATGGTGCAATGAGATGGGTTTTAATTCAATATTGATGAACCTGTACATGTTTCATGTCTGTTAAACGGGCGGAAGTGAGCAGCACAAGGTGTCCCAGGGCTGGGTCACACCAGCTCTCAGGCTACGTGAAACTTGTGCACTGTGAGATATATTTTAGTCCCACATGAAACCTACAGCACTGAGTTAAAAGGAGCCTTCCTCCCCTCTGCCTCAGATGTGTCAGTGGGATGGGCAGGCAGCCGTGCTGCAACACCTTCACTGGCTCAGCCAAGCTGATAGAGCTAGCTGATGCCCAAGGGCAGGGAAACAACTACCAGCAAGTCTTTGACCTGCAGCTGGCGTAAGGGGTGTCCATACCAGGAAAGACCTAGATTATCCATAGGATGAGGTTGAGTTGTGGGGTTTCCCATGACATTGCCTTTGATGTTTAGATCAGAGAAGCCTATGGGGGCAAAGGAATTTCTACTTCTCATCCTCCTACACTGTTGCTGTCTAGATGCAGAAATGGTTTAGCCTCCTGGAAGATGCAAGACTTGGCATAAAGGGTTTGGATAGCTTCCTCACTGGCCCCATCAGCCTCCTGAAGGCTGTTTCCTCATTACACATGTCCTCACACCTCTTCAAACATCTCTCAAAAGGCAAATATACTTGGTGTCAGGCAAGACAGCCGTCACTACACTGCCTTCCACGGCATTGGGATGGTGATGGTCAGGGGAATGACTCCAATTCAGTTGGTGAAACAAGTCATTTTTTTCTTTAGCTTTTCCCTCCTCTGATAGAAAGGCAGGTCTCTGATGGGATCTCCCATTTTTCAACACCAATCACCCACAAATCAAAGCAACGCTGGATCTTTGACTTCTGGAACAACACTTGCTGCTGCTGGTTGCTGTGAGCAGCACCTCCAGTGGACAATATGGGGTGTTCCTTTGACTGGCTCTGGGTCAACTTGGTGGCCAGTTCACAGGTGAGATCACAGCCTGTAACTCTGACTATGGTTCCCAAGCCTCGTTTGTCAACTTCTCCTCTGTGTGTCCTGGAAATTATTTTCCAGAAACCTGGCTGGTGCTAATGCTTGAAGGGAATGCACAGAGCTACCTCGACATCCCCAGAAAAACTGACGACCTGTTGCTTCAGAAGAAAGACCTACCAGAAACCTTTCAGAAACAACCCCATTCCCCTGTGACAGCAATGCCTGTGTAAGAGATATTGAGGTGCCTTTAAGTCTGGGCCCAATTATTTTGTTACACTGAAATTATACTAATGAGTGTCGGGAGGGTGGCAATGCCTGAAACCCCGCATCTGAGCAGAGGACTGGCTTCTGACTTTTGCAAAGCCAATCTGCTTGCTCAAGCTTTCCCAGCCAGAGTGTGTAGAATAATAAAGAGCCTCTTGAAAGCTCTTCACAGCTTGTCAATGGAGACAAGTTATGCTGTATATGCTAAAAGTATCCATGGTATAAAGTACAGGCAGCCTCTCCAGGGGTTTTGTCTCACCAAACTGGCTTTCAGAAAGACTGGGCTTTGGGCAATGTTTTCTATCCTACTCACAGGGTCTCAACCAGGCTTCAAAAAGAGCAACAAACACGAAAACTTTGACTCAGGAGTCAGAGGCTTCAAGAAGAGGAGCATCCTTCAAATGAAATGCAGGAGATGACAACCATGTGAGAAAACTCATCGTTTAAGCCTTGAAAATCTTTTTTTTCTACCTGAGGCAGCCCCATCTCCACTGCTAGGTAGCTCTCTTGCACAATCAGAAAGCCTCTCCACTTCCAAGCTACACATAAACACATTGTATTCCCTATCAAAGGGTGATAAACACACTTGGAGTGTGTTTATCTGTTAGCTGTCTAACTCTGCTTAAGAGCTTAGTTTGCTAAGCTCAGAAGAGGCATCCTTCCTCTCAGTTGTCTGGGCAGCTCACTGGGCTGATGCCAGGAGAGTGCTGGGGAGTGTCTGCTGCTTCACAGGGGCAGAGCCTATCATCCAGCCCTCTTAGTGCTTCAGTTCTCTGAAGCCCCACGGTCTTGAGGTGAGGGAGCGGAGGCTGCATTTTGTTTGATATGATAACCTGCCTGAGCCCACGCCTTCGGCTGTGGAAGGAAGGGCTTGCTGGGGCTGACACTTGAGTTTTGAAAGGCCAAGGGAGAAGACACCAAGCACTGTGGTCCTCTGCTGTGACCAGAGGTGCTGAAGCTCCCAGGACACTTTTGGGAGCAGTTGCCCACAGTCATGTTTGGAGAGTGGTGAGGTGCTCTTCTTCACCTAAGTCCTGGTCAGGGCAAGGTTTGACATCCTTTGCTGGCATGTGAGGGCAAATGTGTGCAAACCAGCATCTTCTAGGCAGGGGGCAAACGGCCTTGCCCTTCGCTTGCTTTTCTCAACCTCCTCTTCCTCTAAGCATTTCCCATTGCATTTCAACACAACCTGAGAGATGGCTGCTTCTCCAAATGACACTGCCACCATGCAGCATGCTTTGGCTCCGCAAAAAAAAAAGAACCTCCTGAACAGACTTTTCTCCTCCCGTCTAAGACTACAGTGAGAATGCAGCACGGGATAATCAAGCTCTGGCTGCGAAGAGACTTTCAAGGGAGGGTGTAGAGCACCATCTAGTGAAGGTTAGCGAGGAAACCGTAAGCTGCAAACTCCGGGAGGAGCTGATGCTCCTAGGGAGGCTGTGGGACAGAAGGCTGGTGCCAAGCTGGGTCCTGCTCCTCTTCTCCCAGTGTTTGCATGGGCGAAAATAGTCCCAGCAACAGAACAGGTGGAAATCGGGAGGGAATGCCATTTCTTGTGGCTCTTCTTTTTCTAGCTTTCTCCTGCACCTCCTGGAGTGAACAGGGCTGGTGGGACTTGTGTATGTAGATGAGCAACTCAGTTTTGCTCATCTTTCAAACAGACACCATCCCTAGATCCTGAGCAGGATCCTTTGTGAAAAGGCCTGGGGAGAATTCCAGATGTCCTACTACTTTTGGCCTCGAACTGGGGGTGAGGGGTGTTGTTCTACAAGACTTTAAAAGCCCCCAAACCCTCTTTCCTGGTGCTCTTTTTTGATGCATGACCTCCCTCTAAGAGCAACTTTGGCTCAAGCAGCTGGAGAGCTGAGATCCCCTGGCAAAGGCTGTGAGATGCTGCAGGCTTGCCTACCTGCCACCTACAGTCACTCTAATTAAAACCTCGAGGATGAGTTAACATCTCTCTCTTTTATGGACATGTTTAAAGTGTCTCGTTGCTTTGGGCAGTCTGTGCTGTAATGAAATAACTAGCAACGGAACTTAAGCTTTGCAATCACCCTTTATGACAAAATATCTCAGAGGGTTGTCTAGCAGGTTTATTAGAAAGTGAAAACGCCTTTTGATGCAAGAGCAGCCACAGGTGTCTGAGGACAAGTCAGTAATGGTAAATGCCTGTCTCCTCTCCCAGCTGGGAGCAGACTGGCCAGTGACGAGCTGCACTGAGGGTTGCTGGCTGGGTCATCCTCCAAGCCTGTTCCTTAACAGCAGCACTGCACTGCTCTGATGAGTTTATCTTAGTATGTGAAACCAGGGGCTTCATGATGGGATGTGTCTCCTGGTGTTAGCCTCTACTCTCAGTCTCACTGCCTATTGAAGCCTTCCTCCCCTAGAGGTGCAGGCCAGTTGCTTTTGTACACCTCCTCTCATAGTTGAGCTCCTCTGACCTCAGGACATGGTGCATGGCCCTAAATCATTCCAACCACTTAACAGATCTCCAAGCATGGATTCTGCTCTGCTTGCACCAATGAAACAGAGCCATTTCCAACAGCCCTCTCTCCAAATCCTGCTTGGCTTAATCATCGATGTAAACAACCTTCTTGCAAGCCCAAGTGATGCATGGCCCCAGACCCTTTGTCTCAAAGGCTCTGCTGTCTCTGACTGACCAGAAGCACTGCAGCACCAGTACCGTCAATGCCACAGCCTTCATGAAGGACAGACCAGCAGCTCCCACCATGTGCAGCCCCAAGGCCTTTCAGCAACTGGTCTCTGTGCTGGCAAATGCCAAAGCTGGAGGCAGAGACGGGCACACGCTGGATTTCTGCCCCTGGCATCCTCTTAGCAGAACTGAAGATGCTCGCATTGGCTTAGGGCAATTTGGGAGCGCTCCTAACGCCACCCTGGCCAAAACAGGACCTCAGGGAAAGGGAGGGATGCGCCCTGGCCTCCCACCTCTTCCCCAGTGCCATGGTGTGGCCATTTGCTGACTATGCAAAGCCCTCTAGAGGGAGCCCCGATCCCAGACATCACCACCACAAGGCGACAAAGATTTTGTGTGGGTCCCCAAATATAGGTTTTGTGGGATTCATTTGGCGCTTTCTTGGTTTTTGTTTTTGTTTTTTAAGGGTCCACACAGCCTTAGTGGTCTCACTGGCCACAGCTACAGGCTTGCTTGCCCTCTCGGAATATGTCTGCATGCCTCTGCCTTCCCAGTGCCTCCTTACCCACCTCCAGCATCTCCCTCCCTCCCTTCGACATTGCTGACCATGGAGTGAAGCCTTCTGCAGGGTGGATGCTGCCCTGAAAGGGAAATCTCATGCCATGATGGTCCCCCGGGCAGTCTGCTTGCGGAAGGCTGATATCATGCTACTGGGACCCCAAAATCCAGCCATGCTGGTGGCAGCATTGCAGCAACCTGCTGGATGCTGCTGAATGCTGCTGGGTATGCAAACCCCGGAGATACCACCAGGCCAAGGAGAGCCAGGTGCATTCAAGATCTCTGCTCACCAGGCTGTTTCTCTAGACTGCGTATCATTGAACCTTCTGAAACCTTACCTTCGAGCGCAGGGAGGCGAATGAGATTTCCCCTGATCTGAAGGCAATGGGCACTGAAGCTTGCTGGTCCCTGGAGGCCTGAGCACAGCTGTATTTGGACCTCTGGAGAGCCCAGCTACACCCCACATATGACATCCCCTCTTGCTATCTGTGTGGTTCAGTGGCACTGCAATAGACTGGGAAATACCCTTTTCCTTTGCTCACTGGCCACTTAACTCAGATCCTGTGACCAAAGCTTTGCTCTGCTCCATGTTCTTCCCCCCCAGGCACGGCAGCAAACTGCATGGGCTCCTCTGCTCTGCTTAAAGGTGTTTTTTTTCCCCCTCCAGTCTTGTTCTACCTTTAATGAATTGCAATCTGTTATGTGGTGTTATTGCTTCAGGGAGACCATAAGCACAAAGTAAATCCCATTAAAGCCAAATTGTATTTTCAAAGTGTTTATGCTTTTCCCATTTCCCCCTCCCTGCCTTCAAAACATTCAGTATCCTCTCTGGAAGAAGGCATGTTCCTGTGCAAGCTTTGACCTGAAGAAAACTGAGCTAAACATCCTCCTTGTAAGCATAAACCCTCCTTGGGGTTCCTTCATAGGGGGTTTCCCTATTCAACCCTTCAACTAGAGGTAGACCAAAGGATGCTGCAAAGCCCATTTCATATTTTCTTAAATGTGATCCTTCCTCATTGTTTATTTGCTTGCAATAGCCAAGAGATTTGGCTTTAAAAGATGGATGCAGTGGTATATTTTGGGGAAGGAGGATGAATGAGGAGCACTTTGCTAAATGGCAAGACCAGGCACTGTGTAACAAGCCCCAAACAGTTCAGCTTGCTTGGATTTCTTCCCAGCAGCCGGAGTAGGGGAGCACACGACACACGTACACTCTGCAGCAAATGTGCTCATCGTGGCTGTGTGGTTCTTGCAACTGAGAATCCTGTTGAAGACATTAAATTTTTAATCTTGCAGATCCAAGCTGGTGGTTGGAGGTCCCCATGCCTGTGGTCAGAGTTCCCATAACTGCTTGTATTGGCAGCTCTGGCTTAAAATGTATTTGTCCATTTTGTGCTAGGGCAGCTCCCCAGAAAGATGGGGGACCTCTGCTTTGCAGGTCCTTGCCCTGTGCTCAAGTGAAAATGATAGAGGTTGAATGCAGCCATGATATGCACAGACGGGGTAGAGATTGCAGGAAACAATGCTGCATTGATCCAACATAGAAAACTCTCCAGCAAGCAGGAGATGTGATCCCTGTCTTGTGCCAGAGTGGGATTCAGAGCATTTAGGGACAGGAGACATCCTTATTGGTATTATATTTATAGCTGTTTGCACAGCAGGGCCCTGGTCCATGGCTGGCTATTAGGAAGTCCTGTGGTGCTCCTGAGTAGGGAGCACAGCTTTGTTTCCTTACAGAAAGAGGCCCTAGGGATCCCAGTGTGGTGGCTGCATTCCCAGCCCATGCTGACAGCCAGCTCAGGGCAAGCAGCAATGAACTTCCCAGGGTGAGTTTCTGGGAAATGGCAAGGACTGACTTTTTGTCCCTGCCTGGCAGGCAGAGCATAGTGCATGAAAAATGATGCTCTGAATGCTCTGTTTCCAACAACTGCCCACCCTCAAGCTGCTCACCCAGTGCAGCAATGGGTTATGGTGGACCACTTTAGCCACTACGCAGGAGCGGATATGAAGCAGGTCTTATCTGGGTGTTCAGCAAAGAGCAATTGTGAATAGTTTCAAGGAGAACTCTCTACACACTTCTCATGGTTGAGACAGGGCTTAGGAAGGCTTCAATATCTGTCTCTGCTGCTTCTTGCATTGGTTTCACCTTTTTCCGTGTGGATGCAAACAGGAGGTCCTGTGGGAGATGTTTGATCTAGTGGTATCCAAAGCGAAATAGCCGGGGCGGGACTTGTGTGTGCATGTGCATAATAAAAGCACAGGCACAGACAACTTTTTCCATTAATCTTAGCATGTGTACCGTGATTTGATTGCACATTGAATAGTGAAAGTCACTTGAGATCTGAAGGCAGCTGCATGCCCATCCTGCTGCAAGCCATCACCAGGCAGTGTCCTATCTCTTCTGCTACTCCTCTGTCCTCTTCTCACCACTCTAGGCTTCAGAGGCTTCTTGCCACCGTCCGCTGAAGACACCCTGGCATCTTCAGTTTGAGCATCCGAGCAGCCATGGGGTAAATTGGGAACAGCAATAGGTGCTGCTCAGTGCCACTGGAGTAGCTGTCCTTACAAACCAGGCTCTGCCCATGGTAGCTTCCAGCAAGGCTTGCAATGACTTTGTTCCCCATCCTCACACGTCCCTCCTTATCCTCCTCAGCTACTTACAATATCAAAGCCCTGAAGTCTCCACTCCTCCTTTCTCAGGAGATCTGGTTTAACTGTCAACGAAGGACTTATGCTGTGACAGGAGGCTCACTGCTGCTCGTACGAATAAGTCCCGCAGATATTAAGTGTACTAGGATCAAGGGCCTGTTGGATTGTCTCCTCCAGCCCGGCTGGATCTTCCCTCCTTTCCTGCCTGGTCCTTTATTAATTTACAATTCATGTGACGTCCCGACACAACATCTGATTTCCATCCAGTTGGACAGTAAACTGACATTTTTCTCACGGTCTTTGTGCTCTTGTGCATTGGGTCTCTGCCAAGAACTCCACATCTTTAACTTGCCGTTTTTTTTTCTTTAAGAACGAGTTGTCCTGGTCCTCCCTCCCACCCCAGCCTTTAAAGGAAGCAAAATAAAAGGATCAACAAGAAGAGCCAGACTCTTTCCAGGACTCCCCAGAGATAAACCTACTCCCCTTCCTCTGTGCCAAGTGGCACTGAGATGCTTTCCTGCCGTCCTGGAGACAGCACCTGCTCAAATCTCTGCTCCAAAAGTGAGAAATGTAGCAGCCAGTGCTGATAAAAGGGGCTGCTCTCCCTATCCCTCACATTTTGCTAAGGGCTCTGCTGCCGTTTGGTCACAAGTCACCACACGCAGTCACTTGCCAATGCCAAGGCACACGGATATGTTGCATGTTATTTCTGCTTCCCATAATTTTTGGTAACTACTCTCATTTCAGGGGGTGAGTGGTTGTTTCTCTCTCCATGGTGTGGGAGGCAGCGGTGTCTTGCTGGTTGTCCACTTCCAGGCATCATGGGAAAGCAGAGTGGATGCAATGCATACCCTCCATCACCCTTCCTTTCCCACAGCCTCGTGCCTTTTTGCTTTCTGCTCTGTTGACCAGCATGGTGGGAAGGAGAGAGGAACACACCCTGGTTCAATCCTTCCCACACCTCTTTCTCCCCAGTACATTGTGTCTTTGACACCCATCTGGTCAGCTATGGAAATGGAGATGTCAGCAGAGATGCTGACCCACCAAAGTGCTGCCTTCAGTAACCCAAAGTTCAGGGTGGTAGAAATGAATGCTTGTAGCAAAGCCTTGCATCTGGCTGAAGGCAGAAGGAACCAAGGCGGTTTCCCCAAAATAGCCCACGGTATCTTAGAAAAACAACCAACCATGAAAGCACCCTCCACTCCCACTTAGCTGCTGGCATTCAAAAGCACCACAGCTGCTCTGTGGTTGGGGCTACGCTAATGATTCACACTGAATTGTGGTGCCATGCCCACTTTCTTCTGCTTGGAGACAACCTTGAAACAGACTAAATCTGAAGTCATGGTGAAAATCTTGTTCCGGGTCAGCTCCTTCATTTGGGCAGGCCCCATGGCTGCCTGGGTTGACCCCCTTTCATGCTCAGTGTGAAGACATTAGAGCAAAGAGGAATGAGCACAAGCATTTGCTGTCTTCCTTCTCTGCCACTGCATCGCTGTCTTATCACTTCAAGTTATAATGCAATTATTAAGTACTGCTGGCTGCTAGTTGGGTACCAAATTCATTTAGCCAGCAAAAAAATGAGCTTTGTTAGCCATTCTGCCATTCTCCTTCGTGTTTCTCCATCCCTATGTAGATGAGTCACTTCCAAACCCACAGCTGATGCAGAAGTCATTAGAAATGACTAAGCACTTTAGGAAATGAGCCCTCTGGTTTCTCAGGCAGCAGCTTCGGCCGTACTTTCACATCCCAACACCCATCTGCCAGCACGACTGTTGGCTAGCAGGAGCTGTATGTCCCCTCCTTGTACATAGGCATGTGTGTGCAAATATGCTCTTCTGAAAAGACTTATTTTGATTCCAGTGAACTTCGTCCCTTCTTGGTTTCCTCTGTAGGAAGCAAAGTCCTCTGGGTCAAAAGGGCTCCCTGTTTTACGCAGAAGAATTCTTATGAGTTCTTAATAGAGATACAGCCTTGGAATCCAGACCCAACTGACTTTTCTAGGAAAAATGTTTTATTTTTAAATTGCGTCATGATTTGAAGCAGCAACAGGAGTTTTTACGTAAGCAATCAAATGCTGAGCTTGCCCTCAAATTTTTATTAAAGGCACGATAAATCTCACCAGTCAGTAATGACTTAGAGTAAAGGCTGCTCACCTCTTTAGGTTAGATATCTTCTGCTCTTGCTTATGACGATGCCTATTTGAAGCCAGATAATTGCAGAAATTTCTGTCATGTAACAAAACAGCAAAAGATTTGTCTGATTTTTCTTTTAAATTGGACTATTTGATTTCTGTATCCCAGAGGTCTATAGGAATCTACTAAGACAGCAACAAGTGCATTTTGATGGAATCAAAAAGCATCATTTTCTTATTTTCTTAATTTATAAAAACTCTTAAATATCCCGAATATATGATGTTACCTCTTCTCCTTACCCTAAGTGACTGGGACAGGTTTGGAAGGGGCAACCTTGCCGCAGCCTCTGCCTTGGTCAGTCTTGCTACCACATTGAACTGGCTGCTCTTGAATTTTTCCTTGATTTTAGGCAAAATTTTAAAGGCAGCAGGTTTCATCCCATTCCTAGGTCTCATCTGCCAACACCTCCTAGTAGCAGATGGGACTCCCATTCAAGCCTTTCAGGAGATGTCATTGGGACTACATGTGATGGTGAAAGAAGAGTTTATGACTCTTAAGCCTGACTTGGTTCTTTTTCTCTCCCTCTTGTGGATCAGTTTTACTTCTTTTTACTGTGGTACAGGGAATCACAGTCTTCTCCAAACAAGAGAGCTGAGTTTCATGCAGACATCTTGACACTTGAGCAGTTGTATTGAAACTGATGGGACCTCAGTGCCGACCTGGGCAGCTGGCTGTGCGGACCATATCACTGGTGATGTTTGGTGTCTCCTGGTTTTAACACATCATCAGTAATGTCTTTTGGCTATGTCCTGTGTACACTGAAGGGAAAAGCAGCATGGGTTACACTGGAGGAGTGTTGCTTCCCATCTGGAGAGGTCGGTGCAGGGTGCTGGTACATCTTTAACAATGTGGTACATGCTGGTACATGGCTTAACAATGTGTCTGCTTAATTACTGGGATGCTTACTGGGAAAGGAGCCTGTCCCTTCACCTCCTTTGTCAGTTATCCTCCTTTTGTGAACATTTATGGAGTCTAGACAGGGCTGGGACCCACACATATAACTTCTCTGCATTTTTAGCTGTCTGGATGAAAGCTGAAAGTGCTCCGTGACTCACTGCTCCCTTGCATAGAAGGAAAATTTCATTTATTCCTTCCCTCTGTTATACCTTCTTCATGTAAAACAGGCCCTACTGGAATGCACCAAATCCCTGGTTTGGGAGATTTGGCGCATGGAGCAGCCCTGAAGCTTTGCCCTGCCAGGAGACACCAGTCAATCCTCCCTTTTTTCAATTTCCCTACCACTTAATTGCCTCTGCACTACAACTCTGCATCATGAGGGCACCTGGAAGCCATGCCACGGCTCCAGCATGGCCAGAGTTCAGTTTGCACCTGAAACAGAAATAAATAATAGTGATAATGAATGATAAGGAAGAAGAAGAAAACAATGAAGAAGAAGAAAACAAAGAAGAAGAAGAGGAAGGAGTAGAAATAAGGAGACGAGAAGGACCTGGAGCAAAGCACTGGAGGAACATGGCACTAGGATGAAGTTGCATTTCAGCTCCTCTCTATTTTTTCTCCATTATTTTTATTAACAGTCTTAGAAAGAAAATAAAGTCTAAATCTTAGCATGAGATACTTTTCACCAATGAGTTGCTCAGGGTACCCGGGAGCCTAGTTTTCAATAGCTCTATCATGGGTTCTCTGATGCCTGATACAGGTTGGGCTAACCTGTGGCCTTTTTCTCAGTGGAGCTATTCATAAGGTTATTTTTTAATTTGATAAGAACCCACTACTCTCTCTGAAAAGCTATAGAAACTTAATAACAATATTGGAGAGCACTACCCTCTGCACTGACCTGCTGAAATTAAGCAAGAAGTGCCCCAAGTTAATGGGGACAGCAGGGCCATGCCACTGGGTACACACCAGGGAAGCCATATATCTTAAAAGAAGCCCCTGCAACTGAAAATGAAGGGTGAGGCTGATCTTTTCATGGACTTGAAGCCTTGCAGAACAGTGAGTGGTAAGGTGTCTCCTGAGACAGGTAGAATAACAGAGTCAAACTCTTTGCGTTTGGATGTAGAGGTTGTTTCAGCCATGTGCCAATCCCTAATGCTCTTTACAACTCTAAATCAGTGATTTAAAAATAGGTCCAGTGATGATGAAGCACACTGTTGGGAAATGTCACCTACCATGTGGCAGGGCAGATGGATATTTATATGTTATTGCATGATTATTTTAATGTGTTCTGCCTAAAATGCGACCTGATGCTAAAACTCAAACTCTAGGCACTGTGCAAGGTTACATCAAGTGTTACGGTTCCTATGGCAGAGCCTTGCATGGAGAGGAAATTCTGCTTGTTGATGCAATTCCCTGTCCCATCCCACCAACCCATCTCTGAATGATTTCCATCAGCTGTTTCTACTCTCAGACACACGTCCTATCTTCTCCTCCTGCTTCTGGCCCAACATATGAATTCTGGGGTAGACACCTTTGGGGAAGGTTTCAGAAAGTGTATATGTAACTGTACGATTCAGCTGGGTGGAAAACACTTGCTTTTTTACCCAGTTGGTTTGGAAAATTAGACAGGTGGTAACTGAAGGGATAATTTCTTTGACCATGAAGAAGATGAGCTATGCATGCCTGAAGGGACATGGGACCCATGGGACCATGGGCACAGTTGGTTTGGGGGTGTCTAAGCTAAGAGTTAGCAGTGCCATGAGTGGAGCTCACTGGGCACTGACTTGTTGCTTCTTCAGAGTCCCCACAGGGTGATTCACCTGTGTGTGATCTGGGGCGTTTAAGACAACCCAGTGACCACAGCATGAGAGGGGCATCCAGAAGAAAGCTTCATCATTGGCTTTCTCTTTGCCTTCAAATGGCAGTAGCAAGATTTTCACCTCCCATCCTGCCATTGCGTCTGAAAACTCAATAAAAACTCCTAGCTGCTCACTAGTACCTTGCAGCTCAGTGCTTGGCAAATTCACGCGCTCATCTAGCAGTGCTTGGAGACGTTTGTCTCTCAAGGAGTCCTAGCATTTCCAAGTGCTGGGAAATGCTGTGTAATGCAATGTACTGAGTAGGGGTTTCCGAGCATTTCTGAGTGGGGAAATGCTGTGTAATGCAATGTAGTGAGGGGTCTCCTTCCTTCACTAAGAAGTAGGAAGGCATTTAGAAAAAACGTATGTCTGATGTCTTTCCAGCAGGCATAAATTTTCCAGATGCTCTGATTGCTCCCTCTTTCTCATAACCTTTTATTCTAGAGGTTAAGAAATATTGTGTCTTTATCTTCTTTGCCAACTACTCCCCCTCCTTCTTGGACCTGCACTTAATATTGGTAGCTTGCTCTAACAAATAATGTGCCATCTGTCTGGGTATTTGTTTGAGGTCTGATCTTACGTGATGGATCGTGGTCATGTTGAACCTGCTTTACTCCCTTTCATGTGAAAGAACTCTACCAATGTCCTCTGTGAGGGATGCTCCACTCAGGTATTGATCCCATATCAGTTATGTAATCTGGCTGAGGAAACATTTTCCCACTCTCTGTGTGAGCATCCTGGCTCAACATGCAGAAAAAGCATAAGAGGCCTAAGGGAATAAAGCCTCCAGGATTTAAGTATATACTTAAGGTTTAACAAGTACTTGAGTGCATTCCTGAACTGGGGCCTGAGGGAATGATGTTATTGTATTACTCGGCCTTCATGGAATTGCCATGGTCTGGTTGGGAGCAGCCAGGCAGCTGTGAAGGTTTCCTGGGGCACCAGGCATGTGTCCCTCATGAATTCCCTCCAGCAATAATTGGCTTACTTTGCCCCTGGGGACAAGGAAAACACAAAGAAATCTGCCTTGCAAATGCTTTTGTTGCTGTATGTCTTGCACACATGGAAATCTCGCTTTATTTCCCAATGGTCCCTCTTTGATCTGGGGGAAAGAGGACCCCTGCCTGCATAAGAGCAACTCAAAGCATATTTTCTGGGCTGTACATGCAGAGATACAAAGTTGATGCTATGGTAAATGTGTATTTTCATATAGTTTCATATAAATCTTTAGGCTCACTCCAAAAAAGCAGCAAAGTTCCACATGCATGAGCACACACTTACATGTGCATTGGTGTACCAGAGGGAGGAAGCTGTCTGGGCTCAGGGGGGCTAGAGGAGATGGGAATTTCCCCTGCCAACAGCACAGGGCTCCCGAAAAACTCCTTACGCCTCCCCCTGACATTTGTGCTGCACAGGCACAGTGGCTGCTGTGTTAGAGGACGGCTGAAACAAAAGTTTCACGAAAAAATAAAGTCAGAGTGAAACTCAATATTCAAGAAATAAAATTGCATGCAGAACAGGGCCACATCCAGCAAATAGATTCCATGCAAGGGGTGAAAAATCCCTCAATGATCAAAGTGTGTTATTGTCCCTTCTTTTTATGCTACATGGTTTATATTGATATTTTCTGTAATAAATATTTTTTTTAAATTCTAAACTATTAAAATTGAATTTTAAAAACTCTTTGGTTTTAAATATCTTCAGTTTTGGAATGATCTTAAAAATTACTTCAGTCCTAGTTGAAACTAGAGGAAGAATTGGTCTTCAGTGGTTAAATGACTTGGAAACACAGAGGTACAACTTTTCTTCAAGTTATACATAAGTGCCTGAACTGAAACAAAAAACTGGGGTTGCATTGAAAAGGTTAAACCAAGCCTGAGATGGGAGTTGCAGCGCCCAAGGAAGAGGAGGAAGAAGAGGCTCTGAGTATCCCAAGAGTTATCCTGTAGTTGGGGAGTTTTCACCCAGCCACACATGGCTGCTTTCCAGCCCAAGAAAATCCAGCAGCTGCAATCTCAGCTCAATTCTAATCGCCTTTAAGTGTTTTATCTGCTCTTCTGATGTATATCTTCTATTGCCAGAGCTCTCATAAAAACATTTTGAAGCTTGTCCTGCTAAGTGGATCCCCAGTTGAGCAGTTCCAGGGGTCATGCTCATTGGCAAGGTGGGGATGACAAATGCTCCCGTGCTTTCTGAAATCAGCAAGGAATGGCAGCCCATCCTCTGGAAAAGCACCTTTGAAGAAGTTTGAGTCTTCAGTAAAGGCAGGAGGAATGGGAGACTTGCCTTTGAACACATGGACATCCCAGAGCAGGACAGAACTATTTACAGTCTTTTAAGATCTAAGAGCAAATGTAAAATGCATCTTGATCCCCTCTTTCTGTAAGGGAAAGGATGAAAATCAATCATACCCTCTCTATGGTGAAATGACGGACAGCATCGAGGAGGTTGTGAGTAACAACTTTTCTTGTTAAAATTATTTGGAGCACTTCTTCCACTGACGCAGCTGAGACCTGCCCAATAGCTTGAGCTTTAAATTCAGTGCTAGACTTCAGCGAGGCCTCCTCAGGACTCACCAGCCCACGCAAACACTGTTTGTGGCCGTGGAAACTTTTTAAATCACCTTCAGTGACTGAATTTTCTTCAGAGTATTTGACTTTTCTTCTTCTTACCCGGTGAATTGTTTGGGTGTTCACAATATGATTACTTTCCAGATTTTGATGGCTTCCACCACTGCCTTGCAAGCCCCTTCCTGCTCTTTACATATACTGTGTTTTTTTCTATATGCAATACTACCAGACCTGCCTGGTCTCCAGATATTAGTGTGCACCAATGCATATAAAAAAGTCTCCTTTCTTTGAAAAGAAAGTGCAGCAAGAAATACCTGTTCTGACAGCCTCCACGTCTATGCTCCCAAGCTCCCTAGCTCCTGAGCTCCTAACAGTGCTCCTGAGCTCTTTGAAAGGATGCTACATGAGAAAGCACGGGCTTCTTCCTCTGGTTATTGCTGGGACTCGCTATGCCTTTTGCAAGCAGGAAATATTTCAGAGGTGTATGAAAATTGTTTCTCAACTTCAGCACACACCTGAAGCATGTGAATTTTCTTACCAACTACTTTCCTCAGCCACCTCCTCTTGAAAGGCCAGCTAATCCTCTCTTCAGGCAAAACAACCCTCTCCTGCTGCCCTTTGCTTGCCCTCAGACTTCCCTCTATCACCATAACTCCTTCACTCCCCTTTAGAGTTGCTTTCTTTCAATACAATATGTAGGGTTTTTCACTAATGTCATGTGCCCGTGGAAAATATCACCTGTGATCTGGTACCTCAGTCCCCTCTGGTCCCTCTCTCATGTCTGTGAGGGTTACAGGAACTCAGGCCCAGAAGCAGATGGCGAAATACCAGCAGCGTGGCCCAAAACGCTCATTGCAGGATGGCAGGGCTGTGCTTGCAGATGCAGCACTGTGAGGAGGTGAGGGAAAAAGCCAAATAGCCCAAACTGGAAAGCAGACATGCTGCTGATGTGGTTGGTTGTGCAAGGCTGGCTGCCATGCAACCTCTGCTGATAGAGTGCAAACAGCTGGGTGTCCTGTGTCCACGTAAAATCATGCAGTTCACTTATTCATGAGTGCCAAGTGAGTTTGTGCTTTCATAACATGAACAACTTATGCATTAGTGTAGGTGTGTTAACAAGTGTTCTGAGCAAAACAGAGGACCTTGGTGGGCAATAAGCAGCTTGTAGAGATGAGCTGGGAATCTGGAGCCAGATAAGTGAAGTTGATGATTTGGGAGAGCAGACCTGGGTAGGTACACATTCGTAATGGGCAGATATTTGAACCATTTGTAATCATCCCAGTTTTGTCTTACAGGGGCAAGGCCTGACATTTGTAATAAGTGCAACATGTGCAATGAGTTTGCAATGTACGTACGTTCAGGCTGCTATGGTCTTCCTTTGCAGGACCAAGGTATGAAATTTGCAATAAGCATTTATAACATGATCATCTCCAGACTGGTCCCTGGGGATAAAGGGGGAAAATTATCAAAAGAACATGTATTTGGACTTTGATAATGTTGACCCTGATAATCTAGTCCACTGTGCAAGGGGTGGAGCTTGTAACAGATAAAAGTTCAGTCTGTGATGCAGACTCTGGTTCCTGGGGGCAAAGAGTGAAATTTTAGTAAGCATATGCACACATTGCTTCAGTGTTAATCTGTCTGTCTGATCTGGAGGGAGGAAGAGTGTAGCTTGTAATTGATCTGTATTATGATTATGATGATGTTGAAAGTAGGGTTGATAATGGATTCATGTTTGAACAGTTTTAAGGATGAGCATCAAGGAGAGGAACAAGTTGGGCATGAACTTCAGGGATTACTACATTCACCCATGGGCACTAATTAGTTCGCACAGGAGCACCTGATAAGTTCATGCATGAGCAAGGTATTACTGCATACATGAGCACCCTAGAAATTGATGCATGAGCACCCAGATACTGCCTGCACAAGCACGCAGATAATCCATGCCTGGGAAACCAATTAATGAACACATGAGTGCCTGATTAATTTACAGAAGAGTACCCTTTCAGTTCATGCATGAGTACCCAAATGACTCATGCATTAGTACTCAAATGACTTGTGCATGAACACCTGATCAGCTGATGCATGGGCACCCAATTAATTCATGCGTAAGCACCAAATTAATTTATTCATGAGCATCCAACTGGTTTGAGCACCTGGACAGTTCTATATGCAAGAAGGTAATCGGAAGTTTGTGTTAACTGGAAATAAAATCAATAAAGTCAAAACTGCACAGTTTGAGACTGTTTTGCCTGCAACACTACTGAGGCCTGCACACTTAGCAGCCGTGCGGCATCACACAGGACCTGCTGCTAGACCATGTAAGAGGAGTAGAAAGGAGGAGGCAGAGGCAGGTTTTGTTCTGATGGTGACACAGAGATCACTGCCTGGCTTGCTGTGTAAGGGGTCTCCCACAGTGCGACAGCTGGGGATGAGATCTTTAGGAGCATCCACTTCTTCATGCCCTTTTCCTCCTCTAAGCAGCTCCCAAGATGAGTCTAGCGGCCCTTCCTATGGTCTAAAAGGCTTTACAAGCCACTTCAGCACAGACTTCAGGTGTATGAACTCCAGCTGCAGGCAAATACATTCTTTACACATCGAGCTCTGAGGTTTTATTGGCTGACAACTTTTAATTGCTTTGTGGTGAGAACATCAATAAGAGAAAATCTTTTATTACCCAGCCACTCAGAAACCAGCCATTGGGCCAAGATCTGGGTATTGGCTACTGTGTTTTTAACTAACAGAGGGCCAAAGCATCATGACCATGACTACTTCTGCCCCATGAGAAACATGTAGGGGTCAGCTAGCTCACCTGGGGCTTTCTCCATGGCAGAACACAGCACAGGATGCTCCACCAAGGTAGACGTTGGGTCAGATAGCCAATTTCTTGCTCTTTGCAGGCACACGGAGGATGAAACTGCTGGCTCAGGCAAATGGCCTGACCATCAACACTGGCCTCTATTTACCTGTTTGGGTGTTGCTACAAATGCTACTTATTTGGCTGTCCTTTTTGTTCTGTATTGCATGACCTAGCAAACATAAATAATTGGTGGCGGTAGGGATGAAATGACAAGTAATAACCAGGTAAGCACAAGCATATTTGCACAAGAAAGCAGCAAAGCAGGTGGTGCCAATGTTGGAAGCATTAAAATGGGTTAGGAGCATAGGAGCAAACTCAGTGCAAGACCCTATTTGTTTCCTTTACTTCAATGTAGACCTGATTCCCACTGATCTTGGGTAACTCAGGGAAACCCGGCTCAAGCTTAGAAAAGTGCTTACAGAGATTTACAGGAGCTCACAGCTCTGAAAACAAGCATAACTCAATGCAGACATAGACCCTGGAGGCCAAATCTTGCTTTGGGCTTTGCAATGGATGCTTTTGGACAGGTAAAACCAGCTTGGAGCAGTTGAGCCTGAGTGCCTCCCTTTGCTGGAGTATCCAGCTCAATGCAGCAAAGCCACGGGATTCAGGCAGTGTGAGGGATGGAGGGGATATATGCTTGCGTGCTCTGATGGGTGCTGAGCCACCCCAAGGTGTCCCCTGCCCTTCATCCCTGTCTGTCCATGGAGGCATTCCCTTGTCCTGGCATGGTCATTCTGGCGCTAGTGCTCCAGGGGAAGGGAAATACTTTAGCCCTCAACCTGCCTACCAGATGATGGCTATTACTTCAAGGATGGAGGGAAAGCTGCGCTCCTCATCTGGCTCAAATGATATATCTCATCTGACTTTCAGACAAAGATGTGGTATTCTTCTCTCTCACATGTGCAGCCCATGTGAGATGGTGGGAAAAAACCCAACACCTCTTCCCTCCTCTTATCTTTGTTGCAGGAGAAATATTGTGCCTTCAAAGCAAAAAGGGTGGGGAAGCCCAACTTTAGGAAATTAAAAAAAAAAAAAATTAAAAAAGCTTTTTACTTTCCCAAAGTCTAAACTTTGTTATTGTGTTGTTCTTTAAAGTCACGCCACTGCTCTGATGTCCCAGATAGATGGTGTGCTGTGCACAAGAGCAGAACAACCCTATGCAGTGACTGCCAGGGGAGGCAGTAGGCAAGCGGCTCTGCTGTGCCCTGGTATCTTCTAAATGGCCCTCTTATGCCTCTTATGGCTGAGGTTGCAGAGAGCTAGAAAAAACATTTTCTGTTCCCCAAGCCAGGTTTGAAACTGCTCTCCTCTGGGTTTGCCAAGCACTGTGGCAGTGAGAACTGGCAAGCCTTTCTCAAAGCGAAAGCTTTGGGGCCTGATGAAGCTGAGAAGGGTCCTAAATTAATAAACATAATAGTAAAAGAAACCCACACTAGGGCAGTGACTTTAATGGAAATAAGCTGCTCAACTTTGCCCTTGAAACTTTATGGCGTTTAAAACAATTGTAAACATGTCAGTGTACATGGATACGGTTTCTATAGCAGCACAGCAACAGTTAAGGGCTTGCTCCCAAACATACCCCAAAGGAAACTAAAAATAGTGTGGCTGTTGTATCAAAATCT
The DNA here is from genome assembly GCF_017976375.1 of Cuculus canorus. Lineage (NCBI taxonomy): Eukaryota > Metazoa > Chordata > Aves > Cuculiformes > Cuculidae > Cuculus > Cuculus canorus. The sequence continues at coordinate 86,655,738 of NC_071403.1, forward strand.
GTATACATATTCGGGAAGACATACAGAAACCAGGAGTTTGTAAGGCTCCATCAGCTTCTCCCCCTCTTTTCTGAAGGGCGACTGTGAGGAGAGTGCTGGATTAAGTGGTAGCATGTGGGGAGGGAAGAGCCTGATGCTGTGCTGGCAGTCCCTTCTCTGAGCATTCCTGGCCACGGCCAAGCCAGCAGGATGCCGTGTCCTCTCCTCCCTGCCCCAGTGTAAATGAACTCACCAGCCAGCAGTCAGACAGGGGAAGGTGGATAGCCTCTACCAAAGAGAAATCCATTTTTCTCCTCTCTTCTGTGCCTGCATTGGTGCTGGTTGCGAGTGATGTCTGCACATATATGCAGCACCACCACTGCCTCTGCCGCAGCCTGGAAACAAGTATAATTGTTTCCAGGACACTGCCAGGGGCAGAACTCTCTTCTCACTTGGCCAACCTGGCCCCTGCTCCCACATCCCTTTCTAGGGTGCCTATTGTCCTGCAGCACAGTCACCAGCAGCATCTGCTCTGGCAACCCAAGGTTGCCTTTGAAGCAGAGGGAACTGTATTCTTGTGGTTTCACAGCAGGAAAAGGTGGTAAATAGCTATTGTGGGAAGCTGGATGCGTGCTCCCCAAAATGAGCCTTCATAAACACTCCTGTGGCTACACAAGAGAGTGTTGCAGTGATAACATTCTTCTTGATGAGAGTGCAAAAGTCCATCCCATTCCTCAGAGACCACGTGTTGTGTGTCACAGCAAAAAAACAAGACACACGACTGAGAAATTAGCCAAAATATACAGCAGATACAGCACATCAGAGCCAGCAGTGAGGAATTTAACTCAATGGAAAACAAGGATTTCCAAAGTAGAGATAAGCTGTCAGGATCTACCATGGGCAGGTTCTTCCCCAAAGAACATGGAATTATGTTACCTTTCTTCCATGCATTTTCAGAGTCAGGAAAAAATTGTCTATAAAGGCTGAATGAAGTGCAGGAAAATGTAAATCCCATCCTTTATAGTGAAACGATCTCACTTCTTCCTTAGTTTCTTTTTTTTTGAAACATCAGTCATCTCATGGCAAAGTACAAAAGATACAATGAGAATTAAATGTCCAATTACCCAATGGCAGTTGTGCTGTATGCAGTGCATCATTCATAAACACAGCATCCCATCAGACATTTGAGAGAGCCACAGGCACAAAGAGCGTTATTCATCTCTGATGTCTTGACCAGTTCTACTCATGCTAAAATGATTTCACTTTTACAATGTAAAAGCCTTATGCTTTTTATTTATTTCTAATTACAAACAGGTGCCTTACTATATTTTAAATTAATTGCATGCCATAGCAGTTAATGAGAGACCGGTCTCTGCTAATAAAATCCGCACAAGTGGATTTATTGTGAGAATTAATTTGCAGAATAATACCTTCATAAATAAACATTGTGGAGAAAAGCTTTTGTGGTCAGTATTGGGGGAAATTACTTGCTAGCAGGCTGAAATCAGCATCCTCTTCTAATTTTGGGCGTTATAATTGGGTACCCTCAGACAGAAGTGACAAAGGGCACTTAGCATTGCTGCAGCATCTTTAACTACAAAGCAACAGTATCTCATTTCTCTGCCTGCTTTTATTTCGCAGAGTTCAAATTCCTCTGTTTTGATAAAGAGCACCACTGAAAGTTTTGTTTCTATGTTCCTTGTGCAGCATAACCAGTAAAATGGGAATCACAAGCTTTAAAGAACATCATAAACCATAAGGAGGGAAAACCAAAGCAGCTGCATCACAGCACCTAATTATCTTTGCATTTGGGATTTTGTGATTTTTCTGTATTTCACCCTGGGTTGAGGTAAGTAAAGCACACCGCCAGGAAGGGCATTCTGACTGTGACAGTGGCTTTAGTGGCTCTCACAGGGGTGGGACAACATCTGCCTTTTCTCCTTGGCCATGCAGCCCTGCACTTTGGGAGAGCTATGGCACCTCTTGCCTGTTGCTTTCCCCTCCCAGCTGTTATACACCCAGCTTTTAGGACACGATTACCCCCACTACAATCTGAATTTCCATTTGTTTGGGGAAAAGAGGTGCTGAGGCAAAAATACCTTTGGCTGGCATCAGGTTATGGCATCAGCTATGCATTTTTGCTTCAGAAGCTGTAGCAATTACACTATCCCTAAGCCAGTTTTGAAGATGGTGCCATGAACTTGAACTTCTTGACTTCACCTAGTCCTCCCTGCACACCATCACCCTCAGTACCAAAGACAGAAGCTCTCGCTGCACCATTACATCCAGAAAAAGGCTATGCCCATGCTCAGCCAGGATTAAACTGCAGTTCTGGCTTTGGTCTTGCATTCCCAGCCACCTCTGTACAAGTTACGCCAAGGGAGAGCCCAGACACACTGTCTCCCAGCTGATTTTACTCATGGGTTATTTAAAGCAGACATTGATAGCTCTGAAGTCGAGGCAGCTGAGCAGAGCTGCCAGTGGCTAATGAAGGTGAATGTCAGAAGTCATCATCGAAGTGATTAGTATAATTAAACCAAGCTGTGAAATGCTAGCGTGAGCAGCAGAAAAGTCCTTCTGATGGAAGGTTTGCTTCTCTGGATTGAAAACTATGGGCTTCCTTTGAATTTCCTGATGCGCTATCTATGAGCATGCTGGTTTTCCTTTGGTTTGCCCTCTTGTTCTGATGTATTGCTGAGCATTGCCTGCATCTCCACAGCTGCTCTTACCATGATTGTGGACAAACTTTTTTTTTTTTGTCTTGCTTCTTTAAACTGTAAAGCACAGATGAAAATATTTAGCTGCCTGCCTGACAAAGCTGATGTGCAGATTAATTAATATTTCTCAAGTGCCTTGAAAATTGCCAAGTATTATTGCTACATAACAACTGTTGCTACGTAGGGAAAATTCCTGCCTCCACATCCAGGCGTGGACAGTGCACCTACTTTTCCTGCCCTCACAGAGGTCACACAGCAAGAAAAAAACCTCCTCTTGGCCACTCCAATGCTTTATGTTGCTTCTGCAGTGTTTGTTATTCCCCTTGATATGCTGGCTGGTGCAAAACAACACCGTTAGATGCATCTGTGTGCCCCATCCCAAAGCAACACAAGCAATGGTTTCTGCCAGCACCAGAGCCCAAGTAGCAGCTGCTCTTGGTATGGTTGGGCTACGTCACAGCATGGCTCATTCTCATTGGGATTTGCCACGATGACAATGCCTGGCAGCCCCAGAGCAAGTCTGTCTTCCCCAGGTGATCCCTCGTACCCAGAAACAGCGTCAACACCCAGCCCTGAAAAATTTCTTGGCTCCTGCCACGAAGGCAGAGAAGCAAGGGTGGATCTGCTGAGCTGTGCAGGCTGTGATACCACACCTTAGTAGTTAAGTGACTCATGAGGCACTCCATGAGCAGACAGTTTCCTTTCTTTTCCCTTTTTCACACAGCCAGGGTATGAGCTTTTCAACTATAGCATGTTTCCTAGTTTTCCTGCTGGGAAAGCCTTGTTTCCCGTGGCTGTGAACCTCACCTTGGTGAGTATCACGTTGGTCATTCCCACTGAGAAGCATTCATGGTGCCCACATGGAGAAAGCAGGGTTACCTTCAGTTATGCCAGTGGCTCCCAGACCATTATAGAGCCTCAAAGACAACAGATATGTTAATAAACAAAGTGTACCCTGGGTGGCTTCCTGGTTCTGAGGCCACCTGGCAATGTACTACTGCTGTCAAAGTCTCCTACAGCCCCAGGCCAAGTGGACCCATCCAAACTGCCTGCTTTGAGTGGTCTCCAGCTCATGTGAGTTCCTAACCGTGCCTGGGCAATGCTTGAACTTATTGGCCTGAGCCAAAACAAAGCTGAGACTCTGGCACACGTTATTTTGTTGTCATAGACACCACCAATGTGCTTTAGGGACTATCTGTCAGAAAGACATTAGAACCCATTGGATCTAAGACCACCATCAGTGAGTGGAACAACATCGCATCTTCCTCAGCTTCACCCAGGACCTGATGGAGCTACCAGAGCCAGGGCTCTTTGTTTGCTAGGAAGGTGGGATTCCAGCTCCTATTAGTGAGTCTGTGCTTCCACGTCTCTGATTTATTCTGGGTTGCAGCAAGCTGCCATACCCCAAGCCTACGGACACCTGGGACGTGGTGTTCTTCATCATTTGGATAACAGTCAGAGCAAGGCTTTTTCCTCATCAATATCACAATGATTTATTTCAGGCAAACTCAAGTAACATTGAGGGGTTGCATGAGAGGAGTTTTCCCGGGCGAAAGGACAAGATAACATCAAATGAAGTTCAGTGAGAGTAAATGCAAATTAAAGTGCAATGGCAGGAAACATTTCAATCTTTTAGGTGAAAATAAGGGGATTTGGTATCAGCTGTATCAGTCCAGGAGTGAAACCTAGCTACGAATAGCCAGGTCTTGACTCCAAAATCCAGCAGTGCCCCTAAAACCAGAAAGAAACACCAAACCAATGGTAGGATCCAGATGCAGGCTGCAAAGAAGGGGAAAACACAATGACTACTGGCTGGTCCAGAGAGGAAAGATCAAGATCTGCTGCCCCGTCCCACAGGAGAGATTTGAAATTGCGGGCATACAACCCCTAAAACTCATTGCCCAGTGCCTCTGCAGTTGGTAGGAGGCTTTACACTTCCTCCCTCAAAGATGTCACCCATGTCACCAGTGCTGTTTTAGCCTCCATTTGGGTAGCACTGGAAATATTCAGAGGAGAACTGGTGGGTCCGGTCACAGTCAGGCCACCGTGTGTCTTGCTGTAGGCATCTCACAACCTTCAAAATGGGTGGAAGGGTTGAAGGTGGCTGTGCCAGCCCCGCCCCACAAGGGTCTTATAATCAGGTCCAGGCTGCAAATTCCCCTTGGGCAATGATTAAACAAATCTTGTTTTGACAGATCTCATTGTGGCCTCCTTCCTTTTAACTTCTTCCTTGGACTGCCAGCCTCCAACCAGCCAGAAGACACAGTTAATCATATTTTTTGAGGGGGAAAGACGAGAAAAGTGTATTATTCTGTTACCATGCAGCCAGCTCATGTGGCTTAAATCAGAGCTACAACAGGCCTTCTGGCATATGAGTTCTCAGGCAGAAAGCACAGGATTTTTTCCATAACATGCAGAGGGGGAGAAAAAGGGAAAAAAGAAATAGTTTGGCTGCCTATATTGAATGCAAACAAAAAAATATAGACTTACGTGGGTTTGTGTGTTTTCCTGGGATTTGAGGACTCGAAAACTGCTTTGTTTCTTCAGCTAACCCATGGTTAGACAGCATGGGCTTGAACATGGCATGGACTGGTTTCTAAGTGCTAAATCAGCAAGGGAACGATGGATACTGCTCTCAAAGGAGGGGACAAGAGGGGAGGCTGAATCATCCAGATGGGAGATGGGTGCCATGGGTGTCCTCACTGCTTGACAGTCCTTTCAAAATATGGGTGAGGTACCACCTCAGCATGTCCATCGCTCATGCTCCTGAACTGGTCATAATGCTGGTGGTATTCTAGGTCAAGACCCTTCATTTTTCTATGCCTCAGTTTCCTCATGTGTAAAAGAGGCTGTGGAGGTCACCTATCAAGTGGATCCATCCTACAGGCACTGGAAGCACTCACAAGCTGATGTTTATGTGCTGATTTTCTTGTTACTTCACCCTCCAGACTGATACACCATCTCTAATGAGCGATGCATGGTGTTTACATTTTGCCTAATTATACATTTAAGCATGCCTTGCTAAAATCTGCCTCCTCTATTTTCCTGCTTGTATTGTGGGTTGGGTGAGGGGGAGATGTTACTATGTCCTTCTCTCTGGGAAACTGCATGCAACTGATGTCCTTCCAGCCAGAGATCGTGCTTTAGAGAACAACAAAAGACAAAGAGAATTGCAAAACATGTATCAAAAAAAATAAGACTTTAATTTTGGGAGTGGGTGTCTGGAAAAGCTGAGGTCTGTGTTTGCACGGTCTATAGCAGGACCACTGTGAGGCTGAGCAGCTGTCAAGCACATTCTCCTATCTGAGGCACCCATGAGGTGCTCCTAGGGTGCTGCTGGTGGAGGGCTGACTGCATCTAGCAGGGTAGAGTTGGTGGGAAAATCACTGCAAATGCTGAACAAAATTTCCCTGTAGACCCACATGTGAGGAAGAGCAATGGAACACACAGCAGAGTCCACACAGTGCAATCCTGTTCTTAGCGGAGGGACAGCAGGAGGCTTCATGTGCTGCTTATGCTCCTCTTTTGCGGTAGTCTTCAAAGGGGAGTCTTCTGGAAGGACTGCAATTTTTCTCCCTCATTGTTAATTAATGTACATTAGCAGGATTGAAAAATGTTCATCCAGGTGGCCAACTACAATGCAATCACCAGAAGCATCCTCACTGAACACCGTGCTGGTGCAACAAATCCATCCCTCTCTCCTCTCTGCTACTATGAAGTGCCCCTGGATTTTACATTTCTGCAAATACGCCTTGAGAAGGCAGATGTTTGCTTATTAAGTCAAAGGAAATTATGCTTCTCAGAACCGGTGGAAGAACATAATTTAATTGGCGTACATTATCAGCCTGATTGATTGTGAATGATTGCACAGCCACCCTTTCAGTCTGCCTAAGTGCAGCACAGGTGCAAGCATGCATCCCCACTGCTGGGCATGGAAAAGGACAGACCAGCTGCCAGGCTCGGGGTGATTTGTTTTTTCTACCATGATTTCATGTTGAGCCTTGATGGACCAAAGGCTGAGTTTGTAACGAGCTGGAGGAATTAGCACGGTCCTTTCAAAGAACCTGAAATCTGATGATCAGGGTGATGGCTGCTCTCTGGGTTACAGCATCATGTCTTATGTTTGATGTACTCTGACTTCCCCTCAGCCAGCACTAAATATTGATTTGTTTAACCCTTAAAAAAAGGAATTTAGCATTAACTTGCAACCTCAAATATTTTCACGTGACTGAAGTCTGACTAATGACTTAATCATAGCTCGTGGCACTGAACCACGGTAATTACCCACGCAGGCATGCACGACAGCATGTTGTGGCACTGGCAGATGCCCAGCACCCTGCTATCACACTCAGTCCCAGCAGCTTCAGTCCTAGAAGAAATTTGTTTGGGTGTAGGTATTTAATGCCTTTGACTCTTACAAGCTGGATGAGAAAGGTGATACTAACCTTTATTTTGCAGCCTGGGGAGGTGGCCAGTTGAGAGCAGATCCTCCTAGGGAACACAGGTTCTCCCCCAGGAATAAGGGATGTCTTTGAAGTTTTGGAGAGGACTTTTTGAAGTATTCTGGCAAGCTGAACTTGGCAGCCCAGGTCTAGAAGATGATCTGGGTATGGCCAGGAGATGAACTGGAGCCAGAGGGGAAGTTTTGGACAGGCCGTGTGCTTTTGGGGACACAGGGCATTCAATGGTATGGCCACGAGCCCAGCCAAGCCACTCTCACTTGGGGTCATTATATTTAATAATATAGATGGGAGCAACGTGATGTGGATGAGCTGTTGCTGTCAGGGGCCATATGCAGTTTAGAGCAGCACAGAAACCTGGCCAAGAACCTTTACTGCTTCTTCATCACTGCACAGAGATCACAGGACCATACGTGCTCTGACAGAAACATTAGAGAAGACCATGTGTCATTTTATTTTGCATATGACTCAGAAAGCCTGTTTGACACTAACACTGGAACAGTATGTGGCTGTCAGAAAACAGAAAATAGTTGTTCAAATACCAAAGATAATTTCAGAGCTCTGTTTTGGAGGATGGCAGACCAAAGTTTTGGTGCTGGGAGGCAAAAAATGATCTGAAAAGAAATGGATCAGCAGAGGTGATGCACTGCTTACCTACCCTCCCTTCTCCAACCAATTATCCAGTGTTCTAGGGCACCTCAGGCCAACTTAGTCCCCCCCAAAAAAACAAGTCTCTGTTTCAGCTCCTTGCATCTCAACATGGGGTGGTACAAGCTTACAGGACATGGGGATGTGTTGAGATCACAAGGAAAACCAGCCCCTGGGCTTGCTGCAGGCAGGTAACTGAGTTGTGAAGTCCAGTTTTCAGTACCAGCTTCTTCTGGGTATGTCTCAGAAGACTGTAAGCCTCACTGATTGCTCTTCTCCCATAGCAAAGGGCATGCATTAAAAACAAGGAAATACCAAAAGCAGTCACCAAAAGCTGTTTCCTCTTTTGGTTTGGGTTTTTTTAAAAACTAGGGAAAGAAAAGCTTTCTGAAAAGTGTTCCTCCACTAGAGGAATGCTTTGTAATGCTGATTTGTCTCTTAAGCTTCCCTTGAACTGTGTTTGAGAAAGAAATGAGCCCTGAGGCAGGATGGTGTTCAGAAATGGAACTTCAAGTGGAGTGGGGCTGAGCCAAGGGGGCTGAACCAGGGGGTTGTGCGAAGGATGAAGGTTTGTACAAATTTAAGAAGGATCGGGCCCATTCATGAAAGAGAAGTTCATCAAAGGCCATTCATCACAAAGGTGCTCATTCAGAGTTAAATAAAAGACAGTGAGCAGTGGAACCACAGCCTTGTCCTCCTGCACATGCTGTGGATGCTCTCCTGGAACAGCGTCAGGCTCTGTTCTGGCACTGCTGGCACCTGGGACTCATCTTGAAGCAGTAGGGGCAAAGCTGCAACTGGGATGCTGGGATACTGGGATACTAGAACCCCCTCATTGGCTCTTTCGCTTCTGCAAGGGGGTAGCACAGCTGGATGAAACAAGGAAAGAGCCTCCCAAGGGTCAAAGTGATAAACCCATAAGTTACAAAAGAAGAACACAGTGGGCAACAGCAGCCCAGAGCAGCTCTTGGGACCTGAACAGGACCCCATTACACATGACAAAAGGGACCGTTTGCTGTGTCAGGAAATGAATGCTAGGGACAACGCTTTGTACCATGAAAGCAGAGTTCATCCCTGCAGGCCTTCTTCAGCCCCCTCCATGGGTCCTTCTGCCAGCAGCATCTAATTCCTATATAGCTTAGTAAAGTAAGCATGGGACGGCAGCGTGAGGTCTCCCCTAATCTAGTCCCAGTATGCCTCAGGCATAATATTCACCACTGCACGCCTCAGTTTCCCCTAGTAAATTGGATAATAATGAGATCTGTTAGCACTGTCATGTTACATCACATGTGTGGCGAGTGATTCATTACACGCAGAGCTCTGAGCATGTAAAGCAGCACCAGGCTCATCTCAGCGTGATGCCTCTCCATGATTGTGGCAGCTTTCCAACTACCTCTTCACCTTCTTCCCTACCCCATCTCCCCCAGCTTTTGCCCCCATCCCAGGGAAGGAAGTACCTTCTCATGCGTTGAGAGATGTGGCTTCTTCCCAGGTGGGATCCCAAGGGCTTTCGGTGCCAGGGCTGGTGCCAGGAGCTTCTCCTCACTCCCTCGTGTCCAAATCCTATGGGAAATGACACCTCCAGCAGCTATGGGGAGATGCAGGGCAAGGGTACACAGCTTGCCCTGTAGAGAAGGATTAGGGGATGCTGGTATCGAGGAGATTAAAGGATGCCTTGATCAGAGGGCTATAAATACCTAGGTTGAAAATAAAACGGAGATAATGGGCTGCCGAGTGCCAACCACAAAGCTACAGCAAATCCAAAGACAAACCAAGAAATGCTTGGTGGAGAGCTCAGTTTTAACACTGGGCTTTGTTTGCAGCAGTTGCCAAAGACCAGGGAGGGGTTTACCGCTGGGGCTATTTTTATCTTGGGTGTCAACCCTTCTTTGAAAAAAATACCACCTTTGAGGCAAAACCTGGTTCTGAGTTGCCCTGGGTTAAGTGTTTGGAATCAGAAAAGATGATTGCCCTGACCCTTTTGTTCTTATAATCTGGAAGCAGCAAGTTATATCTCTTAATCTCTCTTTTAAAGTCCCAGGGCCAATGAAACTCAGGTTAACAACTGGTAGAACGGTGCTTCCACAGCCCGGCACCACTAATTACTTCTAACCCTCACTAATGCTCCAGCAGCTCTCCGTGTGATAGCAAGGTAAGCATCTCCGTTGACTTTTTGACCCTGAGGCAGGACAATGTTGTTTTCTGAGTGATGTAGTGGCAAAAGCCTCTGTTCACCTTACAATTTGGGGTTTTTTTTACTATGTACGAAAAACTCTAAAACAAGTTCAAAGGCCACATCCAAGCTGTGATTTTCCTTAAGCCAGAGAAAATATAGAATAAAAACAATTGATATAGTCTTTCTTTTCATTGCTACGAGAGGCTTTCCGCTGAAATAGTATTTCAAGGTATTTATTTCAGGAACTTATTTTGTCCAAATGAATGCTCTTGGAGAGCTACTGCAACAGTCATCATTGCAGTACTACTGGAGCAGTCTGTGATACAGAGTAATCTCCCTGTCTTGCTTGAAACATGTCTTTATATATTTATTTAAGCAGCCCACTCACATAGCAGGATGTATCTGGACAGGGTCAAGGCAGCACACCATGGCTTATAATATCCAGGATTCTGGATATGCAGAGAAATTCGGTTAAAAATCTACAAAGCAGTGCTGGGTGTGAGCCTGAGCAGCGCTGGGCTTTTACGCCAAGCAGCACCCATTCCATCTTGTTCATGTTCAGTTCTGAGCCCAGGTAACGGCCTTTGAGCATCACCTCTGACTTCTAGAACCAAACACAACGCCCCAGGTGAGGTCTCGCAAGAGCACAGTGGAGGGGCAGAATCCCCTCCCTCTACCTGCTGGCCACGCTTCTTTTGATGCAGCCCAGGATACGGTTGGCTTTCCGGGCTGCAAGCGCACATTGCCGGCTCACGTTGACCTTCTTATCCACCAGCGTGTATTTCTGTCTAAATGTGTGCATGTGTACACATTTATATATACACACAAATATACGCACACACATAGACATACACATGTATATGTAAATATACACCCCTATGCATATACACGTGTGTATACACATATGTGTATGTGCACACATGTATGTGTACACACACTCCTGTAAAAGTGTGTATATATGTCTGTATGTGCACACGTGTGCATACGTGTACATATGTGTCTATGTGCACACATGTACATATGCGTGCACGCACCCTTCTATATGTGTGCACCCCCATGTGTACGTGTGCACACACCCTGTATATGTGTGCATACACATCTATGCACACACATGTGGGTATGTGTGCATACACCCCTGTATAAGTGTGTATAAACATGTGTATGTGCACATGTGTGTCTATGCGTGCGCTCATAACTCTATGTGTGTACCCCATGTGTGTGCACACCCCCATATATGTGTGCATTCACACGTGTACGTGCACATGTATGTATGTGTGCAGACACTCCTCTATGTGTGTGCACCCTCATGTGTATGTGTGCATTCACCCCTCTATACATGTACTCCATATGTATGCGTGCACATGCCTGTGTGTGCACACATCCCTGTGTACATATGTATACACATGTGTATGTGCACACATGTGTGTATGTGTGCACACAACCCTCTACGTGTGTACACCTCATGTGCATGTGGTCACACACCCCATATGTGTGCGTATACATGTGTATGTGTGCACACACCCCATATATGTGCACATACACATGTGTATGTGTGCACACCCCCCTGTATGTCTGTATACATGTGTATACATGTGCACACCCCCGTATAAGTGTGTATGCACACGTGTATGCGCACACGTGTATGCGCGCACACATTGCTCTATATATGTGGACCCCGTGTGTATTTGTGTACACACGTGTGCATTTATGCGCACATCTCTTTATATGCGTTCACACCCTCACGTGTACAAGCGCACACACATGTGTACGCACAAGCACACGCACGCGCCCCCGTGTATCCATGCGCGTCCCCCCATCCCCCAGTGCCCGCGCGCGCGCGCGCGCGCCCCAGGCGGTACGCGCACCGCCGTGTCTCCCTCCGCGCGCAGCCGGCACTACAAGCCCCGGCGTTCCGCGGGGCGGTACCCGCGTGCGCGCGAGCGCGCGGAGGGGCGGGGCAAGGCCGCGTCCCTCGCGCTGTTGGCTTCCGCCGCCGCCGCGGGTTCGCAGAGCGCCGTGGAGCCGCGAGGAGCCCGAGTCACCCCAGCGCTTGGCGCGGCGGAGCCCTCCGACCGGGGTCAGTAGCGCCGCGCGGCTGCCGGCCCTCGCCGTGCCAAACAATTCTCTGAATTCTCTCTCCTTTGCAGTTTTTTCGTGGGGGTTGGGGAGTGTGTTGGGGTTTTCTTCTTTTTTTTGTCCTTTTCCTCTTTTCCCTCCTTCTTTCTTCTCCCCTTCCTTTTTCTTTCCTCCTTTCTTTCCCCCTTCTTTCTCTCTTCCTTCCCCTTCTTTCTTTCTGTCCACTTCTTTCTTTTTTTTGTCCCCCTTTCTTTTTTGTCCCCCTTTCTTCTTTCTTCCTTCTTCATCGCCCCTTTCTTCTTCTTTTACCCCCTCCTATTTTCTTTCTTCCTTCCCCCTCCTTTCTTCTTTCTTCCTTCCCCCTCCTTTCTTCTTTCTTCCTTCCCCCTCCTTTCTTCTTTCTTCCTTCCCCCTCCTTTCTTCTTTCTTCCTTCCCCCTCCTTTCTTCTTTCTTCCTTCCCCCTCCTTTCTTCTTTCTTCCTTCCCCCTCCTTTTTTCTTTCTTCCTTCCCCCTCCTTTCTTCCTTTCCCTTTCTTTCTTCCTTTACCCCCTCCTTTCTTCTTTCTTCCTTTGCCCCCTCCTTTCTTCTTTCTTCCTTTGCCCCCTCCTTTCTTCTTTCTTCCTTTGCCCCCTCCTTTCTTCTTTCTTCCTTTGCCCCCTCCTTTCTTCTTTCTTCCTTTGCTCCCTCCTTTCTTCTTTCTTCCTTTGCTCCCTCCTTTCTTCTTTCTTCCTTTGCTCCCTCCTTTCTTCTTTCTTCCTTTTCTCCCTCCTTTCTTCTTTCTTCCTTCCTTCCCCCCCCCTTTCTGCTTTCTTGTTCTTCCCCCCCTTTCTGCTTTCTTGTTCTTCCCCCCCTTTCTGCTTTCTTGTTCTTCCCCCCCTTTCTGCTTTCTTGTTCTTCCCCCCCTTTCTGCTTTCTTGTTCTTCCCCCCCTTTCTGCTTTCTTGTTCTTCCCCCCCGTTTCTGCTTTCTTGTTCTTCCCCCCCTTTCTGCTTTCTTGTTCTTCCCCCCCTTTCTGCTTTCTTGTTCTTCCCCCCCTTTCTGCTTTCTTGTTCTTCCCCCCCTTTCTGCTTTCTTGTTCTTCCCCCCCTTTCTGCTTTCTTGTTCTTCCCCCCCTTTCTGCTTTCTTGTTCTTCCCCCCTTTCTGCTTTCTTGTTCTTCCCCCCTTTCTGCTTTCTACCCCTTTTTCTTTCTTTTTTTGTTCGCCCTCCGTTTCTTTTTTTTTTTCTGTTCGCCCCCCCTTCCCCCTTCTTTTTTTTATCTTCGCCCCGCCATCATTCCTTTTGGGTTTTTTTACCCCCTTCTCTTTATTCCCCTTCCACCCCCAGAGCTGGCCGAGCCGCGTTCTGGTGCTCGATGTGACGGGGAAGCTCTTTGTCATGGAGCGGCTGCCGAGCCGCCCACCCTCGGGAGAAATAGCGCTTTCAAACAAAAATAAACCCCACCTCGTTCAGTATGTGGACTCCGAGGTCTTGTAGAATTCGGGAAGTGGGGTTTTTGACCGTGGTTGTGTTAAATGTTTTTCTTTTCGAGGAGGAAAGCGTCCCCCTGAAGTGCAGGCTCCGTTTATCGCAGCCCCGTGAACCGGAGCGTTCAATAGAAAAGGCGGGGGAAAACAAAACAAAGGGGGATTTTGTTTTGCTGTGTTAACCTCCAAAATCTTTGTGGGAGAGCTTGCTTCTTTTTGTTTTATCTAGCTATTCCAAATTTGATGATGTTTTACTCTGGAAGAATCCAGATAGCTAGTAAATAAGTTATGTCTTTTTAATTTTAAGCTTCTCGAAGGAACTGCAAGGTTTCTCAGCCGTGGCTCTTTGTGAGCAGCCTGCCATCCATAGTGCAACTTGCGTGATTTTCTCTTGTCACTAATTTTTTTTTTTTTACGTAGTTAAATAATGCGGTTTCAGGAAGAGCTAATAGTAGGGGGGCATTTCTGCCTGTAGCAGCCATGGAGGAGATTTCTAAAACGTAGAGGAGTAGCTGTTGTGTTTTCAGCTGAATAATATTTGCTTCTTAAAGGGGATATTTTAAAGCAATTATTATGATGTTGTACTGAAAGCTTTGTTTTCCCCTTTGTTTTCAACTACCGCCTACAAAACCTGCAGCCCTTTCACTGCTGCAAAATGCAGCTTCTAGAATACATGCAAGCAAAAAGAGGTCTAGCTATAACACTGTATTTCTGGCCTTTCCTTTTAAAGGCCACCCGTTTGCTTTTGCTGGGACTCCTCTGCCGCGAAAACACACTGCTTGGCGAGTAAAATTACAAAGCATTTCATCTAGACAGAGCTGGTGGTACTACATCCAAAGGACAATGTAGTTTTATTTTTTTCTGTTTTGAATGCATGTGGCAGGGGTGGGAGAGCTGGGGAGAAAAGGCTGTTTCCAGTTTCTGTTCAGCAGTTTTTCAGGTTTTGGTTTGTGATGTTTCTTCTTTTTACTAAGAAGCAGCTAGATGACCTGTTGATGATACATATTCCATTGCTTTTTATGCCAAAAGGTACCAGTAGGTTAGTAGACATGAAAGCTTCGTCTGAATAGGCTACTCAGATTTTTGCTTCCTAGTGTTGTGCAGTCTGTGTGGCTTTGTAATGTTTTAGGCCAACAGTTCTGGAGCGAGTAATGTCATGCCAAAGTTCAGACGTCTTCAGTCCCTCTCTCCTCTCCCCGGCCACGTTCCTTCCGAGAAAAAGCCTAGTTTGTAGAAAATTGAGCAGTCCTAGTCAGAAAATTAGATTCTTTTACTGCCGTGTAAGATGTGTCCTATCTCCTTTTGAAGTCATAGGAATGGCCAGGCAAGAAGCTGTAGGAATGAGTTTTGGTTGTATATAGGCACCTACTGGGTACCTTAAACTTAAACGGTTCCTTTTTCAAATGAATTAAACTTGTAGGGCCACCTATGCTGTGCTGAGGGTACCTTAAACTTATACGATTCCTTTTTCAAATGGATTAGACTTGTAGGGCCACCTATGCTGTGCTGAGAGTAGTCCTGTGAAGTGTGCCTAACGAATGTTTCTGTTCTTACCAAACACCAAAATGTATTTCTCAATGCAGCAGGTCTACCATGCTAGTGCTCATCTGGGAAATTAAAATGTTGAGTTACTACCAGTATTTAAGTTAAAGCAGAACTTAGATATTAGTACAGTCTGTCTGCTACCATTTTATATTTATCAATACTGTTTTCTGTTAGGAAACTAGGCATGGCCAAGCAGGATCCTATTATTTTAGGTTTTATAGCCAGAGACTGTGTGTTTGTAGATGCAAAACAGCATCATCTGCTTGCAGCCAGTGTATTTAAAACTTTTATTCATTTGGAAGGAACTAATTACAAGTATATTTTGGTATAAAATGTGTTCTTAGACAGGGATTCTGGAATACAGGAAAGCAGAAGACCCCAAGCTGTTTGTAGATGCCAATCTGTGTCCTGAGCTAAAAAAGGAAGAATGAGGGTGTTTTCATAGAAATCAGTCACCTTTAAGTGCATACTTTTAAGCAAAATTAGGCAGTTGGTTAAGAATTCCTGCAGGATGCCAATAATCAGAGGCACAGTGACCAGCTAGCAACAAGTACACCTTGCTGAATAGATCATAAAAGTCTTGACTGTATGTGGCATCAAGAGGAAAAAGTCCAGTTCTTTCGCTTCACAGCCGTTCATTCCTTAATCTCCAGATTCTAAGTGTGCTGACAAACTGTCAAAGGAAGTGACAGCAAAGAGATGGTTAGTGTAGGAAGTAGGTCGAGCACTGGTAAATACTGCTGAGTTTCAGTGGAAAATAGTGAGCGTGTTTCCATCTGATATGGTTTCTGTTTCCTTTCAGTCTACTGGTTAACAGGATGCACCAGTAAATGTCATACTCCTACTGTAGTCCCCAGGTTCTACCAATGTTAATATTGCATGCTCAGTCAGGCCCACTTAGTCTTCCTGGCTGGAAAGATTCTTCAGGAAGAAGGCAAAATAGCAATTTTAGTTCTGATCGGATGAGGTGCAAATTGTGTCAGCTGAATGAAGCTAAAGTGGCTCTGTGTCTCCCAGGAGGCCATGATCAGGATTAGATTTCTGTGGGATGGATTTCCCTCTCCCTGTGCTGCTGCCAGTTTTCTAGTGGGGGGCTGGAGGAGAGGCTGGAACAATGAGGTAGCATCATAGCAATTAATAGCCACAAATGATTGTAGCTGTTTCTTTTATAAAATGTTTAAATT
This sequence comes from Cuculus canorus, assembly GCF_017976375.1. Classification (NCBI taxonomy): domain Eukaryota; kingdom Metazoa; phylum Chordata; class Aves; order Cuculiformes; family Cuculidae; genus Cuculus; species Cuculus canorus. The sequence goes on from NC_071403.1 coordinate 86,671,988, forward strand.
AATGTATTCAAAAACCTGCTTTTCAGGTTAAAAAAGAAGACAGTTCTTTGCCATGCTAGAAATCATCCTTAAACTACAAAAAGAAGCAAACTCCACTCTGTTGCTGCTTTTTTTCTAAAGCATTAAAAAATATTGGAAATAACTTGATTTATGGGAACATTATGTTCTTTTCCAAGTATCTCATATTTATATTGATTTGAAAAAGAGATTTTGCTTCAAGTAGGAAGAGGTGCTTTGATGCTTGGCATGAGTGAGTGCACAGGTTATTGGCTATCTAGGTGAGCCCTACGCAAGGGACTCCTTTGTGTTGACTTGTCATGTGATTGGGAGGACCAGCTGTTGCAAGCTGCTCAAAACGACCTTTCTGGAATAACCCTGTAGTCATGAATGGATGTAAAAGAGTTGACTGTCAAGTACAGGCTATGCAGGAAAAAGCCTATTTTGTCTGCTGGCACCCTGTGCTGAAGGTACATGGTCATCAACAGTGGTCTTGTTCCAGCAGTGTCTCCTGGCTAGCATGCTATGTCTAAATACTTTGAAGGTGGTGTTTCTGGACAGGGGCTGAAGTCAAACTAATTAGCAGCTTGTTTGACTTGGGGTGAACACAGCGCCTGGGTAGAAGCATTCGGTTAAAGATTGATAGTATCCTCTAGGCTCTGCCATGCTATGTTCAGCTCATGAATAGGTAATAAAAGTTAATCTGCTGACCTTGTTTCTTAATCCATCCTGCTGAATTCGGTCATAGTGACTTGACTGCCACTCAGTATGTATTTATTTAAACGCTGAATTTTGGACTCAAATCTCATGTACTCAAGAACGGAGTGGACTGAACCTTGCTGTGCAGTTCTAGTTTTAGGATTGGGATGATCCTAGAATTTTGCTGTTCTAGTTGAGGTTATGTGGCAGTTGTCAGGGTAGGAGTGGTCAAAAGCTCTTCTTCTGGCCTCGTAATTATGTTCCTATTGGGAAGAGGATTCATCCAATTCACACACACATTGCCGTACTTTCTATATTTGCCAATAGAGCGTGTTGTAGAAAACTTTTGGATGTGTCATGCTGGCATAAAACACTCTTGATCTCCCTTGGTGTTGGCTATACAGCTATGTCAACCAGATGTTTTTCTGTGCCGACCCTATTTGTAGCAGACTACTTGCATAAATGTGTTTTTAGAAGGGAGAAAAGTGTTCATTTTGGGATAAGCTTTTTTAATGTTACAGAGATATCTGGGCTGGAAAGGTGCTGGTCTGGCTATATTTGGGTGGGCATGAGTCTGTTAGGAGCAGTAAGTGCACCATCTAATTGACAAAAGCTATTTCCAGTCCCAGATGTAGTCAAGCTTTTGCTGATGGGGTGCTTTTGTCAGTCTGTTAGTTTACATATTTGGTATTCAGGGAGCTAAGTATGGCAGTTTTGGTAAAAAAGCTTTTGTCAATGAATGCTGCATTTCCCTTTGGGTCTATAACATTTGCTACAGTGGCTGAGGCTCTGCATTGTAGACATAGTGTAGCACAGAAATGGACTGCAAGGATGGTAGGGAAAAGATGAAGTTAAATAGACTTAAACCAGAAATGATCTACAGAATATTTTCGTTATTATTACGGGATCATAGAATGACCTGAATTGGAAGGGACCCACAAGGATCATCAAGCTGTTGATAATACTTATTGCTACTAGAGAATGCTGTTTTGTGACTTGATTGAAGTTTTGAGCAAGTGGGATGTATCAGAAGATATTTTGTATTTGCTTGCAAGATAGGGATTGGGGCAGGTTGGTCAAGTAAGATTCTTCAGGGGCCAGTTTATTGGAGCTAGGACTTGAGGAGAAGATGAGGAAAAAAAAACCCAAATAACCCCCCCAAACCAGAAAAACAAAACCAAAACACTACCCTTTACCTAGCCGAAATTGTCTTTATATAGGCCACCATCAATGCATTTTTGCTTCTCTTGGCAGCTGAGCAGTCTGCCTGGGTTAGCTGCTTGCCTTTCAAGCAATGTTTCTGCAACTATATGACCCTTTGGGTTTCATTGCAAACACTTAACTATACTCTCTCCTGAGCAGGGGTACCAGTTTTCCTTACTTCATGGGCAAGGTGGGGGACATAGATCAAATTTGAGGGGACCGATTTGTTTCCTGTTAAGAAAAATTAACAATGTTGTTGGCATTGTTGGACTCAAGGCCTGCAGTAGTTCCTGGAGGCATAGCGAGAGCAAACTTAGTGTGATCTGATTTGAGCATCTCGCCCTGACCTGCAGTGCTGCTGCTTAATTGTCTGACAGAGTAGTGAGCAACTGGGAAGCAGCAGCTATTGAGACAGTTTATCCCTCCCTTCTGCCGCTTGACCTCTAGGATGGTAACCTCTTACCCTGGGTCAACAGCACGGAGTGTCTTAATTGTTCTTTGGGTCAGGGCAGCCAGATTGGCATCTCTGCATTAGATCTACCTTGAAATGCTTCCGTACAGCTGGTTGGTTTTGCCTTGGAAGTCATCAGTGGTGGCTGGGGTGGCACACAAAGAACCTAAGTGGAACCAAGTTAAATAAGTGGCAAGATCACGCTTATGGTTGCATGCATTTGTAGTTCCTTTTCTTATGTTAAGAGCATCCCTCTCTGACATTTACAGATCTGCCTCAAAGTGCCTGTTTTCCCTGCCCTCAGTTCCTTCTGTTTTTAATGATTGAGCAATATTTAACAAAAACTACTTGATTTTAAAATTGTACAAATTTAGGTACTTCATCTGTGTTTTCTTTGACCTAAGAAATTATTAGTGTTAAATGATAAAAGTTGTCTATGAAGAACTCCTGCTAAGAGATCTTAAGGCTCCTCTTAAGTGTTAATATGTATACTGAGATCTTTTTCTAATGCTACCTGGATATCCTTTCCACTTATCTGAAGCAGTTGTAGTTCAGTGCAATATTTTTACAAAAAAAAATATTGCCTTAATCTTGGTTTTACACAAGGTTCACCTGGGAAAATAAGTAATAGTTCTTTTGTTGTATCATGTAGCTGAACTCTTTGTTTGGTATGAGGTTAAGGGAAAAAAATCCAAAATGTATCGCACATGGAGGCTTACTATAAAGTAATTCACTTCCTTTTAAAGAACTTGTTGCTCGTTTTCCTTCTTTAATGCACCTCTTGGGATAAGCTGCTAATTCTAAAAGTATGTCAGTTTGGCCATTTCCCACTAATAAATTTTTTTTCTTTGTTTGGCTTTGGTTTTCGTTTACCCTGAGCCACTTTAAATACTTTCACTGTATTGAGAGTAAATTAAATGCTCAACATGGAAGAAAATAAATGCACATAGGTATTAGAGTTTCTACATTTAGATCGTTGCTGTATTTCAAGGCTAGCAGAAGATAACTTTGTGCTTCTGTTCTACAGTGAAGGAGTGTACAGGGGCCTCAACCCTTAGCTGTGGTCTCAGCTATCTGCTTCCTCTTGGATCTAGCTTCTTTCTGCTGGGCAAGCACTCTGTTTTCTGTAAAGAAAATGTAACATGCTACTAATGCTGTCAAAATCTTCTAAAAGACACTGGGAGAGTTCCTTGGGTGCAGGAAACCAGAGCTGCCACCTATTCCTATGTGGGAAAACTGAGTTACGGACTGTTTAGTCAGTGCTGCCGCTTCCATAGTCAAACCTTGATGGTAATTTGGTTTCAGGTTTAGGAATGCCACTTCAAGAACGCCACAAAAAGGTGTATGATGCCCACAAGTGATGTGAGTGCATTGGCTGCCCACGCATGGCTTCCTGGGGGATGTTTTTCCATTAGATACGACATAGTATAGTCTGTCTTCTGTGCATGAATGGCAAGTGGCCTGGTCTTGGCTCTTGGACACAGCCTAGCCTTGGATGGCCAACACCAGTGAGTCTGGTAAACTTGACAGGAAGGGAAATATTGCTTGCTCTGGACTTGTTAAAGATTTGATATGGTCAAGTGACTTCATGCTTTTGCCTTCTTTTTCTGCTGTAAAAGAAGAAATAAAAGCAAGATGCAAAGATCTGTTTTCACACAGAAAATGTTTCCAGCTTGTTCTCGCATTGTTATAGGTTCTGTTTAATTGACATTGTAATGCTAAATATTTTTAACATTAGTAGTGAAGATCAGAAGTTGAATAGTTAGAGAGGAGAAGAAAATAAACTGTAAATCAAGCCCTGGTGGTAACATGTAACTTAAACATCTGCTGTTTGTGTGTGTTAGCGGGTATTTGTTTAATGTACCTTCAGCAAAGGGCTGGGAGAGATCCGGCTCAAATTCCCTGAAACTTAAGGGTGTAATTAGTAAAAACTGCTGCTCAACAGGGAAAAGATTTAAATGTTTTTCTCTGATTTTCAGATAGAACAAAAAGGTCCAAAAGTAGGCTCTTGAGTGTTTTATTTGTTTTTTCTTGTGTGATAATGTTAGGCAAATTCAGGATGAATTTGCTTAACTTTAGATGAGGACTGCTTTTCTTGTCAAGTCTGCTGTTCTTGCATTTCTGAGAGTTAAACCATTATAGATACATATTTGTCTATAAAACCCATATAAAAAATATATTACCATGTACTTCATACACTAGGATTAGCAGATGAATTATATTGTAATGCATATTAATCTGAAGACTGATGTGCTTCAATGACTTTCACAGCCAGGTCATCTCCTCTTGATTCCTGTGGTAGGTGGATCCATTGCACCGGATCATTGTTGTTTTGTGAAATCAGTCCAACAGAGCTTTCCCTTTTGGTGCAGTTTGAACTGTTGCCTGTTGGTTAATATTTCAGTAAGCTGTTCAAACCATTCAAGGTGGTTGCAGAGGGCTGGAGCATACAGTGGTGAAGGTAGAAGCTGTGTGTTTTATTCTTTGGGTTTTTTTTTTTTGTTTATTTGTTTTTAAAGATGTGATGCGCTAGTCTGGGGCAGTCAGCCACCTGCTGAAATTGAGGAACTCAACTTGATCTTGCAAACAGATAAATGCATGAAAAGTGCTTTTTAAATTTTTCTTTTTTTTTTTTTTTTTTCTTACATGTGTGGGTATTTTTACAGTCAGTACTGTGGCCAGTGTATTAGCTTTGTCTGAGGCTTTTTGAGCAGCAGATGTGAACCTAGGTTGGAGAAGAGAAGACTCTGAGAAGACCTTATTGCAGCCTTTTGATACTAAAAGGGAGCTTATCAGAAAGATGGGGGAAAACTTTTTAGGACAGGGGATAATCTTTTTAAACTAAAAGAAGAGATATTAGGAAGAATTTTTTTTCTCTGAGGGTGTTGAAATGCTGGTACGAGCTGCCCAGAGAGGTGGTAGGCACCCTGTCCTGGGAAACATCCAAGGTCAGGTCAGATGGAACTCTGAGCAACCTGATTGAGTTGAAGATGTCCTTACTTACTGCAGAGGGTTGGACTAGATGACCTGTAAAGGTTCCTTTCAACCCAAAATATTCTGTGATTCTTTAGAGTAGGTCCTATTACCTGTCATTGCTGGCTGAGAGAGGCCAGGATGCTGTGGTAGAATGTGGGGACTTAGAAACCACGTAGGACTTGCATATGGCAACTGCTTTTTCAGTCTTAATGCCAATATATACACATTATTTAATTTTTCTCTCATTTAAATAAGTGTTCATATTGTGCTGTTCTGTCTGGTACACGTAGTTTGCAAAGTTAAACTGTCCTCTAGAGGGAAAGCATTACAAGCATTTTTCTTGCAATCTTTCACTGACTGTGACTTTGGGGAGGGGCTTAAGTCAGTAGTGCCTTAACACGGGCAGAGATAGGAGCCTGGTGCAAAAGAAGAGGGAAGAGTTAACCTTTACCTTAAACTCAGGAGAGACCTGGCCCATGGAAAAGTGAAGAGCTTATTTATCATGCCAGTAAGTATGTCTAGAAAGTATCTGATATCTTTCTGTCTCTTAAGAGTTCAGGGTAGCCAGTATCATAGGACTGCTGCTGTTACTTTATTAAAGAGGAGTAACAGTCAGATTTATCTGGCCCTGTTGTTATGTTTTCCAAAACCTTGGTCATGAAGAACTGGCTGTTCTAAAGATCCAGGTAGTGCTTGGCTTACATGTAGAGTGAGATGGCATGAGAAGGTTCTTGCTCCTTGCCTTGCTCTGTGCAGCAGATATCAAGTGTTGCACTGCTTTTTTCCTCTCCAATTGCTTTCTGACTTCCCAAGGCAGATCTGGGGCTGCAGTACTTCTGTGCCAGCACCTTGTACTGGCCTTAAAGGTAGAAGGGGTATGTTCCCTCCTGAGTCCCTGGGATGTGATGAAGGATGTGTAGGCTCTGCTGCATATAATTGCAGAGAACCTAACAAAATTGGAGTTGTGTGACAGTCTCCTGTCCAGCTAGGAGCTCAGCGTATGGGAGGTGGTGACAGGAGAGAAACTTGTGTGCTGGGATGATGGATGCAGTCTTGGAAGCCCCAGATAGGTGTTAGGCTTGTCTCTCTTTTTATCTTCCTTTTAATAAAGGTAAGGAACTCGCAGGTGTCTTGATGCTTTATTTGCTGATGTTTGCAGGCTGCTACAGACTCATGAATATATAGTTAGTAATCGAATCTTGTTTGGCTCTGAAGCATATAAATTACTGAAATACCAACAAATATGAAGGTGGATTAGAAAAATAGTGGAGTGTGAGTTCCCCGAATTCATGCTTCCTGTGTCTGTCTTCTGCTTCCGCTGTGTCGTATGTTTAGAACTATGTGTAGGTGTGACCAAAGACCAGGTACAGAACTTGTCTGAAACACAGGCATATGATGCTAAGGAGGAAAGCCCAGTGATCTGGAGTATGGGGAGGTATAACATCTGTTCATAACCTTTGTCACAAGTGGAACAGATTATAAAATGACAAATACTGATTCTTTGCCAATTGGCTCATGCTCAATTCAGTATTGCACAAAGCATGCCAATTAGATTTAATACAAATGTTCCCTCGGAAAGATCACCGTGATTTAATTTTTTTCATATGCATAAGTAGAGATGGTCTGAGGCTCTCTGTTTGTTCTTTAAAGACTAAGTGCTATATTTCTAGCTCTTGGCAGGCATTGTCCACAAGTACTTCATGTTCCATTGGGCTTATGCCAGATTTCATGTACTGTGTGTACTAAAAGCATCAAAACCAGACTGACTTTAATTTTAGGTTTTACAGCTACCATTATTGATTTTTCTTAGAGCTGTTTCATCCAATCTGCTATCATTTTAATTTCTTTTCCCTGCAGGAATTTGGGGAAGGATCTTGACAGTCTTTATTTGTGTGGCTAGGGACTGTTTATGTGAGTGAGAGCTGTACATCAGCCATCTCTGCAGTGGCCAAATGCTCCATTTATAGAAGGTAAACCAGCACACAGAATTATTTGTGAACTGTCTTCAACTGGTATGCTGTGACTAACGATAGCGTTATAAACAAAGTCCACCAACTGTTTTTCAAGAAACTTGAATTTGATAAAAATCTAACACAGGAAAAGACTGTTACAATCAGCTAAACATAGCAAAAATTGTGAACTTTCATTTTGTAGAGCTTGTATGCTCTTTGAATAGAAATCTGCCTGTGAGGCCTTGGACTCTGAAGAGACAAAAAGCGGAAGAGGTAGGAGAAAGAAGCACAGTGCAAGTAGGAGTTACTGTGGATAGACAAAGAGAGGAAGGAAATAACCAGGGGAGAGAATATAGTGCAAAACAGGCAGCCAACATGGGCTGGATTTGTAGCATTTGTTACTTTACAGTCGTCAGGTCTGCTGATCCCTGCCTGACAGCTGTGTCTGTTGGCCTCATATTTTGGCTGTTCATCTTTTATTTTCAACCCTCAGGGCCAAGTAGCTGTGCACAAGCATGGCTTCTGGCCAGGTGGCTCATAGCCCTCAGAGTGGAGCAGGATTCCCTTCTATTGTGCTTGTGGGGAAGATCACAGCACTTGATGCAGCCTGGGTTTTCCCCTTCTGCCTCTTTTACTCCTTCTGCTGTGTCTCTTTTTATTAAATTATAATCTGTTTTGGTTTCTGCTTTGCAACTTTACCTTCTGCTATAGTAAAGTTGTTCAGCTTTTCAAAGATATGCATCTAACTGGGGAAAAGAGGTGTCTCTTGGTACAGGGAGACTTAAAAGTCCCCAGGAGTTCTGTACACTCCGTTATAGTCGTCATTGTAGCTGAAGTACCTGTGAATTCCTGGTTAGTCTTCATTGTAAGCTTAACCGTGGCACTCAGTTAGGCTTAACTCTTATGTGGAAGGATTGAGTGTGGTTTTAAGGCAGTTTTGAGTCCTCAGCCGTAGTTTACTCCATCTTAAGGATGGTGATTAGCCTTCAGAAGCATTACATAAGCTTTGACAGACTTCAGGTACAGTCCCACAGTTTTCAGAGACTGTCTGTCCTCCACCTGTGTTCTCATTCCAATTCAGGATACACTCTGGAGTTACTGCTTGGTAAAGGTCTAACAGAACTAGAAGATGCTTTCCCAGCATGCAGCCAAATAACCAGTTGGGAAGAATTATTGGTAAGAGTTTTTGCAAGTGCAGCCTAAGATGTATTAATGTTAGTATACCCCAGGTTTTGTTGTAGTACTTGGTAGTGCTTGGTTAGGGAAGTAACTTGCATTAATGTTAACAGACAAACTGCCTCAGTTTTGCTTCCCAAAAGTGTTTTGGTAATTTTTATCTTGGTGGTGCTCCTCATAAGAAGAATTGGTGCTACATCATGCATAGAACTGAATAGACTGATGGTGCTTGTCATTGTTTTGTCTCTCAAGTTGTCCCAAGTCCTAGACCCCCAAGCATAGCAGAAATTGCAATAGAAAAATTGTCTGATGGAGAAATATACAGGAAATGAGTAAGCCTGATGAAGACAGAATGAAAGGTTGTCCCAACTATGCTTTTGTAACTGAGACAGAATCTCAAACTTTTAGTTTATTGCTGTTGCTGTGCCTGTTTGCAAGCTTAATTTTCCAACATACTTCATATAAGCTTAGTATTAACTCGGTATGCATGCTAATGAGATTATTGCTGTACGAAGCTGTGTTTTGCTGATGAATGTACCTTTTGTTACCTAGAAGAACAAAATAAGTTGAATAGAAGAACAAGTATGAAGAAAACAAAATTAGCTCTAAAATTAAGAATAGGAGTAGTTATATTCCCCTTTTTTGTCAAGATTAAACATGACTTTAAAGTACTGCTCAGGAACACATTCTGTTTACTGTCATCTCACTATTAATTAGTCCATGTATTTAACAATACATAACTTTGGGGTTTTTTCTGGAAATAGACACGAAGTCCAATATATGGAAGGTTGTCCCAGCTCTCTGCTGCAGGGCAGCAGGCAGACTGCTGCTTTTGCTGGCAGTGGTATTTTATACTGCCTTAACATTGTTTAACCACAGAATATGCTCCTGCTATATGCTAGTGGTAACAACTAAGTGTAGGCGTTCCTGCACATCATGAGACTAGGTGATAAATAAATAGTTCTGCGATGCAGTTCTGTCTTTGCATGCAAGCTGAAGCCTCTGCACTAGTGGCCAGGTTTGTCAGTGGATAGAAGAAGTTATTTTGGGAGGGAACTCTGGGCATTATCTGGTCCAGCTCCACCTCCTCCTCAAAGTAGTTTCAAGTGAAAGACACTTCTTTCATCTCTCTATTTTGCATGGTCTTGAGCAGCATATAGCCAGCGTGTCTGCTGACAATACTTGTCTAATGCTGACTTCTAGCTGTCAATCTTCTTATGTCTGAGATCTACATTTACAGTATAATTCCAGAAGATGTTCTTAAGTTTCAATAAATTTTGAGCTGAAACTCAGCTGAAGTTTTGTTGCTGAAACTGAATGACTGACTGGTAATTGAATTCCTTGAATAATTTTGAACAACTGAGGTTGCTCTGCAACCTTGGACAGGTATATGCTGCATTCAAAGACGTGTTGTTTAGTTTTTTCTCAACATGCATCTATTCCAGTAGGCACTGAGCCAACATTGATAAAGCTGTACGAAATTATTCTTTACAGTGGCTGTGAGCAACAGGTAGACTTCCCACCTGTGCCTCTCCCAGCTGACGGTTCTCAATTGGTGATGCTAGTCATTTGGTGCTGATGTGGATGGGGCTTAACCATGTGGTCTCGCTTTCGCTTTCTCTCGCAGTGTTGAAAAATGTTGTCCTGTCTGCACTAGCAGCTAACTGATCTGAAACCATTGTTGACAGCCACCATCATCAACAGGTTATTTTCCCCTCTGCGAGTGTGGCATTTGATTATGTATCGTAAATCCAAGTGGAAGTGCGGTTACAATCTTGCGGTGCTTGGACACGGTGAGTTTACATCTACACAGTTCCTATAAGAATAAACTTTTCTCCCTACACCTGAACTTCTCTATACGAAAAATTTTAAGAGAATTTGATAACTACTTCTAGAATTCCCTCAAAATAACATGTTTTGTTTACCTTTTTTTAGATTTTGATTGGAATTGGTTGCAGGACGTACAAATGTAGAACAATACAAACTATTAGTATTGTCTTGTTGTTACTGTCCATAGTAATGGTATTTGTTCTCTAGCCATTGTCATTTTTAAAAGTAAGTGGAGAGAGAGTGCTTTAAGTTGTTCATTCAACAGCATCTCTCTACAGCAACTACCCCCAGCTTTTATAAAGCTGCAGATAGTGATATTAGAGGCATGACTGCTAAGCTGTACCATACTGTAGTTTCACATGCCCGGAAGGTAAGCTTCTACTGAAGGTTGTTTCCAGAGGCTCTGAATTTATATAATTTTCACTGCCTCATGAAAGCAATGCCTTCTCCCTCTCATCTCTCTGGCCTGTGCGTGCACGTAGACCACCTCCCCAGATCCAATTGGTGCAGCCTTGTGCCCTCTTTTCTGCATACTGGTTGACTGGAGTTTGTCTGTCAGTTGACTTTTCTCACTAACCCAAGAGAAACTAACTTAATAACAGGTGTTTTCTAAGAGGTTCAGAGAGCTGTGTCTTATGTTCTGTCATTAGACTGACTGTATACCCTTCTGATGTGGTAGGCTTCAAATTCTTATGTTGCTTTCCATAGCTTTGTCTGTGAATGTGTCTGTGGCTTGTTCTTTTTCCTTAGCTCTCTGATTTGAGGACAACAGCTACTGCCTCCTCTCACCATTACTTGCACCAAAATAATAATGTGGCATTGTGAGAACATCAACTTTTTCTTGCTTGGGCCAGTTTTCACACCAAGTTAATGCTATTGGAATTGAGAGTACAGCCTCAAGTACAATGGATGTGATTAATAGTGGGAAGACTTCTGGCATATAACTTGTAAAAATAAAACTGTAAACGTTTTCAGTCTCAGGGGATGAGAGCAAATAGGCATGAGATGCTAATTCTAATAATGATTTTTCATGATCAAAGATTTGAGTACTTAAGTGGCTGCTGTTTTCATTTAAAATGCCAAAGTCCTAAAAGTGGTTATGAGCAGTCAGTATTCATGGTTAACAGCCTGAAACTTTTTAAATATAGAAAACTCCACTTAGTTATTTATTTCAGATGAGTTTGCTTACTTGAATTCGTGCTGCATATTTGTTTTAGTTTCTGATCAGCTGTATATTCCACTTCAAAAGAAGTTTCTGTCAAATGGAATATGGTGTGTCAGAGAAGACTTGCCATGTTCAAGTACTTGTGTATCAGCCAAAGTACTTGCAACAAACTCTTAGCAAGAGTCGTTCCTTAAGAGTTGTGGAGTACAGTTGAAGCTGGTGGCTTGAGAAGCTGGAAGGTAACTGGTATTTGAGTGCTCACTCTCTCCAGACAAACAGTACACAATTAGATATTATAACTGACATTGAGCATTGTCTCTGACGGCAGTGTAATTATTCTGATGCTTATCCAAAATCAGAGTGGTGTATTAAATTACACGTCCAGCCCAGGTCTGCTCTAGCACAGTCTTGTTTAGGTAGGCTGATAGTGATCTTGCTTATGCTAGTTAATTCATTTGGCTTTGATGCATTTGAATCCTTACTTGCACCTACGTATTTGGGCTCAGGTATCAGGTTTGGCGAGGTGACCTGGTAGATGAACAAGCAGAATTTGGAATTCAGTTTCTTTTCTGTGCTAAGTATGCTTTTACTTTTTTTTTTTTTCCCTGTACAGTACGCCAAGAAACAAAGTCCTGTTGCTCAGTACAATTGGTCATCTGTTAAACAGATGAGGTATAAACCTCAGTTTCATTTTTTTGCGAAACATTGTGAAGGCTTAGTATTATAATAAAAAGAGAAAGAGAACTCAGTCTGTTGCTATGTTATTGTGCCAGGAAATAATCCTTCCTCTTTGACCAGTTCTTTAGCTGTTCCAGCCATGGTATGATGTAGTTTTATTTTTTTAACAATGGCTTTATTTAGATTATCCTTCTAACTAATGGTTTTGGCATACTTTAAAAAGATACTTAAGGAAGAGGATCTCATGGCAGTATTTCAGTCTGGGCTTAGCTTGTAGGCTGCAAGTATTTTTATTTTTTTTTCTAATTTAATTAGAGATTCTTTATTTGTGCTACACTAAAAAACATCTCTGGAGCACGTTGTGTTTTCAAGCAGTTATCCAAAAGACTGAAGTTTTGTCAAAGGATGTAGTCTTGTGTATGCTGGAGCTGTTTCAGATTATTCTGTGCGTTTCTGGTCAGAAAGAGGTTCCACATTGCTTCCAATTCACAAAAAAAGCTTTTCTTATGATCTTTGATTTCACTTGGCTGCCATTTCATTGGGAGTTTCATTTGTAATATTTCAGTGCCCCTTTGTGTTAGGTCTTTGCTTAACTCCTGTACTCTGGACCTTTGCTTTTGTAGGTAAAGACAAGTCTTGATGTTTCAATGTATATAACTACAGTGGTATTGGTTTTGAGGGTGGGGATTGTAGCCTTTCTTTTTATCTAATTTTTACGTTAAGGAATAAGCACCATACTATAACTTTGGGAAGCACAAATATTTAAATCTGTTAATTAAAAAGTGGTAAGTAACATGTGAGGGTGTTGGGACAGAGCTCGTATTTACTATGTTTATAACTTACTCCTTTTGCTGAGTGGGGGAGGGTGACCTGAAAAGACGGTTCTAGGTATAAAAAGAAGCCCAGTAATTCCTAAACTCGTACCGTTTAATGTCAGGCTCAGTCCTGTTCTTAAAAGAAGGACCTAGAACAAGTAAAACAGTTACTTCCACAGTTGGAGTTTCACAAGTCCCGGTCCAGCAAAGACAAACATGCTTAGTTTTTAATACCAGATTCAGTAAAAAATAGCTCACTGTGGCAAAACTAGGAACGTGCAGTTACTCCCAGAAGTGGTGCTTTGCTCCACAGACACCAAGCTCTGACTCGCAGATCTTGTCAGACGAGCTTCAGGACTGAAGCTTGTGTAAACAGTTGTGCTCCTGCACTTTGGCTATGGTGTTTCCATCTTTCTCTCAAGTAATTTTTTTGGTTTTAAAATCTTATTTCTAGTACAAGATATGATACCTTAACTTTGTTACATTTTAAATATGATTAAAATTACTTAGCTGCGTATCTAACGCTACTGGTACAAGTTCTTTCCCATCATGTTATTAAACTGTACTTTTAAAATAAATTGGTTTTAAGCTGCAGACTTATTTTAGAAGATAAGTTTGTGGGGGGGTTGTTTTTAATTTTCTGCAATTAAAATGAAATGTCTCCCTTCTGACAAGGGAAAAAAGCCTCAGTCAGCTTGGAAGTGGTTACTTAAAAATGCTTCACCTCAGAAACAAAATGATTGGAGCTGATACACTCCTCATTAAGTTGGTTTGGTAACATTCTGTGGTGTTGACAGCATTTCGGAGTTGTTTGGTGTTGCTGACCTCTCATTGTGTTGTCCTAGGAGTCATTTTTACAAACAAGGAATATGTATTTTAAAAGAAATACTAGAGGAGGATGAGATTGTGATAGTGCTGTATTTATTTCTGTAGTTCAGTGTTTATCGGGGGGACACGTAATTCACGCTTTTATCAGTGAAATGCTAAAAGTACAGAATGACTTCAGAGTTTTAAAAGAATTCAAGTACAGCAATGGCTGCAAAGCCAAAGAAAGTCTTTTCTTTCCTTTATGATTAGAGAGTATATGTGGCTTCTACAGCTAATGCTGAAGTCGCTGAAGTCAGTCTGAATATTCTTGAATTTCATTTTTAATTCTAAATATAATATCCGCTGCTGAGTTGCGTTGAGGTGATAGATGCTGCTAAGGCAGCAACTTCTGTATTGTTTCAGCTGATTATCCCGACAAACTGGTAGCCTTTCTCCTGTTCCCCTGACACTCCATAAACACCTTCTGGTTGTTTAGTGTCAAATTGGCTACACTGAATTTGCCTTTTTGGTTATTCTTTAGTTTATTTAGTATGCCTATTGTGTAGCTAGTTACTTGAGTGGACTTCTTTAAATGTTTTCTTTACTTTTGAATTTGCATTGGTCCAGGAGCTTGAATGTGGTCAGACATCTCTGCTGAGTCTGGGTAGTAACTTCTTGTGCCAGCTTAGTTGCTTCTGACTGTTGGTACCCTCTGCGGCAATACGGTGTTCTTATGCTCCACAGATGGATAGCATGAGACATCCTTGAGCAGAAGGATAACTAATGACATGCCGCAAAGTGAGTGTGTGCAGGACTTCTTCAGACCTTTATGGATGCATATGAACAAAGCACCACTGTGCTCAGTATAAGCAGCTGTTTGTAGATTGAAGAAATGTTCATAAACAGTATCAGTCCTGAGAGAGCCAGCCTATCGCTAAAAACTTCTGAGGATTACTTCTGAATAGCCAGATTTCTTAGAATGAATCGGTCTGCACTGAATGGCTGACTAAAAAAGGGCAAGTGAAACAGATCCTCCATGTTAGATAACTGCTGTACTAGAAAAGCAGGACTTAAGGTTTCTGCAGGATGCAGAGGTGCATTTGAAGATACCCAAACAGCCATCTGTTGGTAGGCTGGATGGGTATTTGGAGTGCACACCATGGGTTGCAGTGGTGGCTTCTCTCCAACCTCTTTCTCAAGATTCCGAAGGGAAGAAGTCTGTTATATTATCCAGTCACTTTGCTTAGTGAATAAGTGCATGCTGTAAATGATGTGAAATTGATTTTAAAACTGTGTGAAGTACTACTGTGTTCTGAGTTGTGTGGTACTGTATAAAAATTACTTAGTTGTGGTGCAGTCAAAACTGACTTCTGGTGACACTGTGCTCATTTCAGTGTATTTGCTCAACAATGTTTCCTATATCCTGAATGGAAAATGTTTTCCTTGAGAGAAAATGAGTAATTCTTTACTGCTTAGAGCATACCTCTCAATGCATACAGGTACAAAGTGCAAAGCCAAGGTGATTGCTAGAAGCGAGTTTACAACCATTAAAATACTTTTGCATTTGTCTTTGCATGTCAGAGAAATGCCTGAAATGGGAGAGATGCGTAGATTTTTCTTTCATGCATGTCATAATTCACATGTAGCGCAATCAGCAACTGTTCGACTACACTTGATTTTGAGGCTTCTTCAGGTAACTTTGAAATATGAGCTGCTATCTACAGAGAACCAGAGTCCTAGGCAGGATACAGCTTTAAGGATGTGTGTTTTCAGAAGAAATTTCCAAGCTATTTTGCTTGAGAACATTATGCGGGAAGTAAGTAAGCTTGCATTGGATGGTAAGAAATACTCTGAACTTTTGTCCCCAAACCTCAATTTTAAGAGTCTCATCAATTTCTTTGAGAAATCTTGAAGATTTGCTTTCAGAGAGAATTCTATTGAGTTTGGATCAAGGAAGAACTTTTTTTTTTTGTCTTCAGGAGCACTATCCTCACTGGTAGAATTAATGAGTCAAATTGCTGTCTTGCTAATGTATTTTCATTAGGATTAGTTACATGGCTTAACATAATTGAAAATGTAAGGCCAGTCAATCAGTGAAACTGCCAGCAGAACATTTTAACACTGCCTAGCAATGGCTGTGCACTTTGACTACTGCTGGAAGAATGCTCTGCCACAGTGACCACCAGTATCGCCATACTCATTTATTTAAAATTACTTTTGTCTCCATGTGCTAGGGCTTTGTCTGATTTTTCTTTCCTGAGTTGACATACTGAGAGGACAAAAAGCAATGCAGATTACGGAGGGCATTGTTATTACAAAAACCAAACATGGCAGTATCTTGGTACAAAAATACCTTTTGGCATTTTTCAAAAACTTATGACCCACACACTTGAAAATATTTTTCTGCCAGAGTTGTTCTGGTTGCAACGGAAGACTATGCTAACTTAAAGTTGCCATATTCAGCTAGATACCCTCTCTTATTTGAAGGTAACATTTGTCTGTATACATAGCAAATTGAAAACTTGAAACTAGTGATGCCTTAAACTTCCAGCTGTAAGTCAAATGTCAATCATAACAATTTCCTTAGGTCCTAATTTAAAGTGGACCATATGGTCAACCAAAGTCCCTTGGGTGGTCCCTGTGGAGGTAGGACAGCTTCACCTCCATGAGTGGGGTATTCTATCTTTGGCTTTTGGGGTGAGACTATATTTGGCACAATAATGCCAGGTATCTTTCTTATGAGACAAGAGTCAGGAGTATGTACCATCTCTCTCCTTGTATCTGTAAACAAGAAAGTGGATTCCTATCTCAAACAAGGAGTAATATTTAGGGATGGCATCTGCAGCACTGAATTCTTACTACTCTGGGAATGAACTTTTTGTTGTTAGGTGTTAATGCCTCCATAGAGGTAAAGTGCAACTGCCTGTTTATTTTTATAAGCAGCAAACCTCTTATCCAAATTGGATTAGAAGTGTAGGAAGTACAGTATTGCTTCTCTCTAGATGTGCTAAATCATGCATTACCCTTGGGACTGTAAAGGAAAGAAAAGTATGTAATGGAATAGCATAGATTTTTTTTTTCCTCTGAGCAGTAGCAAACTGGGAACAGGTAGGTGATCTAACGTGAGGAGGTGGAAGAGATATTTGAACTTTGTCCTGTTTGAGTTGCTGGCTGTAGGAGGCGATTATCATGGAAACAAATGTACTAAAAGTTAGTTTTGTGTTTATGTAGAAATACAGTTTGTATTAGCATAAAAGCTGGTTCACCTTACTCATTTAAGAGGTGGCTTTTAATGTATCTGGAGATGTTTCAGTATACCTCTATTACAAATCTGTTGCACGTGTAAATTAATCAATTCTTGTTTGCCTAGGTTGTTACCTACAGTAACCTTTTTTTCTGTACCTAAGCTTATACAACACTATTTAAAATGTTTCTAAAAAGACATGCTTCAATGTCAGAAATACAGGAAACTGAGGTGCTGCCAAAGCAGCTGTCAAATGTATGGGGCTGTAATGTATCTTACCAGGCCACTACAAAAACCTGATGCTTGGCGTCCAGAGAGTAGGCAGACCTCTGATGGCTATCCAGATGTATGTAGGTCATACGCCTTTATGTGAAATACTGGAGGTGATGTGTTTAGAAAGGGCCAGGTTTTGCACCTTATGAAGACTGTCCAGAGTTTGGAGTTAGGAGAAGGAATATAGTAAAATAGTACAGTTATTAGCAGTGGCTTACAGAGTATTTAGGTGTAAACCTGCATAGGGACATGCACACATGAATGTAGACTGTCTTCACATTTCATGTGCGGAGGTTATCTGGCACTATTTTTACTGGAATTGCAAATCTATTTTTACTGGAATTGCAAATCTATTTTTACTGGTATTGCAAATGGGCTACAGTCAAGATGGTGCGTGTCAAGAGTGTAATAACAGCATAGCAAGGCATTTAGGATAAAGCAGAGAGAAACTCTATTGGGTAAACCTCACAACTTTTCAGAGTGAAGAGGTCCTTGCCTTATTTTAAGATATCCATTTGTGAGAGGTAGGAGTTGAATAAAAATGGCACTAAATAGTTTTTAAACTTTATCCCTCTAAGATAATTTTTTTCCTGGAGTGGGAGTTTTTCCTGGAATGTGGGAATGTGGATTTTTTTTTTTTTTGCTATCTATTTGAAATGGTTTCATCACTGAAAGTGAGGCAAAGCTGTGTTAATATTTCTAATGACTGTCTGCTTGAACTTTCTCAGTAGTAGTCCGCGGTCAAAGGATCTAGCTTTGTGGGAATGAAAACTTTCAGGTAATGCAGGTTCAGCTGGTTCTTCTAGAAGGTACCTTAAGTTTTGCAAGCAGAAGAACAATGTCTTGGAAATTAATTCAAGTTGGGCCTCCCTTTCTTAATGTAGGGGAAACCATAATAATGCAGCTCAGTGAATCCAAGTTTTGTTGTTCAAAGAACAGAACTAAAAAGTTCTTTAGGGTAGTGCTTGTGCATAGCCTAGGTTAATTGCACTTGCAGATAGGGTATTTAGTTTGCAGAGTTTTCAAGATCCAGAAATGTTCGTGGAGAACTGGGGGGGGGGGGGGGGGGGGGGGGGACACAAACAAACAAACAAAAAACACTGTAAAATATCACAATGGCTCTTTCCAGGTGCCTGGGAGACCTCAAGTTTACTGGCTTGGAAAGAAGCCTGGAATCCTGCTGCTTCAGGCTGTTCTTGATCAGCCAGGTGAAGGATAGTCTTTAGAGCACCCCTGTTCCCAAATGCCTTACTTGGACAGTGATTGCTGTGAATGGAGTTCTGTAGTGCTGAACTGCTTACTGGGATTCATTTCTCCTGAGAAGCTTGCTGTAAAACACAGGGTAAGCTGTGTTTAATCAGCCCAAAACACAGGGTATGCTGTGTTTAATCAGCCCAAACAATCTTTGGTGTGGCTGCAGCAAGCTCTCCACAGTAATATTTAACTGTTGTTTTATTTTAAGTAAATGTTGAATCGAACAGTCATAGCAAGTCTGAATTTCCAAGTTGAAGCTCTCGCCTGCCTGAAAGACTGCCTATCATCTGCAGTTCTTCAGCATTCAGTACAACTTTCGTATTTCCTGAGGGAACACACGTCTTGAGATGCCATTTCATACTTAAAGCTTCTAGTCTCTTGTAGTAATAGCTCAAGATCTGGGAAGCGAACTCTGCTTTGAGGAAGATGTACTAAATGACCTCCTGAATTATCCTGCGATACTGTGAAGACCCTTGTGAGGAAGGGAGTTGACTCAGCCTCTTGGAAACACGTAAACGCATAAGTCAGTAGTCCTGCTGTCCTGTAGGTATTTCTTTATTCTGGCCTGATATTCCTTCAGCTCTTAGTAAGGTTAACTATAAATATGTTTTTGGTGCAAGGATCAGGAATCTTTTTCCATGAGGTCTCTCCCCTATAGGAAGTTGAAAGTACTGAGTTGGTACAGTGCTGAAGGCTACGTGTGCCTACTAAAGTAGAGATCGAACTGAAGACAGAGGGACAATTGTTTTTCAGTCTGCAGGATGGATATGCATTAATGGTAACTTGCTGTCCTTGAACATAAGATGGGTTCCTCTGGTATGCCTGAAGAGCGGGCACACAAGGATCTAAGTGTGGAACGGGACTTCATAAGAAATGCTTGTTAAGTTTGTCTGATGGGAAAGGATGACTCGTGTCATGAGAAGTGCCTCTCTGCAGCATGATGATTTGTTGCCTCTGTAACTAGGCTACTGCAGTTTCCACGATGAATTGCTCCACAGTTGCCTAAGGATCACCACAGTTGTTGGATGACAGGCGTTTTAGAGTTGACAAATCCCTTCGATGGAGAATTTGCTGTGCCTTAAGATCTTGAGATTCTACTTAGATCTCTTACTCAGCTGTCTTGCAAATCTAATTAGCCTTTCCTATCCCTTCCAGAAGTGGTCAGTGTGGAAAAGTTCATAAAACACTATCTACCCTTCATTTTGCAGCGACTTGATATGCAGCAAAGTAGTCTCTGAAACTGGGACTTCAACAATAGACTTTTGTTTGCTTGGCCCTTACAAGAATTTTCTTACTTCTTGCCACAAGGCACCACACAGTAGTGCAGGGGATTAGGTCATTTCCTTCCCCCCTCCTCTTCCTGCAGATTATTTGATTAACATTTCTATTGTATACTCTAATTAGCATGTTCTTGGCTCCAGGCTACTCCCCACCGTAATCCTCTTAAAACACTGTAGTATGACATTGTTAAGTGTATAACACATGTATAACTCCTTGCACAGAGACTGCATGTGACGTAACACAGTGAAAGATTAATGGGGCTGGCAAGTCAGTAATCTTCCCTCCTTTCTTTTTCCCCATGCAGCTGGGGTTAGACTTCCTGGAACCCCCTAATAGCGTTCATGCTTTCCAGTACATTAACTATTTGTGAGTTTTGGGGTATCGCTGGCTTTGATCAGACTTCAGCCACTGACTTCCTGAGAAGCAGAGTTAAGGTGGTGTATAGCAGTGCATGCACAGCTTTCAATATTGAATGTACAAATACACTTCCCCTGGGACCATTACAGGTCCTTTTCTTCCACGAATTTGCTCTCTTCAGTGTTTCCTTCAGTTTCCTTTCCCCTCTACCCCCTATGTGGCAATTTCAAGCACTTATCGTATGTGGTGGGTTCAGTCCACTCCCTGCCTGTTTTGTTGAAAAAAAATTATCAACCCGGAAGTGTTTAAAATGTCTGTCTTGAAATTTATCAGTAATATACTGGTCAGGTGAAGTCTAGGATGCAGTTTGCCACTTGAGCTTCTTGGCTGTCTGCATGCTTGTGGACATAGGATTGCCCTTTGTGTTTGTCTGCAAGACTGTTGTCTTAACTGATACAGCTAGAAATGCATTCCTCTCCAAAGCTCATTTTGAATGTCATGTGAAATCACGTAATTATATCAAACTGTACAGCATCTGCTCATGAGTCAGATAAGAGAACATGACGATACAGCCCTTTATTTCTTTAACAGCTTCAAGGAAAGAACCTCCCCTGCAGTTAAGCATCACTTCATGAAATTAGCAGTGATATCTTGGGTTCTGTATTTCATTGTTTCAGTCTGGCGTGGTCGGCAGCATCTCTGCTCCAAGGAAAGTTAGCTAGCCCAGTGACAGCATGCTTGAGGTGTTTGCTTCCAGTCCTCAAGGCAGAGCACGGTTTTTGTGTGGAGTGAAATCATTAAACCTTCCTTAAAAGGAAAAAAAGGGACAATGATGTTGTCACAAAAACAGATGAGTAGAGGGTGTCTATGCATAAACGTGCGCAGGGGAGCAAAGTGTTTCTAACTCTGCAGGGTGAGGTTGAGAGGCAGCCATGTTGCAGTGTGGCTAGGGGAGAATAAACCCCCAAACCACCCGGCTTTGAGATGCGACATGATTAGCTATGAAAAGGGGTTATGTGTTGCGGTTCACCTGATAGCAGAAGACTGGGCTTCGGAATGCTGTAGGTCACTAATATGAAGGCAGATGGGATGTAGAGATAAGAATTGTTCTCCATGACAGGCTGGATTGGGCAGTAGAAGGCATAGCCACCTGCAGTTGCTTACTCTATTGCTTCTTATGAGCCTGCCACATAAAGTAATCCATAGGTTTACTAACCTGGACTCTGACAGTGGCCTCTGTAAAATGAGAAAACAAGCTCTAGAGGCATATTAGTCCTAATTTCTGCTTTTCAGACTGAACACTTTTGAAACAGTGCAACGGAAATGTTAAGATTTGTGAGAAAAGTAATGCAACCTGGAGGTGGTCATACCAATGTAACTTAGCACTGCAGTTAAATACCTGAATACAGAGTACCTTTTGTACTCTTGTTGCTATATCTGTGTGTTAAGTGATACTAGTGCAGTCCTGATGGTGCTGAAAAAGAAAGCAACAAAACCAAACCACCAAGCCCTTAGCCCTGATTAAAAAAAGTGTTAAAGCTACCAACCTCGTATAGGGCAGGACAAAGTATAAAATACTCAAAAGTGACGAGGGAGGTGGGATTGGGCAACCGTTGAACCACAGTGAATGTCCTATTTTTGGGTTCTGCTACTTGCCGGTGGAAGAGCCAGGTTCATGTGCCAGTAAAGTAAGGCTGTTGATTTTTGGCCAGAAGGAAGACTCGAGTTTAATCTCAAGATGTGTCTTGATGAGTCTCTGGCTTTACTGATGAGATTGAGATTGATTCAGAAGGTTCCTGTCCCCTTCCTTGGTATAGTGGATTTACAGAATGAACCCATAAACGGATGAGCAAAATTTGGGTTAATAGCTGGGGTTTATGTGTTGTGTTTTGGCTTTTCCCCAAGACCTTTATCAGCTTCATAACCTGACAGCTGTGATAATGACTGTACCATCTCAGGTCAGTGTTCAGTAGCATTTTCTTTTTGGTGACCAGAAGAAGAGTGGGAAGAAGGGAGTGCAAGTGCTGCTCAGCAGTAGTGGCTCAATCACTTCTGTGGAGCAAAGTGGTATCTTTGGGCTTAGTTATTTATCACAGGAATGGAAAATGTGTGTCTTTGAGCCTATGTACAGTTTTCTTATTCAGACTATCTTTCGGCAAGGTGTTCTGCAGTTGACTTTTTCGGGTAGGTGACAAGATCCTGTAACAGGACAGCCATATGGCATTACTTGGGGAAAGGTTGGCTGTGGAGTACAGGTCAAAAAGACAGGAAACATGTATGCATTCACCTTGTTGCCAGCCGTGAAGCTGACTCACGTGGAGTTGCAACTTACACTCTGTTATGGTACTATGAAAAAAAGCTCACTCAACAGCAGTTAGGTTTTGGTGCTGCGGAGTAATGTGCCTGCCCTTCCCACCTTCAGTTCTGCTGGTACAACTGCATGGTCATGCTGTGAGCTGAACTGGGAAATGGATCCAGCTGAAAAACAATTGGCCTCTAAAAGATGTGGACAGATCAGGGAATCCAGTCCGTAAAGTTGTGCTTGCAAAACTGAGGTGGCAAACTGAGGAAGGAGCAGCAGAAACCAGAACAATATTCACCTATAGAACTTGGGAGATATTAAACATCAGACTGAATACACATCTACTGAGCTAGGGTTAACCATCCATACCTTCTTGGCCCACTACAACGGTGATATAAAACTTGGTGTAAAGGTTAATCTACTGCGTTGTATCATGCTTGTAGCAGTCTTGTGGCATTTGCACAGTCAGCTCTAAGAAGTAGTAACTTGGAAGCTGTGGTAACTTGATCACCATTTTACAGTTCAAACATTTAAGTGATCCCATCCACTGACTTGATGCAGTGATTTCAGTGTTAGTGGAATAAGAAATGAGCTCAGAATCTGGTCTGTCACGTGCAGATTTGCCTTTCTAAGTATTTATCTTACAGGAACAAGCTGTTATAGCATCGTTGGCCATGGGAGTCTGATATGCGCAGGTGTGTCTGCGGGTGTGTCATCTGTCCCATTCTGTAGCATTAGTGAAAATGGGGGGAAGCAATGCAATGCCTGAAGAGTTTCTGCTGGTTTAATTCTCACTGTATTAAGATATCACTTTTTGTGTGGGAGGTGAAGAAAGTTAGCCGGGCTAATAAGTGATGATTAAAAAAAAGAAGGTATAGCATGCATGGGTACAGTTATGTAAGAGAAGTGGAGAAGGAAATAGATCAGCGTTTCTCCAAGAACCTCATCCACAGAGATGCCGGGGAATCGGGCTGCGGGATTGTTCTCAATGCACCCTCCACTTCCTTTTTTCCTTTTTGGGGCCAGAGATGGATGAATTTATGCAGTGGTGAGCAGGATGCAGGCTCTGATTCCAGCCAATGGTGTGTGGTGTGGCAGTGTTTACCTAGATTACACAAGGCAAAGCCAGCCCCTCCTGAGTCAGAAGGCGCTACCCACGGCTTAAGTAAAAGCACACAGAGCAGAGGCACTCAGTCTGGCAGTTGCTGGGGGTTTAAAGGAGTTGGTGGGTTTTGGTTGGTTTTAAACAGGATTGAAGGAGTGGTGGCTTTTTTCTTCTCTACTGTGCAGAAATACTGGAAGGACAAAAAGACATTGGTGAGTGCTCTGCATGCTATCGCTTTTCCCTTACAGTGTTGTGCTGTTTCAGTCTCTTCTAAAAGCCTTCTTGGTTGCAGTGTTTTTCAGTGAGAAGTTGAAAGATAGTTCAGTGATGCGGTCGAAAGGAAACGTGAGAACAGGCAGTTCTGTGTCTGCAGGCTGCCCCTCCACCTTAAATAGGAAGAGACATTCAAAGTGCATGGTATAATAAATCTTCCTGTTCGTAAGAAGTGTCAGTCACTTCTCATTTTTTAGGGTGCAGAGCAAGATGCCTTGAAACTGTCCTTGTTACCTAACAGAACATACCAGGGGGAATTTCTAACAGAGCTGTAAAATAGTTATGTTGTCTAAAGAAAAAAAAAAAAAAAAGGCTTTAAACATAATTGTAACTCCTATTTTTGCAAGATGATATGGTATGCTATGTGACAAGGCTTTAGTGTAATACAAAAACTGATTTAGCTGATACTTCAATACATAAACTGCCTCATCGGGAAGTCAGAGAGCTTAGAAAAGGCAAAACCGTAATGTTCAGCTTTGTAAAACAAGAAGTCATTGTGGTTTTCTGCAAGCGCGGGGTCCTTGAGTGTGTATTCTAGTTCAGGTGTATCAGACAGTACATCTCTCTGGGCTCAGTCATCAAAACATAAAAAACTTACTCTATTTGTGTAACAGCTCTTTCAGAAATAAAATGCCTTTGGTTTTGGCGTAAACTCTTGATATATGGAAGGTGTAATGAAACTTGCGATGAAAGCTGGTGCTGCTTATTTTTAGGGTAACACTGTGTGATTTGTCTGAAGGCAGTAAAAAAGATCGTTTGAAAGGAACCTGACTGCAAAGTTCTCTGTGCTTTTGTCACATTGTACCAGTATTCTACAAAGCTTTTGTTTTCCTGTTTCTTTCCAAGGTGCTCAGGTGAGATATGAATAGATAGTTCTATGGCAACACGTAACATTGTCTTAGCCTCTATTCTATCGTTTTATGGCTTCATACACTACATCATATATAAATAACCTTCGTTTTATAATCTGAGTAAGAAATTTAAGCTGTTGCTTTTTAACAGTACATATGGGTTTGTAGTAACTGCCAAAGTGCAAGTACAGCCAAACGTTCCGTAGAAAGCCGCGAATTGATCTTCTTAAGCAGCCTGTGTGAATGACTTTCTCAGGTAGCTCAGCTGACTGAGCAACTATAAAGTGCAATGTGTAGCATTTGGCCCTCGTGCTACAGGGGCGGTCAGTGGAGGAGCTTTGCCTCAGGTGAGGTTGTGTGCCTCGTCACTGGTATATCCGAAAGCTGACGTGGAAGACATGGGTGGTAAGGGGGTGTAAACCGCATGTGCGTGTAACAGTTTAACTGGTGAAGAACTTTCTCATCTAATTAAGGTTATAGATAAAATTGCAGTGACAGCTTTAAAATAGATACTTTGTGCTAAAAGACAAATGTTTTTAGCTTCCCACACGCAATCTGAATTACCTCATTTATAACCTGTAGGAGGCTATAATGGTTTCCTCAGGGGAGGATCAGCTGTTACTTTTCCTAACTGAAAAAAATGCTGGATTTTTTTTGTTTGTTTCCAAGGGAATATTTTCAGAATTGATTTTTGTCAGTCTGTTGGAGTAGATCGTTAGCAGTTACATAAATCTTCCAGGTTTTAATACGCCCAGACACATTCTCATTCCATCAATGACAATTCAGAATGACAGGACTGAAGTTAGCAGAAGCTGATTGAAATCAGGCCCTTGTGCTTAGATGGTTCTTTTCAGTCATATGAACAGGAATGCTCTTTTTTAGTACTGTCATGAAGTACAGATTTTCATACAGGTGCCTATAATAGAAGTCTTGTTCTAAAACGCTTGCCTTGCTCACTGAACAAGGGTGCTTGTCTTCACAGTGCTATTCCTAACTTTCCTGAAAATTGCTGACAACTGCTTAGACTTGCTTCTGAGGCTGAAACAGAACTTGAAGCTCAACAGTGGATGTCAGCCTGACTAAAACTGCTGTTTCTTAGACTGGAAAAAGTTAGTTGTACCCTTGATGCAGAGCAGTGAGTTTGCTCTTGTATTTCAAGGCCCCTTTGAAAAGTGCTACAGACAGCATGCCTCTTCTTGTTGGGTTTTTTTTTGTGCTGTGACTCTCGTATGACTTGTTTTCAGTATGACCAGCCCATTAATGGCAGATGTCTGTGGTAAAAAGATGGTAACCATGGAAGAGAATACACAGTATTGAAATGCTATGCATGCCTTCAGAGGAGTTCAGTTTTTGATCTTGCAGCCACAAAATTACCTAGTGCAAATGAATAGGAGTATTAAGGAACTTACACGTGTAAGTGGATGTTGGCAAACTTGTGTCGTACTTGTGTTTAGGCAGGTAACTGCACTACCCGATGTGAAGAGTGGTACAGGGTCTTATATCCAAATAAAGCTCTAAACAGTAACACAAATCTTGGGTGGATGAGGATAAAAATCTTGTTTCACTGGTAATGGAGTTACTCAGAATTTATGTATTAAGTATCAAAAGTGCACCTAAGGTGCATGTTTCAGCTGGTTGAAAAAATTGTGCTGTGTTTCCTAAAATGAATTCTGCTCCTAGAATTATCTGGGTTGGGAGGTTGTCTGGTCCAGTCCTCCAGCTCTCACTGAGAATGGACAGTCTCAGATCAGGTTGTTCAGGGTCACGTGCAGCAGAGGTTTGAGTATTTCCAAGAACAGAGAGCCCACACCCTCCCTGGATTTTGTCTTTCCTTAATAGCTAATCAAGATTTTTTGTGTGTGTGTGTTGTAGCTTATTTGTTGCCTCTTGTCCTGTCACTGCATACCTGTGAGAAAAGCTTTATTAGATTTTGGCCATAGCACCCTTTATTTAACACAAATGCTGAAGGAAGAGCTGGATATGAGAATTGCAAGGGTTGTAAATGGAAAGGTACAAATAGCAAATTGTATAAAATCGTCAGTTAACAAGCTGTCTTGTGCTTTATTTCTGTAAGCCAAAAAAAAATCCAAACCCTATATGTAGATATCCAAACAAGTATGTAGATATAGAACATTAAAAGTATACTATAAAAATGAAAAAAAAAAATCCAATTTTTGCACCTGAATCAGCATATTTTTATTCTAGTATACTCATTGACAGAGAACTTCTTTTTATACTGTGAAAGTGGGTTTTATGCAGTATTTTAGAAAAGGCTAGTCTGGCACTAGCTACAGTTGCTAGCAGCCTATAATGCTGGCTCTGTGTTTAGAAAATGATGGTAATTTATTACAAAGAGACTTTTATTCTAGTATTTTTAGCTCGCAGCCGAGTGTTTAATGAATCTCTACTTGGGCTCATTGAATTTGTGTTCTCCCCTCCCCCTACCCCATTTTAACTGTTAAGATACTGCTGTGCTTGCTGTGATTCCAAAAGCTGTACTCGGTCTCCTAAATAGTGAACTTAATGGTAAGATGCTGTGCCTCAGTGGAAACAAGATCTGAAGTCTTTCTGTGTAAGTCACCAAAGACTGATTGTATTTGTAGTCCCATATGAGAAAAGGCAGCTGAGGGATTGAGGATGGCTAGCAAGCTGAAGCTGATGGTTCAAAACCAACCAAAATTCATTCTCATTCTTAAGTCCCTACTGAAAATGGCATGTTCTGTGAAAGCAGGCAGGCTCTTTATCTACTCTGAAGCATGGTTTGCTCGGTCTTCTCAAAGAACAGTCTGCCTCCAGATTCGGAGACTAGTGCTAGAGCATGACAGGAGAGAGTACAATGGTCTGGCTTTTCATTCTACTTGATTGTAACCACAAATCTGTGGCTTGCTTTCTACCATATCCATCTTTGCCTTCTGTGACTCAAGGGGATATTGAACCAGAAAGCTTGTAAGAAACTGGATTTCCATTCCTAAAACAAATTGAAAATAGTTTTCTCACTTTAGATGTCATGTCTTTCGGTCCCTCATATCAGTTGCATATGACAGTATTGGGCAAGTTAACCTTCCATAAGCTTTCTTCCAGCTCCAGAGGAACCAGTGCTAAGAATAAAAATGTCTTACTTGTTCGTGAGTTTTTCCTGTTCCAGTTTCCTATTTTTGAGACTAAAAGGTGCTAGTACCCGTCGTGTGTTTGTGCTAACTGCGAACAGTTGTGCTCACCTATTACCCAATCAAGTAATGCTGTTCCAAACTTGTTTTCTTTGTGCATAATCTACTTGACTCAATCTTTTTTGTTCTAATATACGGGACTCTGCACAGGTTGGGGGTTTCAGGCTTTTTGATCTATTTTCTGTGGCAGAAGAAGAGATCTTTGCCTCTACTGGTTGTATAATTTTGCAAAAATGTTGAATGGGGTGGGATCTTGTAATTAATGCCTTATTCCTCGTCAGCTTTGAAAGGTTCTTAGAGTTATGTTGTTCAGAGCCTATTCCAGTGAAGCCTGCTCCGCCAGTGGCTGGAGATGTTACTGCAAAATAAATCACTGAATCATTTAGGTTGAAAAAGGCCTTTAGGATCATTGGCTCCAACCATAGACCCAAGTGTGTTTAATGGTGCCAAGTCCACCATTAAACCATGTCCCTAAGCACCACATTTATATGTCTTTCAAATACCTCCAGGGGTGGCAATTTAGCCACTTTCTTGGACAGCCTGTCCCTGTGTTTTAGAACTGTGTCAGTGAAGAAAATTTTTCAGATTTCCATCTAAACCTTTCCTGATGGGGCTTGAGTTGGTTTGCTCTCATCCTATCACTTGCTACTCAGCAGAAGAGACCAATACCGGCCTCACCATGACCTCCTTTCAGGGCAGTAAGGTCTCCCCTCGGCCTCCTTTTCTCCAGACTAAACAACCCCAGTTCCTTCAGCCACCTGCCATAGTCCCTGTGCTCCAGACCCTTCATGAGCTTTGTTGCTTCTCTTTGGACACACTCCAGCACCTCAATGTTTTTCTTGTAGTGAGGGGCCCAAAACTGAACATGGTGTTTGAGGTACAGCCTCACCAGCAGCACAATCATGTCCCTGTTTCTGCTGGTCACACCGTTTTTTATGTAAGCCAGGATGCTGTTGGCCTTCTTGGCCACCTGGGCACACTGCTGGCTCACATTTGGCTGGCTGTCAACCAGCATCTCCAGGTCTTTTTCTGCTGGGATGGCTTTCCAGCCATTCATCCCCAAGTCTTTCGCATCTCATGGGGTTGTTGTGGCCCAAGTTTAATGGTCATGGCAAAAAGCTAACTCACATATTTTGTTCTGGCAGTCTGTTACATAGTTGTATACAGGCACTACAGGGCCAAGTTGTCTCTTTAACATGTTTAATCAGCCTTTCCTAACACTTTGAAGGAGTCTTCTGTAGTATTCTAAGAATAAAAACTGGTCGGGTTATATTCCAAAATAAGGCCTGTCATATAAATTAGTTGATCCTTTTCTGCTTTATCCAGCTTTAAATGATACATAAGCCTGTATTAACCCATGGCCTGTTATACTCTTCTCCAGTGGGACACTGCTTGAGTTTTATTTGCAGACAAGTTTCACTTGGACTGGTCTTTGGGACCTCACTGGAAAAATATGATTAATCTGTTATTTCTGGGAACGAAATGAATCTTCCCTTGGGTACAGTGCATCAGGCAGATCACACTGGGTGAGAAGTAGCATATATGTTGCGCTGATTCTTTGTTTTAGAGGCACTGAATTTTGCATGTGCTTGAGTTGAAGTTAACTAGCTTGTGTTAGTAGTTGTGAAAGAGCTGTGTGCAGCTCATAAAGGTTCTGAGATGTATTTAAAAAAATCAAGTTCAAGCATTCAAGCTGTGCTTCTGAAAAACATACAAGCAAGCTGTTTTACAGATGGGAACTTTTGGATCGGTGTAAGGCCCTTTCTGCACCAGCTGAATAATGGATACCCTAAAGCTTAAACCAGGATAGCGGCCTAGTGAAAATGCACACTGCTTCCTATGCAACAAAAATGTATTGATCTGTCATATAGATGGATGCAGATGCTTCACAGTAATGCTTTGCAGATCAGTTTTATTATGATGTGCTTGCACATCTAGCAGTGGTTCAGGTTACCGTTATGACAGTGTTACAATGTGCTAACCACAAAGACAGTCCTTGGTAAACTTCTTATTCCAAGCACTGTAAAATCTACAGTACCCAGTCTGGCTTAGAAAATGAGAAAAGAAAGGAAAAAGAAAGATTTCAATTTAGCCTCCCGATTGCGTTCCACAGGCATCACAGCAAAAGTCTATAGGACATCAAGGTGTCTTTGTGTGTATTTGTGTGGAGCCCTCCCAAATATGCGGGATGGCATGTAAGAAAGCATGAAGGAGCACACTGAATTTTCAGATAGCACTGAGCTGATTGCAGGTCAGGATCAACATACCTGTGCTGAATAAGAAATTGGTAGATTGAGGTGTTGAAGGCTAAACTTCTCTATGAAGGAGCATAGAGGAATGGGAGAGGGTAGAGATCAGGTCAGTAAAAGGGATAGTTCTCTGAAAGAATCTGAGCAGTGTGTCAGGCACTGCTACATCCTTTTCTCTGCTGTTAGGATAGAAGAGGGGATAGATAAAATCTGCATGATGACATCTCCTCTGCTAATATCTGTAGTCTAGTTGAGGTAGAAGAAAATGGAGATCAAGTATTGTAGTCATGATCAAAGTTGATGACAGGATGCAAGAAATATTATGTGGCCCAAAATGTGTATTTGAACAGAAGGCAGAATGCTAACCATCAGTACTAAAAAGGCTTAATAGCTTTTTGAATTGGTATGAAACTGACGTGGAAGAACCAAGGGAATGTTCATGTTTCTGTTAAGGAAGGCTTCAAACAGGCTAGCATCCGCTTTATACTTTATCAACAAGCACTCCGTTGGGTAGGTTTTCTCTATGGGAAGGTCAGGGATGTGTTGAGTAGATCAGAGGTGTCTGGAAATGTTACTAATGAGAAGCTGTTAAAACTACTCATGTGAACTGTTCCTCAAAGCAGAAGTATAATCAAAAATTGCACTTCAAGACACTGTTGTCATTAAGAATTACGTGGAATTCCCTCAGGAAATCTCCTTCAGACAGCTGTTAGTATCACTTCTACCTCTGGTTAAACAGGAGAGATCACGTTGCACACCCTAAACTTGCGTGGTAGAGTTTATCAGATTGTCGTACAACTTCCTTCTATCTGCAAATCCAGAAATTTTTTGAAAGCTCTGAATCTGATACTTTTGTGAAAACTTCTACCTCTTTGGCTAATTGGTTTGTTTCTTTGTTTTGCCTTTAAATTTAATGCATATCTGGCTCTGCTTCTTGATAGTTGAACTAAATTTACTAAATGAAGCTCTACACCATTAGTACTAAAAACTAGCATGAAGAAAAACAACTGTGGATGTTTTATCAAGACCATAGTGGTATTTTCTACATGCACTTGTGCTTTTCTGTCATCTGGTAGTTCTTCCAGGCAATTCAACCTTAATTGATGTGGTTTTATAGATATGCTTTTAAAATTATTCCAGGCAAAAGCAAAACATGAAAACCACAA
The DNA here is from genome assembly GCF_017976375.1 of Cuculus canorus. Classification (NCBI taxonomy): domain Eukaryota; kingdom Metazoa; phylum Chordata; class Aves; order Cuculiformes; family Cuculidae; genus Cuculus; species Cuculus canorus. The sequence continues at coordinate 86,703,259 of NC_071403.1, forward strand.
AATATTGTACCCATTTTATCAAAGAGGTGTGTAGGTTTGTGAAATTGATGAATTTGAGTCTTTTCTCTTACTCTTAATTGTATCTTTGTTTTTACAGGAAATAATGAAAAAAGTGTGCCACAAATCTTGATCAGAGACCTGAAATTTGAGAAGAAGTCATTAGCTAAGCTCATGTTTTCTCCTGATCAAGAAAATCATCCATCAAAAGCACCAGTAAAATATGGTGAATTGATTGTATTAGGGTAAGTGTTTTTCTTGCTTCGAAGTGAGAATGAAGGTAGAATGTCAGGGTGCACCTAAAGCAAGTAAAATGCTGTTTGTTGTAAGAGGTTATCCCACAACCAAAAACTCCCTCTTTTGCAATGTAACTAGTGAGCATGCAATGGACTAGTAAGTTAATCAGCTTAATCTTGTATGAGGGAGCGGAGGAAGTTACCTTTTCAGTGGCAACCAGGCATTATATATAATGTGATATATTGGAAAGCTGCAGTGGAATACACATTTTTTGTGACAGCATGAGCACAGAGGTAGGGCTCTAAACACTTGAGTAGATGCAAGCTGATTTTGAGCTCTTGTGTTCTTCCCAGGTAGGCATTTCATGACAAAGGCAGCCAGTTTGTGAAGTTTCCCAGTTGGTTCCAGGTTGGACTGAGACAGATGTCTAATGTGATGATGTGGAAGGAGAGTTTCCCTAGGCGTTCAAGTAAAGTAAAAAGAGTTTTATGAGAACGTAGTAGCTGGCTTTAATATCCATTTGCAAACAGAAGATTTTAATAAAGCAAGTTTGCCAGCTGGCCTGTTCAAAGTAAGGGTCTGAGGATTTTTCTAATGGATTAAATTGGAGTCTTAGAGTACAGCGTATCTACTTCTTATGTGTTTTTAATTCAAACAAAAATCTCTAAGATACTAGCTCTTCCCCAGGGTTTTTGAGTATTTAGAAACTTTGATTTACAGTGTGAACATGTTATTTAGAGATAAAGCTCCAGATAGGTGTATAACATTACTTGTTTCCATGTTTGGGACCTGAGGCTTTCATTGTAGCTTCGAGATTAATCTGGGTAGCGCGCCTGGCCCTACACACTTTACAGCACGTACGTGCTGTAATTCTGTGGGTATGTTTCAATATCGTGTTTATCAGTTCTCAGATTTAAATGAATATGATTGGTTGGAAATCTGTAATTGTTAATAATTTACCAATTAAGAAGACTGTGCTTAGAGTGAAAACTCTTGTGGCTCTGTATCTCATGAGAAGCTATGTAATACAGGGAGATGGACTTCGTTCTTTTTCTGTGCTTTTTGATAGGTACAATGGGTCTCTCCCAAATGGAGATAGAGGAAGAAGAAAAAGTAGATTTGCATTATTTAAAAGGCCCAAGGCAAATGGGGTGAAACCTAGCACTGTGCATATTGCCTGTACCCCTCAAGCAGCAAAGGTAAGCTTGACTTTACTTGTTAAGTCTTATTTCTCCTGGTGCTTTCTAACGAATTCAAGGAAGTCAGTGCTGTTTTGCTGAGATGAAATGATGTAAAAAGCATGAAGTTCTGGCTGTGAAAAGGCTTTTTGGTACCTGTCAACGTTAGCAAGAAACCATTCAGCAAAATAAATCTGATGCCTAGTCCTTGCCGTGTCCAGAAAGAAAAATGTGTATTTTTGAAACATGAATGTTCAGGTCACAGGCCAGTTGTGTAAAACAGTTTCTGTTTAGTTTTCCTTCCAAACTCACTACAGACATCTGTTCTAGCCTTGCTCTTTTCGTACTCACTGATGCTTTAGGGCTAACTTTGCTTTGTGGAGTTGACTTTGAAATGGTCCTTTGCCAAAGCTCTGTGTGCGCAGCCCAATGGGTGGGAGCTCTCTAGGGATGAGGACAGGTGGGGTTTGCAGGGCACGTTTTTTTGTGGCTTGTAATCAAGTTGAGCATTCCCATTAAGAAGCGATAAAGGAAGGGTGTAGGTCATGAAGTGTTTCATGTCACAATTATTCTATTATAGTGAAGGTATTACTGTGAAACACCTGTGTTTTGTGGCAATTCAAGCATACGTGCACTTATGTTCAATAAGAAATAGAGCATTTCTACTGAAATCAATGGAATTTGAGAATGCTTTGTTGTTGTTTAGAAAAGATCTCCAGTATCAAGATCAGGCCCTTGAACAAAACCAGCAGCATTAAGTGCTTGATTTCTACTACTTTGACACTTGAGAATATTGATTCGTAAATCCAGAAAATGACAAAAAATATCCTGAAATCAGAAGCACGTTGCTAACCAAGTTAATTGTAATAGAAATAGTTCTGTAGGAGAGCTGTAATAAGAACATTTATTTTTGCTAATTATTTGTGGTCTTCAAGTACGTGCTATTTAGAAGCACTTCTCTAAAAGTATTTGTTGAGTCCCTAGTAGGCTGTGTTGGAATGAAAATCTAGACTAACAAAGTGAAACCTGGATTACTTCACTCTAACTATTGCAACCTCTGCTGTGTTTTTCCATTTTTACCCTGTTTACCACCACTACTTTTTATAATTTTTGTCTATGTATCTTCTTAATCATCACCGATTTTAGCTCAGGCCTCATTTTTAGAGTGAAGTCCCTAAGTTTTTTGTCCTGATTTTGCTATTAGAGAAGTTCAAGCTGAAAAGGCCATGAAGGTGTTATATTCAGTTTTAGCCTTTGCACTCAGTTGTTTTGTTCTCTTGTGTCAAGGCCAGCATTGCTTTAACACCAAGCATGACTAATAATGTGTTTTGGTCACGTATACTTCGTTGCAGCCTGGGGTAGAGAGACTAGTTTAGTGTGCTGCTGAATCAATCCTGGAGCTTTTTTTTAATGGCTAGACCTGGGGTTTGTGGAGTTTAACTATGGGTGTCACTAACCACCATCTGCCATAATGCATTAACTGAGCAGAACAAGAGCCTGGTTCTGTATATTGTCTAGTTTGCTGCTGTATTCAGTAGAGTTATAGTTCACTGGTTCAATAATATTTGGCATTTTTTCCATAGGCAATAAGTAATAAGGACCAACACAGCATATCTTACACTTTGTCTCGGGCCCAGACAGTAGTAGTTGAATATACACATGACAGCAACACAGATATGTTCCAGGTATGTGAAGTAAATATAAATGTATTCTTGCTGTTGGTAGTTCCTAACAAGACATCCTCTCAACAGGCTTTTTCCCTCATTCCCAAGGCCATCACACCAGCAAGGCTGTACATCTGTGCATCTCTTTAAGGCTTGGTCAGAGGTGAAAGTTGATTTTTTTTTTTTTTTGGTAACTAACAGGATTATGGTTTTGCCTTGGATTGCTGGTCTGCAACTACGTAATCTGTCTCCCTCCTTGCAAAATTAAGAATGAATTGCACAGTTCTCTTTAAGCACTTGTGTATAGCATTTATGGAGGGATTTGGGATCAGCCAGTTGGAGGTAGGATAGAAGAAATACAGTGTGAAAACATGGGAAAGCTTTTGACACAACTAATATGAAAAAAATCCCTAAATCCTATAAGCAAATCCAGAAATAAGTGTAAAGCGCTGGGAAATGTGAGGCTGGGTGCTGATGTGCTCACAGTTCAGAGCAACTTTGCTGCAGTTCCTGTATGTATGAGAAAGAGCCACAAACGCATTTGCAGCTGTGGTGTGTGTTAATATCTTGTAATTGTTTCCTGTTTTTCTCAAAAGGAGGGGGTTTGTTTTGGGAGATTTTTTTGTGTGCTTTGTTCCTTCTTATTCCTGGACTGATCTTGCATTCATTTATTTTTTTGTTGTTGCTAATTTATGGCAAGGAGTTTTGCTGTCACAGCATTTAGCTGTGACGCTGCTGCAGGACCTAAGGAGGTGGGAGGTGTTGGTAAGTGATGGAGGAAGCTGCTCTGCAACTGCTAATACCTACAGCAGAGCAAAAGAGCTGTAATGAACTAACTGCAGCATAAGCTATTGTTTTTGTAAGTGTTCTCTCTTCAAGCATGCTGTGGCATGCATGCTGCTCCAAAATTGCCAGTGGCAGTCAGTGTCTGCTGATGAGTTATCCTGCCTAAGAAGCCATAGAAAAACACTTTCTGACAAAGCATTTTCAGTGTCTTGAAAGCTTTCCATCTAGCCTTCACGTAAATGCACCTCAGGGGTTTGGGTCTCATGCCCAAAAATCAGACTTAATATAACTGAGTATTTTATAAGAGGCTGTTGAGAGCTCTGGGAGTGAAAGGTAGCAGTGTGTAGCTGGGCTTTAAACCTGGCTATGTGGATGTCTGGGAGATGGATATAACTTCTTGCTCTATAAGGCAAAGATGAGTTGACTGGAAAAGCAATGAAACTTTTGCAATTCTATCAAACGAGGTAGAGTTGTGAGGGACTCCAAAACTCAGTTCTTCCATGCAACTAGAAAAGAAGGCACAAGTACTAGAAAAATCGGGGGTGGTCAGGTGTTGCATTGCTGTTCTGTTCTGTGCATGTTAATGTAAGCCCTCCCTGCTGCCAACAGCTTGTATCTTGTCTTTCCTGACCGATTTGCTGCTTCTCAGTGCACCACCGGAGCTGGAATCAGCTCACATCATCTAATTTTCCTACATCTGTACTTCCACCTAGTATTTGATATCATTCAGAATATTCTGGGCATGCAAAGTGACTGAATATCACTTTTCTTCCGTCTAACTGCTGTTTCCTAGCTGTTTCGGCACTGCTGCAGCTGGTCCAGCTGACCTGAGTGTAACCTTTCTGATGAGAAGGCCTTCGATGGAAAGTCATCTCAGAATTGACTTAATTACTTTGTTTTATTTCTCCTTCCTTCAATTGGCTGTACTCAGCCTTCAGAATGGAGGTGGAATAACTCATCAGTTCCGATTAGGCTTTGGTAACCTAAATATAGATTGGTGGAAGGGAATGCTTCAGACGGGATTGTTATGATTTTCTTTTTTATCATTTTAAATGTATTGACTTTGAGTAGTCCTTGACACAAAGACAAACTAAACAGGGTTTTTCTTTCTAACCCCCTTCCAGATTGGTCGATCAACGGAGAGTCCTATAGACTTTGTCGTGACAGATACAGTTCCTGGAAGTCAGAGTAATTCAGATACACAGTCTGTGCAGAGCACTATATCAAGGTTTGCCTGCAGAATCATATGTGAACGTAACCCTCCTTTTACAGCAAGAATATATGCTGCAGGATTTGACTCCTCAAAAAACATCTTTCTTGGGGTAAGGGAACTGTGCCTTTTTATCCCTTCCAAGTTCAGTGCAGGCAGGCTTATTTTTAGAATATTTCATAGGTCCATTTCAGGCAAATTAAAAGTTTCCATTGATGTAATATCTCTTAGGAGAAAGCTGCGAAGTGGAAGACATCAGATGGGCAAATGGATGGACTGACCACAAATGGAGTTCTTGTTATGCATCCCCGTAATGGATTTACAGAAGACTCCAAGCCGGGGGTGTGGAGAGAGATATCTGTGTGTGGGAATGTGTTCAGCCTCCGTGAAACCAGATCAGCTCAGCAGAGAGGCAAAATGGTAAGAGTAGTGACCTATGTTTTCTGCAGCCTGTTTAGAATGGGTACAGCCCAGGTGGTACAGCTTGGGCATAAACTGCCTCATTCAGTGCAGGGGTGGCCTCAGTAATTGGTTACGTTGACTACTTATGTGTCTGGGTTCATACATGAAGGTACATAACCTGAATAACTGACGTTTAGCTGCAAACTAGTACTTAATGGCAGATCCAGACTGTTCTCCCAAATTGAGTTGCCAGCCTACTATGCTCTTCTGCAAACTCACGGTCGTGAGTGCATTTTGAAGTGCATTCTCCTGATTCTCCCTTTGGAGTTTATGCTTTTGAGGTTTTCCCGCTTATACTTTTTTGTAGACTAATAAAGAATAATTATAGTTTTATTGACACATATCTATGTACCAGGATATCCATTTCCACCTTTCTGAGTTTTTGTCTTTTCCTGAAAGGAAGTTGTAGCAAGGTGGGTGTTAGCCTCTTCTCCCAAGTAAGATAGGATAGGAGGAAGTGATAGGATGAGAGGAAGTGGCCACAAGCTGTGCCATGGGAGGTTTAGATTGGATATTAGGAAAAATTTCTTTACTGAGAGAGTGGTGAAGCCTCGGAACAGGCTCCTCAGGGAAGTGGTGGAGTCTCCATCCCTGGAGGTGTTCAGAAAGCATGTAGATGTGGCATTCTGGGACATGGCTTAGTGGTGTTGGACCAATGCTTGGACTGGATGGTCTTAGAGGTCTTAATGATTCTATGATTATGGTTCTTCCTCTTGTTTAAAAAGCATTGGTGGCATTTCCAGGAGATGATTGGTTTTGGTGACTTGGTATCTCTTAGCAAAAAGAAATGATACATGAACACTTATTTAGGTGATGCTTTTAGCTAAGAGTGCTGACAGCTGAAGAAGAAAGCCATGTGTAATGGTGTGTTTAAAGGAAGCAGTCTAAAATGTGATGGAGGACTAAGAAGGCTTTCAAGAATTTTTTTGTTTTTGCTTTTTACAAACAGGTAAGGAAGGAGCTGATGCTGGGCACTGTATGGGTCTGTTATGTAGGATAGTCAGGAACTGCTTGAAAGTTTTTCTGTATCTCTCAGGCAGATTTTTATTATGAAAATGCCTTATGTTACCTGAAGAGTAACACCTCTTTCTCTTTGTCCACGCAAGGTTGAGAATGAAACAAACCAACTTCAAGATGGCTCTCTGATTGACCTATGTGGAGCAACACTGCTGTGGCGCACTGCAGAAGGGCTTGCCCGCACTCCTACTGTCAAGCACCTGGAAGCGCTCCGTCAGGAAATCAATGCAGCCAGGCCCCAGTGTCCTGTGGGGTTTAACACATTGGCATTTCCCAGCATGAAGAGAAAAGATGTTGTAGATGAAAAGCAGCCGTGGGTGTATCTGAACTGTGGCCACGTCCATGGCTATCACAACTGGGGAAACAAAGAGGAGAGAGACGGCAAGGATCGCGAGTGTCCCATGTGCCGCTCTGTCGGCCCCTATGTGCCTCTCTGGCTTGGATGTGAAGCAGGATTTTATGTGGATGCAGGACCTCCAACTCACGCGTTCAGCCCATGTGGACATGTGTGCTCAGAAAAGACAACTGCCTATTGGTCCCAAATCCCTCTCCCTCATGGTACTCACACGTTTCACGCAGCCTGTCCATTTTGTGCACATCAGCTGGCTGGTGAGCAAGGTTATATCAGACTCATTTTCCAAGGACCTCTTGACTAACACATGTGTTCCTGAGGACTGCAGTAAACCGATAAGCTAAGCGATTCTGATTTTTAAACCAACCATTTTTCATATTCTCTGGGCTTTGCTGGTTTGCATTAAGATGAAGAATTTTGGGTTTTTGTTACAGCAGCTAAATCCCTTTCTATTAAGAAAAGTCTGGAAATGGACGAAACGGTGAGAAGGGGGAGAACTCCTGCTTTTTTTTTTAGTTAATAACTGCTTCTGAAGAGGTGAAGGAAGTGTAGAGTGAACTTCGATGCCTTCCGTTTAGTGGTTTTCAGACGCCACAGCGTTTGAAAATAGTTTCATTCTTTTTGTCTATGGAGGGTAAACAGTTCAAAGAACATTACTTTACAGGTTGGATGCAAACGTTGTAAAATATAATGTGTATATTAACTCTTTTCTATTTATCTTTATTATTGGGAATACATAGAATGTTTAGAAAGTAGCATGGTCATAGTGTGTTACATCCAGCAGTTGGATGTGTAGAATAGTTCTGGATGGAGAAGAACGGGAGATGGAAATGGTAGAAAAATCTTTTCTAATCTAAAATACTGAGTTCTTAGAATAGTTAAAATGCTTTTTAAACAAAGCTAATGCAAATTATGATGGCATAAAGGTGTGCTTTAACCATGTTGAAAGGTAGCTAAGAAGGACTTCTTAAAATGTCTTTTTGGTAGGACTGTACTTAAGATCTGGTTACGTGGAGAATATTTACCAGACTTTTTCAATATGCAACTTAGCCTAGATTAAGGATTTTTTTCTCCCTTCATGCTAACACATCTCTTTTATTTAGCTTTAGTGACCTTTGTGAGGGGTTTTCCAGTGTTCAACATTAACAAACCCAAAAGACGAGGCTCGTTTTGTTCCTTGCTGTTTGAGGTGGAGGGTGAGGGGAGGGGCAGGGAAGGGGCAGAGGGAGCAAGCTGTGAATTGACCACAGTCCCAGCTTGTGACACGGTTGCCGGTTGGGTGTTCTGCCTTTCCTCTGGCCCATGGCAAACTGGCATGCTTGGGCTTTGCGTCTTCTCCCTGCTGTGAGGTGCAAACACTTGAGGCCACGCACGGGACAGCATTGAAGCCTGGTACCCAAGGGATGGATGCCTGCATCCGAGCATCCTTGAGTCATTTGTCACGGTTGGCAATCTGTTGGGGAAGAGTTTGCGCTGGGGCTGGCCTGGGCTCCGGCCTCGCAGTGGGATGCTGGCGTGAGGTCCGCTCAGGTTGCAGTGGGCTCTGGTCTCTCTCTGCTCTCCTCACCCGACCCTTCTTTGCCCTCCTAATTCACCAGAAAAGGCCAGTGCACTACATCCAGCTTTGCTGCTAACCCACTGTGCTTCATGGCAAACACACAGCCTGACCTCTTAGGATTGATTCAGCTTTTTTTGGCCAGCTTCATACTTTTTTTTTTTTTTTTTTTTAAATACGTATTGTATAATTGGCAGTAACAAAGTTCTGTACTTCATAGCATAGCTTTAATTTTTCCTTTTGAAGCCATTCTAAAATTTTCTTGGTTTGAAGAGAGACCTATGTTGCTTAGATGTCATGAATTATTTACTTTGACTGTCAATTGTTTCTCCATTTAAAAAAAAATTATATATATTGTTTGGTTCACTCAGGAAATGCATGTGTCAGGAAGCCTGTATTATAAGTTCAGTTAGCTGTCACGTACAAGTAACTGCTGTTACTCCCTTTCCATAGAGATATAACTGATTTTGACATTTTCCAGATTATATGCATTAAGTAATGAAACTTATGCAGCAAGAAATCCCTGTATTGTAGTTGTTCTAATCATTTTATTCAAACTATAGTATACTGTAGTTTAATTTTTATTTGCAAATTAATTTATTCAAACTATGTGAGTAAACACTTTTTAAAAATAGAAATTCTGGGATTGTCTGTTGCTTTCTTTCCAAGAGCTGGGAAAGGTGGTGTGACATGGCCCTTCTGCTGTCACCTAAGGTGTCTGGTCTGCGCATGTGGATCAAGATCGCAAAAATGAAACTGTGAAGAGTTCACATATTATCCCCAGTCCTGAATTTGAATAGCTCCTTTCACATGTGACCTTTCAATGTGTTCTGTATTTAAACCTGCAGTAACAAAAGCGAGATTGTTGTTCAAAAGATGTATTTAAATGATCTCTTCCCTGAGTAAGTTACAAATAATGAAATGTAAGCAAAAGCTTTGAATGAATGGCTGAGCTCTTCTAAAATGTCAAGAGCTCTTGGTTCCATCTTGCACAAAATTGGATTGACACTTTTTGTCTGGTCCTGATCTTGTTGGTTATGGGAATATGAAAAATCAGAGGAGGACGTGATGACAGCTACAAAGCAGTACGGGTAATACAAAGGCAAGTTGTGAAAACAGATTGATAACACAATGGTAGCAGACGTATGGAAGGTGGTGTGCTCACCCTGCACTGAAGGCACAGCTGGATGCTGGGGGGGAGCCAGTGTTGCTGTTGGGTATGTGCACATCTGGCTGTGGAGGGGAAGGAGAGTGTTTCATGCCCAATACACAACCCTCATTAAGGCTCTACCCTGTTATGATGATACATTACACTTGCTCTATATGGAGGCATAATGAAATACTGTTTCTCTGGGCTGTTACACTACTATAACTCTTCAGAGCCTGCCCCACACACTCTGCCTGTTGCATACTTTTCTCCACCCAAGCTGGGCCCATTACTCCCCTTTTTAAAAGGGCAGAATGTGGGCTTTCAAAAGCCTGAGATGGGGAAATCCCGCTGTCAAAAGCAGGATAGCAGCAGTTGGGTAGTTTGAGGAACAAGTTTCTTACAACATGCAGGCTAACAAAGGGCAAGATCTTTGACTGTGGTTCCCTATCTGAATTCCCCCTGCACTTTTCTTCTTTAATTAAAGATTTAAATAGAAGGTCTTGTACTTTGTAAAACGAATGTCAGATTAAAAGTGAAGTGATCCCTTTAGCTCAACCAGCTGACTGAAGCCCTCCAACTTTAAGGCCTTTACTTCTGAACAAACTTTGGAGCTGGGAGAAGTGCAAGAGGTTGCACCTTGCTGGCTTTAAGACTGCTGCATCTCCTCTTGTGTGCAGTCTAAATCGACCGCTTGTGCCTGCAAAAAACAGCCCCAAATAAGATCTGTGGCCTTAAACTGCTTTCCAAATTTTGAGTGGAAAGAGGCATCAATGATGCATCCTGTGGATGGCGGAACTGTTCCCTGGGAGATCACCACACATATGTGGAACTGATGAGAGGATGCATGCGGAAAATAGGTAAGCGTAGGCCATTTTCTAGCATTAAAGTTTTGTGACAATCTGCAGGAGTGCATCTGGAGCCACTTTCTGCAGTTGGTTTGTGCATGGCTGCTCTGTTCTGCACAGTTCTATGTGCAATGCAGGTGATTTGATTTGGCCATTTGCTTTTCAGCTGAGGAAGTGGCATGGATTTAACCCTGATAAAAGGCAGCAGGTTGGCACAGCAGCTGGCTAATGAAGCCAAAGCAGAAGTGGGACAGCCGTGTGTGCTGGCTGCAGTAGGGCAGGAGCATGTTGACAGGGAGATTGTTAGGGGCTTTCCCTGGGAAGGTGGTGGGAAGCCCAGCACTGGCAGAGCACTCCACTCCCTTTGCTGACTCAGCCTTAGGGTTCAGGCAACAGCACAAGCACGTGGTGTGGCTCTGAGATGCGTGGTGCAAGCTGAGGATGAGGTTTTGTAATCCCATCTGTGCTAGGCTTGTTAAACCTGCAAGAATGAGGCTGGGAGCCTGAAAGGTTCAAGGACATGAAGTCACCCCAGCAGTCCTCCCATATTTAAAGGTGCTCTGCAAATCCCGTAATGACCCTGCTGCGGCACGCTTGATCTCTTTCTGAAGAGACGTTTTCAAGGCCTGATTCTAAAAATATATTTCTAGTTTTGCAATATAAAGCTATCATGATGACTACAACTACCTACCTGCACGCTGTCTTTCAGCCTAGGTTAGGCCTGGTTACTGTTAAATTGGAACCAATTTCCTGCTCCTAGTCTAGGCTTGTGCAATCCCACCTTCCTTTTCTATGAAAACACTGGCAAAGCTTGTCAATTTTTAATTGTAGCACTTAGCTTTAACACAAAGGCTATGATCATCCTAGAAATGCAGCTTCTAAGGCTATAGGAGATCACTTGTATGCTCACTCCCATGTATCTTATGAAGAAGATCTGGGCAAGCATCTTCAGGAGCTGTGATGGCTCCTCTGATTTGTGTCAGGGGCTCTTTGTCAAGTGTGGCCTCTGCACGGGCAGCAGCAAGCCCTCCCCTTCCCTGGTGCTGCTTCCAGAGCAGGAACAAGAGCTCAGGACTCTGTTTTGCTTGCAGTGAACAGCAGTGTCAAAACAGCTTGGGATGCTGTATCCCATGGTAACGTGCTGGAGAAACTGATCTATGCTCGTGCACAAGGAACAGCCACTGCTTCAGCTGTGCTGGGCACTACTGGTTGTTGGTCTGGCCCCATATTCCCCCTGAAAACGAGAGAGTGGCAGATTTAAAGAGCAGTAAACAAGTGCTTTTATTCCCTTACACCTTAACTGCCACTGGGAGAGCAGCCAGCCCAAATGCAGCCTCACAGAACTGCAAAGCCTACGGTGGGACCAGTGACTTGAGCTGTGCCTGAGGCTGAGCATCAGTGCAGCGCTGGGGAACAGCCTTAGCCATTATCCCCAGTACCTGAATCTTTACATGCCTTCCTTGGTCCCCATGAACTGCTGCCCATCCGTTGGCTCCCTCCAGCTCAGGTAGATACTGTCCTTGCCACAGCCACAATACACAGCTGACTTTGCAGGAGCCTGCCCTGTTCACCTTGCCTGGCACAAGCTTGTATGGGATCAGGGTAGGCATCAGCTGGGGCTGCATCCTCGAAGGCTGAGCTCCGGGGAAGATGAGTAACTGGGGGCAAAGTGCCAGCTCTCATAGGAGATCCCTACTGACTCCCTGCCACTCTTGATTTTGCTGCTAGCACACCCAGCTCTCTGTCCTTGTCCTGCTGTCCTCTTTGCAGGACTGGCAGGATGGAACGCCAACTGGCACCAACGGTGCCTGGTTTTCTGGCCTCTGGTGTTAGCCTGGCTCTTCTAGCATGCATGTGTTTGCAGCAGCAGCAAATACTCTGTTCTGGCATCCCTACTGAGGGCCCAGCACTACCATGCAAGGGTTGAGACGGCTTGCATCTTTTGTGTGGGCGCAAATGACCTGACAGATCAACTAGAAAAGCACTTTCCTGCTGGCAGAAGCAAGTCCTTTGTAATTGGGCAATGCCTGCAATATTGTGATGGTTTTGGTTTGAATGCTTTTGCTGATTTAGTGTCACTGAACAGCTCTGAGGCAGAAGTAAATTATTAATCTGCTCTGACTTCCTTCCTCTACCCTGTCTATGTACATAATCACAGCTCTGTATTGAGATTGCTACTGGAGATCCATTACCTTTCAGGAACATGATGAGAGTATAGTCCTTTGGAGTTGTAACTCATGCCAGGATTACCTATTTTTCTTCTTTCTAGTGGAAAGGTCTCATTAAAAGACTTCTTCTCTCCAGCACTTGCACAGCAAACAACGCACCCCTAAGGATTCTCCGTAAGCATCCTGCACGAAGCATGAGTGGCACAGGTAGCAGAGGTAGGAAGTCATAGCTCCTGTTTTCAGACAACAGATGGAAGTGCAGGTCACAGTTAAATCGCTCAGGGAGGAAAAAGCTTCCTTATGTGTATTCTTTACTAATAACTCCTAACATCATCCTGTATGATACAAGTGTCCTTGTATTTGTTTCTGTTTCAACTCCCCCAAAAAATTAAATCAGATTCACTTTTTCTGCAGTTGTTCTATCTCTCATGTTCACTGAGGTTATGATTATTTTTCAAAGAGTTTCTATTGAAATATGTGACTTTTAATGCATTGAACCATGTTGGCTGGACTCAAGTCCTGCAAACTGTTTTGAGGGGTTTTTTTGTAATCTATTCTTCAGCCTAGATAAGATTTTCTCTTTGGTTTCTCCTGGAAAAGGCTGCAAATGTGAGCTGGTAAGGGAAGAGCGATGACTTTCCTGGGAAACAGCCAGGAAACTCTCTGAGTCCCAGCACCTCCCACATCTCAACACTCTGATACCTGTAACAACTTTTAAATATGACAGGATCTACCTTTGCTATTGCCTTTGGTTGGCTGCAATTTAGGAGCTGAATGAACACAAAGCCTTTAGTGCTTCCATATCCTCTTCTCTCCAGAACAATCATTTTAGCTGATCCCAGAAGATTTGAAACAAAACAAATGCATGCAGTGATATTCTAAACTTGCCTGGATGCAAAGCTAAAAACTGCAGCTTGCTGTCATGCGCTGTAGGAAAGGAATTAAGTCAACTCATCCTTTCAAAAAAACACGCTTTTTTTTTTTTTTTTCTGTTGTGTGGGAGGAGGAGAGAATTAGTTATTCAGTGGAATGAGGACAATTAAAAGCAAACGCAGCTTCCAGCGATGCCATCATCTGTTCTGTTAGCCCTAAGTAACATGGAGACAACCTGGCTTTTTAATTGGCCTCTTTTTCTCTTTGTCCTGCACTTCCAGCTGGGACAGTGGCCAGTGTTTTTGCAAGTCTCCATAGGATGGCAACGCAGGTGTATTTGTCTTTTGATTTGGCTTGACAATCTCCCAAAATATGACTTTAAAGGAGATGAAAGGCTCCAGATTGCAGGGTATAGAGATATTATAGTCTCGCCTGCCCAGTTTGCCTTTCTGTGGAGTGATGAGCTGTAGTTGTGGCATGTCCATGGGTCTCACCATGGGAGAGACCTGTGGTCCACCCTCCATCATTGCTGAAGGGTGAATGTTGCACAAGATGGGTTGAAAGGATGTGGGCACCTCTCTTATCTGCTGCCCCTTCCTCGCAGCCTGTGTTTGCGGCAGCTGCTGGGCAAAGCCAGTGCTAGGCTCAACAGAGCAAAGCTGCTGAGGCCTCCGTTCATTTAATTAGTTCTCTTCCCTTCTGAAGGGGAGCCAAATCAATCAGAAGGTCTTTTAGATGCTGTATAACAGCACAGAGCATGGATATCTAACGCTTTTTCACTTATTTCAATTAAAAGTGGATTCAGAGCAGCTTTGCAGAGAGGTGGGGTAAGTGATGCTGAAGATCTCGGCTTCACCGTCGTTTTTCTGCCAGCATCACTCTTTATCACTTGGAAATCTCACTCCGCCTGTTCTCAAGCAGGAGAAGCAGAAGATGTGTGCAAGCGCCTTTGGGCGTCTATGAATCAGTGCTCAAGTCGCACTCCTTGGCAGCTCCTGGCAGCTGTAGACCAGGGAAAGACATTGCCGGAGCTGGGGTAAATGTCTTTGCAAAAGGGGTGCTTGACTAGAGACCCTGCCAGCCCTGAAGGAAAGAACGTCCCAGTCCCCCTGGCCTTAAAACAATATTGCCAAATGCACAGTATTTATACAGTAGAGTGTTTTTCATACAGTGGAGGCCTGGGAATAGTTGTCCTCACAACAGTATAAATATATTTATAGACCATGTGTGTCTGCATTTTGTTATATTTTTATCTTTATAGGCTAATAGTTAATAAAGTCAGGCTCTATCTATGTTTCTGCAGTGAAAAATATGTTTAATAGTATCACACAAGGGGCTTAGGCTCTGCTGGCCCCAAACAATCTTTCAGACTGTTATTTGGGGACTAATTCATGCTACAGAAGTAGAAAGGTGGGATGTAGGAGGGTTGCTTCCCCAGGATGCAGCATAGAATAGCAGCCATGTGAGTCCCCAGGATGGGGGTATTTAACCCACCTTTGCTCCTGGTACTCAAAAAAAACCCCAGCAGTGCATAGAGGGTGATCTGTGTAGCAGCAGTTCCTAAATTGCTTTCTTCAACCCAGCCTGCCCCTGGCTGATCCTTGCATCCCATGCCTGTACTGTCGGTGATCACCTTACATTTGTTCCCAGATCCTGAGCAGCAACATGAAGCACTATCAACTCCAGATGCTTCCCTGGCGATTCTGTCCTGCCGGTCCTCCACCAGGGAGCTATCAGCTACTGCACTTAATGTGGCCTTTTCTGACAGCGGAGAGTGTTAATGCTTTAATCACAATGTCACTCCATACCGAGTCAAATGTCTTACAAAACTTCATTATATTATTGTCGCCTTACATGTGAGCTCTGATCAGCTTTGCCTTTATTTTGCTCCCTATATATGTCAGGTGAGCTGATCTAAAAATATAGTTCTTCCTCTTTCAAGCTGTAGCTCTTACAGTCCCTGAAATTCACCTACTATTTCAAGGGGAGGAAAAAAAAAGAAACCTAGAAGGGTTCACAGATTGCTTCAAATAATTTTGTCATGAGTTTTAGATGCAAGTTTTTGCATCTTTGCATCAGCTGATTTTAAAATGTGTTGTTCATAACATAATCATAGATTCATGGAAGTCCTCTCCTGCATTAGTCTGTTCCTTAGTTCAACTGTCCTCCTAGCGTGAAATTGCGCCTCATCTTGAACCTAAAGCCTCCCAGAAGGAAAGATTCAGCATGTTATTGCTTGTTATTGCTTGTTATTGCATCCACAATCCAGGGGATGTGGGGGCAATGTTTTCTTTTCTCCTTCTAGATTTTTATGTACATGAAGGCTGTGAGCATCTCTTCTCAACTTTTTCTTCTCTAATGAGAAATTGAGTTTTTCTTTCAGGTTTTAACCTCAAGGTGAGGAGGAGGTTAACGTCACACCAAGCCAACCTTACGCCAGCACTAGTGTTGCTGACAGCTCGGGAGTGGGGCTCTGCAGCCTGGGATGGGGACAGAGCATTTTCAACCCTGAAAAACACAATGGAGGGTCTCCCTCTCTGCCACGGGCTTGTTTCCCCTGGAGCATCCCCAATTCATCACTCTTCATAGGCAAATCCTGCATAACAGTTGGTCCTATGCAGACCAAGAGTTTTCCACAGCCAGGCTAATCCCATCTTCCCTAGGAAACGAAGTCATTAATGAATGATAGAGTCCACCAACTCCCACTCTAATAAGGTGAACTGAAGAGCAAGTTGAAACCCAAGATTGACCTATTGTTTGAGTTGTTGAGGGTTTTTTTGTTTTCTTAAAGAAAAAAGCAACCCACAGCAAAAGATTTTGTATTCTAAGCACCTGTGCAGAGTTAGGAAATAAAAATGTTATGACTTTCTGCAAAAGGTATACCTGTTACTGATCGACAGCTTCCCCTGCACAACACTGAATGAACTCGTCCAACAAATGGATCTAGAAGAAAAAAAAAAAAAAGAGGAAAGGTGCCTAACAAGCCTTTAACCACTGCTATTCAATTTATTAAAATTTAATGGTGTGCTATTAATAATGAATGCAGTCAGGAAGATGAGAGAGCTGCTGTATAATGGCCTTGAGATTTCTAGTTAGCCAGATTTCTCTGCAGAGCTGGGAAAGAAGAGGGCAGCTTTCAAAAGGATGAAAAGTCTCCTCTAACAGATCTGAGCAGTGGTCTGCAGCAGTCCCTGCAGGCTGGGTAGATTAGTTGGTGGAAGAGTATTTTAAGTGTTTCTTTCATTAAAAGCTGGGTGGCATGCATGTCTTGTGAGGAAAATATGATCATGAGTGCCAATACCTTGAGTATAATGTAGGGAATTGGGGTCAATTCCTTGCTGACAGTGACTTTCTGTGTGAAATTAACTCTTCCTCCTCATGTCTCCCATCCTTCGCAGTACACACAGAGAAATAATGCCTACTGCTTCTTTGGCCAGATTTCGGGAGTCAATGTGCCCATGGTGGTGGCTGTCAGGGGCACATCAAGGGATGTGATGAATATTACACCTTTGGCTTAAGCAGCTCACCTGTTCACCTTGTAGTAATGTTGTCCAGACTGCTTCCTTTAGCAGCATTATGAGTCAGCATTATTCAAGTGGGGATACAGCACATCCGTGACTCCCCTTTCCTAGCTGCCAGGCCAGCTGCCTTGTCAAAAACAGAAATGGAGCTTTAAACACAAGTTAAACACAAGTTGTTTTTGTAAGCCTGTAGTGGTTGCTTCAGGATCACGTAGGTCTTTATTATTAATCAATGCTATATTTGCATGTTCCCCTAGATATTGATAATAGCTTCTCCAGTCCTGTGGGACTTCTCCTGTCCCCAGAGTTCACAAAGTCATTCACTGATAACCATTTGATTAGTTTCATGAAGTCTCCAGAGCAAAATTTGCTTGGCCCTGCTGACTCTGAATTCCTCTTGTCTCTCTTAACTATTGTTTAAGCTGTTCTTTTCCTCATCTGGCCTGTATTTCCTGTCTCTAGTTGTTAGTATGAAACATTAATAAGCATCTGGATGCCATTAGCATGTTTTGTGAGAATAGAAGCAGGATAAAAAGTAGAAACTGAAGGCAGGGCCATAGGTAGAAGTACATTTGTGTTCTTTTGTGTTTGCATCGGGAACAAATTCCCAGGAGTAGATATCTTTGCCTCTCTGTTATATTTGTGAACAGACCACTGGGACAGATTAACACCAGTAGGTATCAAAATACATTATGGACAAGGGACTTGCCATGTGGTAACAAGAAATGCTTCCACAGGGTCTAGAGGGTATTGGAAAGAGCTTGGTGTACCTGTGGTCATCTCAAAAATGCCTATCACAATGAGCATTCTTGTTCTGGCTCCCAGAGCAGGGAAGAAAAAGGGGCAGGACAGAAGAGTGCTGATCCCTTTTCTCCTCTCTTTGCAGGGCTGGGTGAATCCACAGAGCCTATCTGAGGCTCTTTTGAACAGTCACTAGCAGATGAAGTAATCTGAGGCCTCACCCACACTGCAGTTTATTCAGACAGCTGCTGTGGGTCATTTAACAGAGGGGCTTTTTAATACAACATAAACACTTTATTAAATTGAGTATTGAAAAAATGTCACTTTGATTTTGACAGACTACCCATAAAGTATGAAGTATTTTCTGTTATATGTTGTCATCAAGGTGAAGAAATTAATTGGCATGGATTTTTAATTACTTTGATCCTGAACTCTGATATAAGTTGGAGAGGAAACATCATCCTAGATGAATAGAGAGGTGGTGCAACAGCTGATCAGAACACTGTTGAGGAGCCAAGCTCTGCAAATGCAAGGAGGTGATTTCAGTCTTGTTTCTATCTCTAGCTCCTTCGTTCCAGTTGCTCAGTGCCTATGGAGGCTTCTGCTGGCAGCAAGTAGACACTAGGAGTCAAGAAAAGACATGTATTGTCTGAAATCTAGGTACAATTCATTTCCGGAAATTTGGGAAAAGGCTGCCATCTGCTGTAATACAGAGCAGTTGCTGGAAATAAATCTGACCTAAATCAAATTGTAATAGCCACACCGAAGCTAGAAGTAAGGTAAGACGACCAAAGACAAACTGTGTGCTTAAAGGCATGCTGATGCCACACAGACCATGCTCCTAATAAGAGCTATTAACTACCCTTATAAGATCATGCCCTTAGAGGAAAACAACCATCCCTGTGGTCCCCATCTACTTCTGTCTTTGATATATGCAGCTGAGGTCAGGGATGGGCAGAGGGGGAGTGAGGCAGCAACACATATGGCACCATTTGGGCTGGGGATCCTGCTGCAAGGGGACTGTGTGCTGCTTCCATGATTTAATCCACGTGCTTGTGGTACTCCTGCAGCCTTTAAATTTTAAAATACACAAAGTGTATTTTTCTCTCAGAGGTATGTCTGTGATACCTAAAACGGCAACAAGTTAGCTTGGCTGCTTCTGCATTACTTGGTTGGGATTCCCACGGCTGTACCCTGTACCCGTAGACCTTGCTACCTACAGCACAGCAAAGTCTAAAAAAAAAAATCTATAATTTAGGGTATTTATCTCTGATCTTTAAAATAAAACCTCTACTGAACCCTGTAGTAAAACTAGAATTGAACAGCTGTTTCTATCCCAGCCCTGCTTGTTTGGTACCTTCTTTATGAATCAGCAATTTGGTCTAATTTTTCTGTACTTTGTTCTTTTTTCTCACTCCACATCATCACTTACTTTGAAACTGCACATTTTTACTTACCAGTAATCTCAGAAACAAGAACTTTCCATCTGCCTGATTAAAGACAGACTGAGATGCCAGGAAGAATTGTTCCAAATGGAACAGGTGATCTTGAGCACTATCATGAAGCACATGCAAGAGAACCAGGTGATCAGGCCCAGTCAACATGGGTTCATGAAAGGCAGGTCTTGCCAAACCAACCTGATCACCTTCTATGACAAAGTGATTCGACTACTAGATGAGGGAAAGGCTGTGGATGTAGTCTTCTTGGACATCAGTAAAACCTTTAACACAGTTTCTCACAGCATTCTGCTTCAGAAACTCTTAGCCTCTGGCCTGGACAGGCATACACTCTCCTGGGTTGAAAACTGGCTGGATGGCCGGGCCCAGAGAGTGGTGCTAAATGGAGGTAACTCCAGCTGGAGGCCAGTCACAAGTGGGGTTCCCCAGGGCTCGGTACTGGGTCCAGCCCTGTTCAATATCTTTATCAATGACCTGGATGAAGGCATTGAGTGCACCCTTAGCAAGTTTGCGGATGACACTAAGCTGGGTGGAAGCGTGGATCTGATGGAGGGTAGGAAGACTCTGCAAAGGGATCTGAAAAGGCTGGACCGCTGGGCTGAGACCAATGGCATAAGCTTTAACAAGGCCAAATGCCAGGTCCTGCACTTGGGGCACAACAACCCTATGTAGTGCTACAGACTAGGAGAAGTCTGGCTAGAAAGCTGCCTGGAGAAGGACCTATTGGTTGACAGCCAACTGAACATGAGCCAGCAGTGTGCCCGGGTGGCCAAGAAGGCCAATGGCATCTTGGCTTGTATCAGAAACGGCGTGACCAACAGGTCCAAGGAGGTTATTCTCCCTCTGTACTCAGCACTGGTGAGACCACACCTCGAATATTGTGTTCAGTTCTGGGCCCCTCACCACAAGAAGGATGTCGAGGCTCTGGATCGTGTCCAGAGAAGAGCAATGAAGCTGGTAAGGCAGCTGGAGAACAAGTCTTATGAGGAGCGGCTGAGGGAACTGGGGTTGTTTAGCCTGGAGAAGGCTTAGAGGAGACCTTATAGCTCTCCACAACTACCTGAAAGAAGATTGTGGAGAGGAGGAAGCTGGCCTCTTCTCCCAAGTGACAGGGGACAGGACAAGAGGGAATGGCCTGAAGCTCCACCAGGGGAGGTTCAGGCTGGCATCAAGAAAAAATTTTTCACGGAAAGGGTCATTGGGCACTGGAATAGGCTGCCCACAGAGGTGGTTGAGTCACCTTCCCTGGAGGTGTTTAAGGGACGGGTGGATGAGGTGCTGAGTGGCATGGTTTAGGGATTGTTAGGAATGGTTGGACTCGATGATCCAGTGGGTCCTTTCCAACCTAGTGATTCTATGATACTATGATTCTAAATAGATCTGGCATGGAAAAGGGTGCGAATAAAGGACAGGAGCTACCGACACTCTGCTTGTTTTGTAAAAAGAAATTTACTGCATGGCTTTGGGGTAGCAACTACAGCAGACACATCCTCCTGGAATCCTTTAAGAGTCAAACACCTGCTCTCACACATGCTCAAATGAAAAGGATGCATTTAGGAGATGTAGTTTTTAACATATTGGGTTTGTGTATTGTCTGCCGGCTTGTAGGAACACCTCTGTATTTCTGCCAGATGGTACCTAATATACTAAAATCCAGTAATGTCAAGATATATCACTGCTTCTGGGATACCAGGATGGTTAGAAACTGTAAGATGTGAGAAGGAAAATAATTGATTTTAGGCTGTGTTTTGTTACAGTGGTCAGGAGGTTCTAACACCAAATATTGCTGAAAAGATATTAGAATTAACACGGTAACTACTTAATCCAGAATGGTGGAAGCGGACAGGGAGAGAGAGATAAAAGAGGTAAATATTTGTCACTCGTATAAGCGCATGGATCAGACTGGTGAAAATACTCAGGGTGAGATTCAGACAGAAAACTGAAATGAGACTGAGGAACTTCTTCAGCAGTATCTCAAAGAGCAGCAAGATTTTAGAAAGAGCCTACAGGCTGCTAAAGGAGAAGTCTTACTTGTACCTAGCAAAGCTGGCGAGCTGGATAAGGCATATTAATCCTCATGGATGATGTAAGTAAATGCTATAGGTGAACTCCGTATGCATCGGGCGTGCCTGGTCATTACACAGTGATTTCTTCTTGCAAAACAGGAGAATGTCCTGTTGTGTTTTTCAGTAACGTCCCATGTCACCATTTAATTTGAAACCGAAGCCCTGTTTGAGTCCACAGTTGACGACACTGCAGTAGCCACTTGGACCAGACTATTTCCTGTTACACTTCCCTGAAAGCATCCCAGTAGAATCCTTCTTTTTGTAACATTGGAGTGGCAGTGGCCAAATTCAAAGAGAGTGCTGCACATAACAAAGCTAGCCTAGAAAGCTGACGAAAAAAAAAAAAATCCAGAGGGCCTGATGACTGAGGTATTCATGTACTCCACTTCATCAGGATAAGCTGCTATCTGATAGAATGTGCTCACTCCAAATACAGAAGCAAGAGCTTTTAATTTTACACAGCCTCTTTACTGGAGGCTGACAGTAGCAAGAAACTGGGTTAAATGCAGATACGCCTGCAGCATCTTCTGAGGAATGACTTAGAGGCAGGAGGAGCTCCGCTACTATTGCAGACATGAAGGAATAAACACCACATCATTTAGGAGGAAACAGAGAGATTTGACAACCCAGTTTTATAGGTTGTCCTTATTTTGTGACATTGTCTTGATGGAGTCTATTAAGAAACTCTCTTAGATCCATTCATCTCCACCTCCCTCATCCAGCATTGTTCCTTCCTGCAGGCCCCTCCTCACACTTTGTGTGCTCTGATGCGCAGTAGTGGTCCAGCTCATTCTCACCTCTGAAGAAAAATATGGGTGTTGTCATTCAGGTTCAGACCAGGCACTCATCCCACCCCTGACCTTGCCTCTTATCAAGGAGACAGCGTGTCAAGAGGTGGCCCATAAGTGCAGAGGTGGGAGAGTCATCCATCTTCTCTACCTGGGTCAGATCTAACAGTTAGCATTTTGTTGACATGACAAAAATAACTTTTTTAATTGTTGTAGGTGTTCATTTTGAAAGTCACTAATGTTGCCCTATCAAAATGCCACCCAGTTCTGCATCTTTCTAGGCTCCTATCTTGAGAGGCTTCTTGTGGCACTAAGCGACATGCTCCACTTACACAAGGCATGGAAATGTTTTTCCCAATATTGGCATGAAAAATTCAGTCTAAATATCCCTTCACATCACTGAAGACAAGGAGAGCAGAAACTCTCCATCTGCTCTCTGCAGCACTCACTATTTTACGTATTTATTTTATATCCCTTGCTTCTTCCTAGTGGAGCTTTTCCTCAATGTTTGGTTGTTCCTGTCATTGTTTAATGCTGCTCTTTCAGAAATAGGATTATCCAATATACTCAGGGTTCCTGGGAGACCTGCCCTTCTAATTACATTTAGTCATTATTTTCCCTTATATTCCTTATGGATCCCAAAACTTTGATCATGTTTTACTTGTAGTACAAGCTGAGCAAATGTTTTCTGTGAAAGCTTCTGAAAGCCAGCAGTACCTGAACGCTGTGAGCAAATATCTTCTGAAACACTACAAAATTCCAAGAAAGGAGCCCAGATACTACTAGAGATAACCCAGCTTTTACAATAGGTGGCTACCAGTTCTGCCACTGAGCAGTAATACGCATTTCCTTACTTTCATTGTCTCTTGCACTCTCTCCTGTTTCTTTTCCAGGAAGACTTTGCAGAAATATCCTGAATCGGAGTGAATGTAGGAAAAAACCCTGTCATATTGCCAACATTTTTCAAGAGTGCCAATGTGAATCACGCATCTTTCAAAGCAGTGGTAGAAAAATGTTCCTGGCTGAAACTGCTGGGGATCGGACTTGTTTACTTAGGATACTCTTTGTAGGAGTATGTTCCACATGCACAGGAATAAGGATGTTTGTTATTTTACATCACCGGGGCACTGTAGCACACTGTCAGCACTGAGTCACGCTCTCCTGCAAAGCTGACGTGGCCCTTGGCAATCAATAGGAAGCAGAGATAACTGAAATGCTACAGGCAGGAGACTTATTGTAAAAGCACACTTTACAGACATAAACTGTACTCAAAGAGGTAGAGAGTCCACACATCAAGTGAACTATGGTTCACTGACTCACCATTTCCTCACCAAACACTGCTGGTAAAGCAATGGCCATCCTTGCCTGCAGAGAACTGTCAGCACATTTGGGCTGTGAATATGAAAATTCATAAGAACAGCCATGCTGAGTGCGCTGTGGAAGTTTGTTATGGTTTTAAACCAGCCTTTACTCCCAAAGTCACAAGAAATGGCTCACTGAAGATCCTACAGTCCCTCGGGGAGGTATCTCCAGCTCAACTGGCATTATTACTGCCACCCTGTTGTTTATCCAAAAGGTGACAGTCAGAAAAGCAAGCAGCAGGAGGTAACTGCATGTCTGTCACCCTTTCCTTCTGGTCCACAAACATTACACAGCATTAGTTTATTCTTACCGAGAGGAACAGAGAGCTTTGCTGTTAATACAAAATGCAGCAGAACAGTAACAACATTTAACTTGGAGATAATGTCAATGAAGCATAAAGTAGAAAATCAAACAATTAAGGTAGAAAATCAAACAATTTGTTACTTTCCATATGCGAGCAGATAACACAACTCTCTTCCTTGCAACTGAAAAATATTAAACATCATGGGAGGGCACATGGCTAAAAGGTCACTTTGAAGGTATGGCTTTTCCCTGTGTCTCTAGCACAATATATCATTGTGAATTTGAATGTACCTCTGGTGAAAGAGAAACACAGAGCTGAGGTTTTGAGGCAGACCAGTACTTCCTGGTCAAATGTTAGCTGAGGGATAAGTCCAGCTCCACATAAAAGTCATTTCATGCCAAATGAGTGCTGCAAAATTTATTTTTAAAGCTGCTCAGAACAGTCAACTGAGATTAACCTGGCCTGAAGATGCTTCAAGATAGAGCTCTGAACATCACCAGCTAAGCACCGAGGTCAGTCCTGCACGGCTGGACTTGACTCCAGCTCAGTTTATAGGCCAGGACTGGACACATTGCATTGCAATGGTAAGGGTATCAGCCCATAATTTATCCAAGGGGACATAGAAAATGCTGCAGCACTCATCTTCAGCCTCAGGCTGAACCATAGGGCTGGAGAGGGAAAACTTGGTTTACCACCAAGACTAAGGGCAGGGCTTTCCCTTCAAAAATAGCAGCTGAAATTAATAACCACCCACAGCTGCTCCTGTGCTGGGGATTCCCTTTATTTTTGTCTTTCCCTTTCCTTCTCATTCTCTCCCACCTGTCTCTTTGTCAGTGGAAAGTGGTTATGTAGATACTTCCAGGTCCCTTTCCAGAAAGTCTTACTAATGAAGGAAAAAAATTCTACATGGTTTCAGCAAATCCAAACTCTCAGTTTCACTTGCAAGTTCTTTCAGGAGCCCTGGGCACACCCTCAGCCAGGGGGCAGCAATGATGAGGCAGCAGGGCAGGAACACCATCCTCAGCCCATGCAGCTGAGGGCATTCATCTGAGACAACAATAAGTAACACAAAGCACAACCACAAGAGAGTACAGGGCTAATGTGATCTCCCACAGCCTCTCTGATTTCATTGACTTCATCCACATGAGTAAATTCTGTAAACTCAGTCTTTCTGCAGCCTTGGTCTATATACAGTAGTCAGTTTTACATTATGCTCTTGGTCTCCCACTTTGTTGCAACTGTGTTGTGTTTTAAGAATTAGAACACAGATGGACTACAAGTAACTTGATCCCCAAGCGAAAAAAAAAAATACCGACTCACCATGTTTTCTCCATGAGATGTCAAATGTCTGAACATCTCAGACATACTGAGGCTGTTGGGGACAAAAGATTTCTGCCAGGTAGTGGAAAAAATGCTGTGAAAACATTGAGTGACATTTGCAGATTGCTGGAGGGAAATTCCCATTGGCTTCCTGACAAGCATGTAATACTTAACACGCTTTTTTCCTGGTTTTGCTGTTCCAGTTTCTAATAAAGCCTGTTTGAGCTTTGCTGAGCTGATATGAATTCCAGCACCTCAGAAAGCCAAGAAGCAAGGTACATCCTTATATTCTAAAGCATGTCTAGGAAAGGTATAATGGATGTAAAGAGAGCACAGCAGTGGTGGTGATGACCACTGACACTTTAGTAATAGTAATAGTAATACTAAATTAGTATTTCCTTCTGGTAGTGGTATATTTTCTGCTCTTTAAACTCATTGTATAAGTCAGTTACATCTTCCAGGGTAAGA
The DNA here is from genome assembly GCF_017976375.1 of Cuculus canorus. Lineage (NCBI taxonomy): Eukaryota > Metazoa > Chordata > Aves > Cuculiformes > Cuculidae > Cuculus > Cuculus canorus. The sequence goes on from NC_071403.1 coordinate 86,728,780, forward strand.
CAAGAAATCAGATTTTAAAGCGATTTTGCACACAAAGCAGCAAATGGTGCTATTTCAGCCTAGGTCAGTTCCTCCCGGACCATCATACTTACCTTGGCGGCAATCAGCAGGCCAGGCTCAGTAGCCAGCACTTCAGTCCATATTGGAGCACATTAGCTGTGCTTTCAACAAGCTTCACAATAAAAACTTTGGTGCTGCATGAATTGTGAGTCACAAAGACATTGTGAAAACTGCCAGGAATATTTTGATGCCAAAAAACTTGGGATCCATAGCAGAAGTTTTCACTCTCCAGTTGTTTGCTTTAGGGTGTTAACATGAATCAACAAAAGAAACAACAGAAATGTCCAAATCTCCATCTGGGCATGAACTGACCACTTCCAAGCAGGCCTGGAATGTTTTGCTCATTGGAAAACAGCCATATGCATATTGGAAGTAAGAGGGAGCCAGAGGTGCTCCCTGTGCCTTCAACAAATTGTGGTGTTGCACAATGAGGGCAGCAAGCTGTGCAGGCCGAGGCTGTGATTATCTCAGGGAAGAGACTTGGACTGATCTCCACCATGTTCACATGCTTCCATGTGGACTGTGGATAAGTTTGGCTTTATAATAGCAGGCCATCCGGGGCCTTACAGATAGGGTAGAGAGAGGGAAGTAATTGCAAGGTATTATTTCTGCTCCATGGCATTATTCATTATTTCACACTCTGAAACCTGGGGACCCATGTGTGCATCCAGATGTGTGGTGTCTTAAGAAAGTGAAATTAAGCACTGAAAGCATGAAAACTGCAGTCACAAATTTCCATTGGCTTCTGAGGATAAATGCTAATAAAATCCTCCCATCTACTACTCTCAGGTGTTCCTTTCTGCTGTGACCTAAGGTTTGCAGAGCTAACAGCTGACTTGAGCTCCACAACCCCGCAGGAAGATAAACTCCATACTGGGTGAGACAGCAGGTCCCACAAATAGTTGTGACCCAGGAGGTTCCATGTCTTGAGCCTCGTGCTCAAGTCCTTGCTAACGCGAGAAGGGAGAATAGTCCTGCTGGACAAGACAGCCCAGGTGTGTGATACCAGCAGCAATACAGGTGGTGTGACAGCCTGTGCCAGTCTTGCTGATGGAAGCAAAGCAGAGCAAAACATAGCCTTGAAGTGACACAGAGGCGTGCACTTCTTCCTGTAACTACAACATCCATGCACCAGAAACCACAGCTTGTGCTTGCTTGCTGATGGGTCTGTGCTTTAAATGTACCCAGTCTGCATATCCTTTGCTGTAATCTTTCACAGCCTGTGGTAGCAATGCTAGTGCATATCTTTAGCGTGATGCAGCCTTTTGCCATGTTGCAAACGAAGTCGATGGGAGGAATGAACTGGGATACTGCAACCACAATATGCAGCCTCCCCAAGACAGTGTCTGGAGCAAAGCAAACAATGTCCTTAATGCTGGGTTGCATGGGGAACAATTTGTCTCTATAATTCTCTTGTATTTTCCTCCTGCTTATTTATCTTATGTGCGTATGTACGTATTTCTCTCTTTTGCATCTACAACTCATTCCTTCTCTTGCAAGTAGACCAGCCTGCTGCACCAGTGGCTAGCACAGGGTTGCTGCAGGTGTCAGCAGCTTTCTGTTGCCAAGAGTATGTTGCGTGACAAGAGAAAATCTGAAGACAAGAGCCTGCTGCCTGACAAAGGAGCATCCTGAGTCAAAGGATGAACATGGGTCAAGGTCAGACCTGTCTTCCAAGGAAGCCATCCGAATCCCGGTGACTCCCAGGCACCTGGTTTATTGGTTTGAGATTTATTGGTTCAGAATCTGCAAAACTAATTATACCCAACAAATGTCGGTCAACATCAACTACCGAGGAATTAAAAACATCTTCAGACCAGCTAGGGTGACACCAGTCTGTTGTCAGCACAGAGGCAGACCCAGAAAAGAGTTAGTGAGCTGCAGGCCAGGGTGTGAACTTAAGAATTTCCACTTATGTGCATTTATGTGGCCTGTGCTCAGGTGCCTCTGTTTGTTAACACAAATGGAATTACTGCTATTAACTAAATGGAGCCTCCTTGCGTTTTGATACCTTTTGTTGACTGCTGCAGGACTATGGACAAGAATTTAAGTGTGTTTAATGCACAATCAGGCATCAGGCTGTTACCGCTTAATTGAGACATAACGTGCCCCTCTATTTCATCATCTTTTGTGGCCAGATAGAGAATTACAGCCTAAAATATGTCTGAATAAGAAGCAACCAGCCAGGGGACTGGGAGGGGTGCAATGCCTGATTAAAGTCTCTGAGTGTGACTGTGGGTACCTGGCACAATTTCCTCCCACTGCACAGCATGGCAGCTGTGACCAAAACCTGTGCAGGAGAAGCCACAGTCACAGAGCCTGGCTGCTGTGGCTCCCCTCCCCAGTTCACCACCGGCTCAGAAGGGAAGTTGTGAGGCCTCCATGGTGCAAGAAGACCCTGTTCCCTTTGGCAGAGACACTGCTGGAGGGCATTTGTGAGATCCCTCACACCCTGGGATGGCAGAGCCGCAGCTGTGGGGCAATCATGGGGACTTCAATACCCTGGGATGGTAGTACCTTGGCCCTGAGGCACTCATGGGACCTCTCACACCCTGGGATGTTGGTCTGTAGCTGTGGGCCACTTCTGGGGACGCTCAAATGGCAGTCCTGTAGCTGTGTGACCATTGTGGGGCCCCTCTCAGCCTGCCTTCATAGGAGAGGTGTTCCATTTCTCTGACCATTTTTGTGTCCTCCTCTGGACTCGCTCCAGCAGGTCCATATGCTGAGGGTCCCAGAGCTGGAAGCAGTACTCTGGGTGAGACCTCACCAGAGGTGGAGTGCAATCATCACTCAGCTTAATGTCCTCTGAAAATTTGCTGAGTGTGCACTCGATCTCACTGTCTATATCATTGATGAAGACATTAAAGAGTACTGGTCTCAATATGGACCCAAGGGACACCACTTCTTACTAGACTCCATCTGGACATCAAGCTGTTGACCATTACCCTCTGGATGAAACCATCCAACCAATTCCTCCCCCACTGAGCAGTCCACCCATTAAATCCATAACTCTACAATTCAGAAAGAAGGATGTTGTGGTGGACAGTGTCAAAGGCCTTACAGAAGCCCAGAGAGACAATATCCATAGCTCTTCCCTTGTCCACTGATTAAATTACTCCATCACAGAAGGATGAAGTACCTTACCACTATGCTGGTAAGGCAGGACTTGCCCTTGGTGAAGCCCTCCTAGCTGTCTCAATTCACCTTCTTGTCCTCCATGTGCCATAGTATGCTTCTAGGAGGATCTATCTGTCCCATGATCTTCCCAGGCACAGAGGTGAGCCTGACAGGTCAGTAGTTCCCAGGGTCCTCCTTTCTACCCTTTTTAAAAATGGGTGTGATATTTCCCTTTTTCCAGTCAACAGGGACTTCACCTGACTGCCATGACTTTTCCAATATCAAGGAGAGTGTCTTGGCAACTACATCAGCCAATTTCCTCACGACTCTGGTATGTGTCTCATAAGGCCCCATGGGCTTATATATGTTCAGGTGGTCATGAACTTGGTTTTCTCTTACAGTGAGAGGAACTTTGCTCCCTGAGTTCCTGCCTTGCACTCCATCCACTCGAGAGGTATGGGAAGACAGGTTGCCAGTGAAGACGGAGGAAAAAATTGTTGAGCACCTCAGCCTTCTCCTTGCCTGTTGTTACCAGTTTGCCAGTCATGTTCATCAAGGGTTGGTATGATTTCTTTAATCTTTCTTTTCAGGCTGACATATCTGTAGGAGCCCTTCTTATTCTTTGATTCACTTGGCAAGTTCAGCTCTATCTGCACCTTGGCCTTCCCAACTCCATCCATATACAGCTGGGTAGACTCCTTATACTCTTCCCAGGACACCTGTCCCTGCTTGCACCACTTGTGCATATCCTTCTTGCCCTTTAGTTTGACCATGCTGGTCTCTTGCTTTCCTTTCCTGATTTCTTATACCTGAGGATTGAGAGCTGTCTATGGAAAGCATCCTTAAAGGTCTACCAGCTCTGTTCTGCTCCTGTGTCCCTGACAGCAGTTTCCCAGGGGGTTCTCCTGATAACTCCTTGAATAGCTTGAAGTTCTCTCTCCTAAAATTCAGGGTCATGACTTTGCTTGTCTGACCCATATCTCTCAGGACTGCAGACTCTGCTGGGGCATGATCACTGCCCCGGGGCACTTGTGGAGCCAGCCCCTCGGAACCCAGGATGGCACTGCCGAATTTGTGGGGCTCTCAAAGGGCAGCAGACGAGCTGTGGGGTGCTGGGGAGCCCCTCATGGCCCAGGATGGGGCTACTGTGGCTGTGGGGCACAGGTGGGTCTCTGAAAAGACAGTACCTTGTCTTTGGGGCACCAGGGAGCCCCTCAGAACCCAGGATGGAGGTGCTGTAGCTGTGGGGCACAGGTGGGTCTCACAAAGGGCGGCACGTGGGCTGTGGGGCACTAGCGAGCCCCTCTCACACCAAGATGGGGCTGCTGCAGCAGCAGGGCACTGGGGAGCTCCTCATAGCCCAGGATGGCAGTTGTAGTTGGGGAGCACTGAGAAACCCCTCACGGCCTAATGTGGCAGAGCTGGCTGTGGTCATGGAGCACTGGTGGTGCCCCTCAATGGGCAGCACCTTGTTTGTGGGACACTGGGGAGCCACTCACACACCAGACGGTGTTGCTGTAGCTGTGGAGCACTGACGGCCCCCTCACAGGCCAGGATGGCAGAGCTGCCTGTATCTGTGGGGCACTGATGGGGCCCCTCAGGGCCCAGGATGGCGGGCCTCCACTCCCACATTAGGGGCAGGGCCCTCAGCCCCACCCCGGTCTCGCACCGCCCCTTCCGCTGCCCGCGGCCCCTCCCTCTTCCCTCCCTACCCGGGGCTGGCGGTGCTTGCGCCGCTTCCTGCACCGCCCTGCGCCGCCCTGCGCGGGGGGAGTGACGTGTCGTGGCCCGGCGCGGCGTAAGGCCGCACAGGTACGGAGCAAGCGGGGGGCGCCCCAATCGGGGCGGCGGGCGCGGCCCCGGCCCCGGCCTGCTGCGGGAGGCGCGGCTCCGCGTCCCGGCCTGGGGCTGCGGGGAGGCGGCGGGCACGACCCCACCACAAGCAGGCAGGGGCTGCGCCTGCGGGGGGGGCTGCGCCTGCGGGGGGGCTGCGGGCACGGTCCCCTTCTGCTGCAGAGAGGCAGCGGACGCGGCCCCCATCTTGCCCAGCACAGGGAGCCTGCGGGCACGGCCCCTGCCCAGCACCTTAGGTGGGCAGCGGGCACGGCCCCCGCCTGGCGCTGCAGGTTGGGGAGTAGTGGGCATGGCCCCCACCTGACCCAGTGCTGCAGGGAAGCAGTGGGCACGGCCTCCTGTCCTGCTCGGTGCAGGTGGGCAGCGGGTACAGAGCCCGCCTGGCTGCAGGTGGGGAAGCATTGGACATGGTCCCCATCCTGCCCAGTGCAGGGAACCAGCTGGCAGTCCCCTGCCTGCTGCAGGTGGGGAAGCAGTGAGCATGGCCCTTGTCCTGCCCAACCCCAGGAGGCATTGGTGCCCCCCTTGCCTGCAACTGGAATTACTCCTAGAAAGTGGGCAAGAAAGTTGAGTTTTCCCTTTGTCTTGGCAGCCTGGGGTGGTGTAGGGTGCGGAAGGGGCACTGTTTTCAAGGGATGGTGGGTGCCACCCACTTCTCTCCTTTTCCCACAAATTTGCATTTTGTATTTCTGTGATAACCGCCCATGGGAACAGGTGGTGTCTGAAGTCTGTTTCTAACCGTGGCAGGCAGGTGTTGGGTGTGTTGCAATAGCAATGTGATGTGGGTCTTTCCTGAACCATGACGGTGCTCTCTCATGTGGGCTCTCTCTCTTGCAGGTCACCATAGCCATCCTTGAGCTCTGAGACTGGGCAGTGTTTGTACGATGCAAAAAGGAGAGATATGACGACGGTCTCCTTGCAATATTCCTGGCATATTCTTGCTAAGGTACGACAAACTCCTTGCCCAGCAATGCTGCACTCATCCATCGCGGCTTTTTATATGTAGTCCACACTGGTGTGCGGAAGTAACGTTTGGAGTGAGTGTTTGGGGTTTCTCTCTGTAAAGCTGGTACGTGACAGCCATGTAATGGCAAGTGGGATGGCCCGGGATGTGGAGTGGTAAAGGATTTGTTGGTTCTAAAACTCATTTAGGATTGCGATGGTTCCTGGGTTTAAGGATGATCCTAAAATTGTGTGCATAGACAAACAGCATGTTTTGCCTTTCCTTACTGTAATTTTTCAAACGCAGTGTGTCCCATTGAGAGAAATACCCATCTGTGTTTGCAAAATACTGACCTCCTGCACTTTCAACAAAAAATTAACTCTCTCTCTCTTTGGCTATCTAGTTTTGGCCTTAGAAATTGATTCTCCTTTCCTTCTCCTTTTTTTCTTGTATTTTCTAAGTACTTTGGGTTTCTGTTACAGACTGTTGAGTGATCCCAGATGTGTACAGTACCTATTTTCAAAGTGCGTAAAAATATTTACTGGTTGATGGATTTGCATGTATGTTTTAAAGAGTTGTAAAGAGCAGGTAGTGTATTGACTTTACCGTCTTGCCCTTACCCTGTCTGATGGAGTCCTGAGCAAGAAGTCATCCTGCAGACTTCTGTGCAGCTGTGGCCCTGTGAAAAAACCCTCTTCCTAAAAAACCTGACTGCAGTACGTTAATTGTAGTAGTGGCTGCAGTAATTGGTGCTTTAGCCTGAGAGCGAGCGTGACTCTCTCCCAAACTGTAGTACAGACAAAAGCTATAATTCCCTTGAAATCCCCTGGGCACAGGGTAGTGCTTCTGTTGGGTAGGAAAACAATGCCTGATATGAACTAATTGAGATCTACAGTTGTCTAAGCAAGAGCTGCTGGGCATCGTGTGGGCAGCCTCACTAGTGACGTCTGAGGGCACGCTGAGAAGTAGCTCTACCTCTCCCATCCCATTTCTCAGTAATAGGATCTATTCTGCCTGTCCCTGTGTCCTCAGCGCTGTATTTCTCTGTAGTAAAAGTCTGGTGCATGTGTGGAGGAATTTTGCCTTCCTGTTGACAGCTCAGCTTTATCAGAGGAGAAGGGAACATGCACTTCCAAAGTCAAACAGGAACATTTTTTGCCTGAGAAGTGTCAGGAGCCACTAGAGAGAGTGTAGAAAGCAGACTGCAGACATGTCCTTCGGCAGCTTGAGTGGGAAGGCATTGGGAAATGGAATCGTGTGTCTCCTTTTGAGGCAATAGCTCCGTGTAGAAGCTACTTCTGCTTTCTTTCTTCAGGCTTTTGGGGAAATAAGGAGCTGTGAATTTCTGAAGCAGACTGAAGGGAGTTTATAAGTTAGGAGGCTCAGTTTTCTTTTGGTTTCTGCCTTTTTTTTTTTCTTCTGTTTGACACTTTATTCCTTGGGGTTTTTTTACGAATGTAGCATAAAGAGAGAAAGGGTTATTATGAGTTGGTATTCTACATATATATTTCTGGGTCTTGTGTGATTAATTCCAAAGAAATATTTACCAACACATCTAAGAATTGTCCCCAATTTTTGCACCCATGTCAGCTAGGTTTTAAAAGACCTGAGTGTTCTTTTCAAGAGGTAAAGAACCTTTAATGTGTTTCCCCTGTACCCAAAAATGGTGTATCCATTTACAGATCAGATATTTCAAAACACTCCTCTTGGGATAGAGAAAAAAACTAGAATATTTAAACAATTAATCTGGCTTTCAAAAAAGGAGCCACTTTGGTTGTGTGTGAGATAGATTGTTAGAGCTGGAGTAGCGCAGCTGGTGCTTTGCCACATGGAAGAGAGTTTCCGTCAGTCTTACACACTTGCTGTAAGCAGCAGTGTAAGACTTATTTTTCAGCATTCTAAATGTAGCATAACCATACTCTCTTTTACTTTTATAGGAATGTTTATATAAGTGAAGCTATTTGAGGGATGAAAATGAAGTGATGTGAATAGAGGTGATCCTTGTCATTTGGGCAGTTATTAACATCACAAGAACTACAAACAAACATGGGTGGCACTCTCTGGTGCTCACTGAGGTAATGTTTGGATGGTCTTGTTTGCTCAGTACTTTCCCTACAGAGTGACTTGCTGCGTCCCACTAGTGGACTTGCACCTTGTGTCAAGACTGCTTGATAAGAGTTGCTACAAGGTGTGCTGTGCCTGCTTTTGGATAATCCCCGATCTCAGCTTTTTGCATAATGGCAAAACTATTACATATTTTTATTTGGCTCTTTCATAGCTACTTGCAGTTATTGAGAGCTTTGGTAAGACTTGGAAAGACGTGATTCTCATTAAAAATCAGATTTTTAGAAAATCAGTTTCAGAATAACAGATTGAGGTACTTGCTAGTGGACGGCCTGCACAAGGCAACTTGCTGTTGATGCACAATGCCGTCAGCTTCTGTAAAACTCCATTCTTAGGGTCAGGACCTTAGTGTTATCATTTGTGTTCGGGCTGGTCCAGTTCTTGTGACTTTCCTCAAAATGTCACCACTCCGCAGTCTCTGCCTTTGACAGACTTCTGGCTGAAATGCCTGCTGGGCCTCCGTGATTTTTTTTTCAGCTGCATGTACCTCTGTGGAGCTATACGAGATGCTCATATTTCACCATTTTCCAAGGAGATAGTGCACACTGTAATGCTGATGCCTGAAAAAAGGGGTAAAAAGAGATTTCTCTCTCATCTTGTGTGATAGTGTGGGCAATTAATCACAAGGCCTTTTCTTTTCTGGCATTTTTTACTGCTTTATTGTTTCTGAATTATTCTACCACCCCTGGCATGGAGGAACTTGACAGTGAATGACCTAAATAGCTGAAGGAAGGTCTGTTCCTCCAGCATAGAAGCTGCCTTCTGATTCCAAATTAGTGTTCAGCACTGGGAAATTAGGTTTCCGGATGAGAGGAAGTGCATTTGGCACATTGGGTATATCACAGATGTTTCATTTAATTGTTTTATTCAGTACCTGAATAAAAGTGAAATATTACTTATAAGATAGTTTGTCCATAGGGAGATAAACTGTTTTCTGATTTTTGGTAAAATGGTTAGACTTGTGTATTATTAAAGATAACTTGTATGTACATGCATTCAAAAAATAATGTTTTGTTTAGTGATAGGGCTTTTTAGGGTAACAGAGGTTCTTATTGTTGTATTTAATGAAGCTTAATTAAATCTTTTCTTAAAAAAACCTGCTGTTTAGGTAACAAAATATAATATTTAAACAAGGGAGGGTGGTGGCATTACTCTTTAAGCTGTTCAGGTGCTCTTGCTTTTTCCTGTTGTGCAGTTTGCTGAGAAAGTAGTGCAGTCTGGCTCAGCTCAGTCCAAGAAATTACAGAATGTGCTGAATCGTAACAGCACATGTGGCTAAGCAGGGCTAATGAGAAATGTAGATAACTCATATACAGCTTCCTTGTGAGGTTGCTTTCATCCCAGCAAGGCTAATCTGGATGGTCATCCCTCATGCTAACTTTGCAGAGAGGGTATTTGCCCTCAGTGGGGCAACATGAGGTTTGGGATACCGTTAAAAGATGTGCAGAATGCACTGAAATATGTGTGTTCATGTATGCAAATATAGGTATGCTTAATTAGGCTTTAGGAAAGGCCAGGCTGACACAGACTTCTCTGCAAGTTGTGTAAGGTGTTGGAGCATGCTGCAAATGTAGATGGCTTGCCATGGTGACAAGCCACAGTTGCCCTCCTACTGTAGCCTCACCACCCACCTGACAATCATCTGCTTCCTAATATAAAACCCTGGGGTGGAAACAGGTGTTCAGAAAGAGCTTGAGCTAGCAGAACAGCTTCCACAGCTGTAGCCTCCTTCTCTGAAACTTCTTAAAGGTTTCTGCTGAAAGCTAACCTCTTTGGCCTCCCGTGAATGAGGGATGTCTGTCTTGGGGCACAGGGACAGGTGTGGAAATTTCAGGCCAAGAAATTAGCCAGTCGAAAGAAATTGAAAGCTTGTGTTAGTTCAGTCTGGTTCATGTTGTCTTATGAAGGTGATGTGTGCTTTGTCATACCATGGTTTCCTTGTTACGGAGATAAATCCTGAGGACAGAGTAAATATATTAGACCAATAACAGGCATGTTGTTGGCTGTTGAGTTCCTGGAAGGTATTCCTTGTGCCTTGTTCCTTTTAGTTAGGTTTCAGGTGTCCTTTTTCTCAGTAAGTATCTGTGGTATTTATCACTTCTAGAAATGGTGACATATTTTCCATTAGCATGTCTTGTGGGTAACTTCTGATGGTTTTGTGTTCTGAAGGTTGCTGTGTAAGCAGAACAGTACTTCAAAATGTCTCAATTTCACTCTGTAGTTGCCAGATAATGCCATGAAAAGCAGCAGGGACTTAAGCATGCTGTTCACTTCTTCTTGCCTTACCTTTGAGATGCAGAAGTGTGCCTCTTGACAAATACCTAGAGGTGTTCAAGTGTGGTTCACCATGGACTACATGGAAGCCTTAAAGAATTTTGCTGGTTGATGAGAAGCCTGACGCGAGCCAGCAATGTGCGCTCGCAGCCCAGAAGTCCAACCGTATCCTGGACTGCATCAAAAGAAGCGCGGCCACCAGGGTGAAGGAGGTGATTCTGCCCCTCTGCTCTGCTCTTGTGAGACCCCGTCTGGAGTATTGTGTCCAGTTCTGGAATCCTCAACATAAGAAGGATATGAACCTGCTGGAACAGGTCCAGAGGGGGACCACAACTTCTGCTGTGAGGACAGGCTGAGAGAGTTAGGGTTGTTCAGCTTGGAGAAGAGAAGGCTCTGGGGAGACCATATAGAGGTCTTCCAGTACCTGAAGGGGGCCTACAGGAAAGCTGGGGAGGGGCTTTTTACAAGGGCATGTAGTGATAGGATGATGGGGGGAATGGCTTTAAATTGGAAGGGGGAAGATTGAGATTAGGAAGTAGAAAATTGGTTATTCATGCTAATGGAAAACTGCCCCAAAATGAGGAAATACTGAGTTGAAACCCATGAATAGGCAAGGTTTAGTTTGCACCGTCTCTAGCGTCTCTCTTATGCAGATAATACTGCATGTTTTGGTAGTGAAGAATTACCATCTGAAAAACAAAGAGTGCAGATAATGCTCAGAATATGCAAAGGCAGTTTCTGAAGAACTTTGTGCCAGTGTTAATAAAAACAAGCACACGCTCATGAGTTCCAACACTCCTGTGTAATTACTTCTGAGTAATACGCTTTGTTTGTTGTGCTGCTCTTTTAACTGCTGGAACCTTGGGTGTGAAACTCAGGAGTCAGAGACTAGTCAGCACAGAAAGAACTTCTTAAAAATCATGTGATTAATACATTACTGACTGCACAAGTCTTCTAATTTGCTGACTGTACAGTATCTAGGCATGTGGTTGTTACATTTGTCTTCACAGTCATTTTATTCCATGCTGAATGTTGTACAACTGCGCCATATCAGGATTTTTTTTTTAGAGGAAGCTGTAAGATTGGTGAACATGGGAAGATTAATATTTCATATTCACACTGTAAGAATACTGTAAGTTCAAATGGTCAAACCTATTTTCATTCAGATGGGTGTCTTTTTTAAATCTTCAGTGATATTGTCATTATGGTAACAGTGTAATTTAATGTCTTTTTTTAACTAAGGAAATTAATACAGTGTAAAAAATAGATTTAATACATTTGAAGGCACGTTGCTTGTAGCTATAATCTTGCAAGTACTTCCATCGTTGCTCTTATATCTGACCTCTAAAGTTTTCTTTTATTGTTCTAGTTAAATACACATTGCTAGACAAAATTTGAATAAATTATAGTGATTACTGGAGAGAACAGAGTTAATCTAACCCAGTTTTAATTGAGTGTAATTTAAATATTGATGTCATTAAGTTACACAGTTGCATATTCTCATTGGTGAGCATATGCTCTTCTAAGTAGGTGGCTCAGGGGACTCAGCATTTCATAATTCATTCGGCACAGCTTGTGCAGTTAACTGCATTTACCTGCATTTCACTTCAATTTAAATTTGTGTGAGTTAAAGTATCCTGCAGCAGTTTTGTTCTGTGTTAACATTGAGTTTCATATTTTTTTGTACGTTTAAATCAGAAAATGTCTATTGCTATGCGTTTAAAAATGCTGATTCAGAAGACTGGTTATAAATTCATCTATAGAATGTTTAGTAGTGTAGCACAAGGAACAACTGTTCTGTTGGTGAACGAGTGAAACTTTATCTGCAAGGTTAGCGTACACAGAAGGGCTCAGGTGTAGGTCAGGATTTTTATCTTCCTGTAGACTCATTACATACTTCGTTGTAATTCGAATTTAATTCGGGTAACATTGTCCAGTTTTCTTTCTCTCTGAAGCTATGCTTACTCGGCTAATATAAACGTTGCGGTTCAAGGAGTGCCTGGTTTGAGGCAGTATGGATGGGTTTATTCCTGTGCAAACGTGGCTGTTCATCGAGGTTAATTATCCATGAGGTCCTGACTTAGGAGGCTACAGGAATAGCTGTTAACTATGAATAATTTAGTACAGCATCACGTTGCATGCCACTTAAGAAGGCCTCTGCCTGTGAATCCTTCTATCTTGTTGGAATCCACTCAGTAGTATGAAGGTTACTGCTTGCATTGATATTTTAAGATTTGTTAGTGTACAAAGGCAATGTGAATATTTTATGGTGATAAATAATAAAAATAGCTGTGCAGCAGTAGATACAGTTTGTTTTCAGAAAGCTGAGGTATTGAGCCAGTCTTCAGTGTCAGATCGTATTTTAAATTTATTTTAAATGTTGGACTGGTATAATGCAGTTAATGTTTTCTCCACTGAGATTTATGTAGTTGAGACATTTCGCATCCTAGATTATACTTTTTTGTCAGTACTTTACTATGGGGAAAGGAGGGAGGCTTAATGAAAGACTTGCTAGCAAAAGTACAAGATTTCAGTGCTTTCCACAAATTGCCTTAGTTGCTCGCACATCTGGCTAAAGCAGACTGCGTCTTACATCACAGAAGGTTTTTTCAGGAGGAAAAATGTAAATACAGAGCTTTGAAGCAGTTCCAAGTGCAGACAAATTTACTATGTGTCTTTAGGAGACTTGATCGTTATAACTTGGCACTGGATTTGTTTCTTAAGAATGCTAAAACAGTAGTGTTTTGTCATTACTGTAAACTAGATTTTTCACAAAAATACACCAAAATGTTAGGGAAGAGCTTCATGAAGAATATATTTGCTTTGGAAATGTCAAGGGGAGAACATAAGAATATGAATGTGCAACAGTACTGGTAAAATTTTCTTTGGGTTTTTTCTTTGTTTTTTTTCTCCTTTCTGAGTACTTCCAGATTTAAAAATTATAGTGGGAGCATGTTATCCTCCTTGTCTTGCTGTGCTGTCAGATAGAAAGGGAGAGGTACAAGTGAACACCAGGATTGCTACCCGGTGGACAGAGTTTGGGTGAGGACATGTGTTTATTAGTTGTTATGGGCCTGTTCAGCTGAGCATCACAATATACATAACTTATCTTCAGAATTATTTTGTAGAACATTTTCAACCTCATTTAGAAAGAACGTCTTTTTTTTTTTTTCTTTTCCAAGTGAGATTTGCTGTAATATTTGTGATGCCGTTAGAAGTTGACACAGTGACGTACAGTCATCCCTCGGTGCTCAGCGAGTGAAGATGAAATGGGCCTTTTATCTTTTTGTTCTCCTTTGCTGGGTAGTAAGTAATTTAGGTGTCTCTTAAGGGTCGGTAGTTAGAAGCTAAGATCTTACCGGATGTGTTTATTTCTCCTTAAAGGCAAAGCTTCAGATCGGTCCCTTTGAATGGGCACTCTTTGAGATGTACGTTATTGGGGATGTTTTAATAAACTCTCAAACCTCTTATGATTTTGCAGTTTACTACTGACTCAACTGATACTTTGATGGAAATGCAGCTTTGTTTACAGATGCAAAGAACTCATTATGTTGGTGTAAAATTTTTAAGGCTGTTTATTTTCACATCGGGAGTTTAAATTCAACTGAAAATTAGTGGGACTTTCCTTACTCCAGAGCTTTTTGATCTCTGCTTTAATTTTCTTCTCTCCGAAAATGCTTTTCATGTTGAAATAAGCTATAGTTTTCTTTACTGGACAGTTATGAAAAGTTGAATTGCCAGTTTTACTGATCAAATGATAAAAGATGTCTGTGTTTTATGCGTAAGTATGTGCTTGCTCTTCTCTGATATACCCGATGTGTGGGTATTCTTCGGATTCTGATTTGTCTGAAATGTAGTAATGATTTCAGTTACTATAAATAATTTATATTGTATATGTGGGTTGCTGAGCTTCCCTGAATCGTGAACACAGGCTGCAGACCTCCTTCTTTGGAGAAAATGATGGCACTCCTGTTGCTGAGGTAGTAATATTACAGCAGCGCAACAAAGAGAGAGCACAGAATATCCTACCTGCACCTGTTCCCTTTTCAGCTGCAGTGTGTAACATGCTGTGGTTAAACCTCACCAAGTGTGGCATGCCTCAGCAAACGCAAAAGTTGATCTGCTCCCTGCAGTCAGTGAGGATAGTAGGTGGGTGGGAGAGAAGAGGAGGTGGGAGGCTGTACTTTTGTCTACCCAAGCTTCCTGGTATCTGTGAAGACGTTCAGCTGTGAATGTGTGTGCTGTGACTGCAATAGTTGTGGCAATAGAAAGGCAGAAGTGCCTGAATTACTGATTTTTTTTTTTTGACATATGATGTTATTGGTCATGTGTGCAAGAAAAAGTTATCCTCTAAACCTAGATGTGTGGGAGGAAACAGACTGCCTTTTGTTGACTGTGTTTAAAATAAAATTCTCTCTTGTTGAAACGTGTCAGTTAAAAATGTTTCAGTTAGAAGAATACTGTATGGAGTGGCATTGTTTTGGTACAATCCGTAACCAAAAGTTTATTAAAGCCTTGGTATTTATTGTTTCTTACTTAGCTTTTATCAAGTGGTGATTTTATGCAATGGCATCAAGCCACAGTTCTTCACCAGTGCCTCAGTCAAACAGCAGTGATGCTTTCTTTAAAAAGGAAATGGATGCCACAAAACATTTTCGACCTGTGCAGTCTCTGCCTGATGTGTGTCCCAAGGAACCTACAGGTACTGTTGCTGTGCAAGGAGAGTGAAAGTGCATTTAAATTTGCTAATCAATTTACAATTGTTCTGTCAAGTTGTCTTGTATACTGGGTTTAGTGTGCTAAGCTCTTATTTCAAAATATGTAATTTTGCTTTATGCCTCCCAGTGTCCCTTTGGAGCAATGGGAGAGCCTTCCTATGTGGAGCTTATTTCTAGGTGTCCACATTATAGGTGGGATCTTGCTTGTGTGACTTCTTATTATAACTGATACATACTACATGCAAGAAGAAGGTCTCTTGTGTCAGAGTCTGGAACAGACCTTTCATTCTTCAACAGCGTTCTTGGAGTCTAGCTGCTTTACTGCTGTGGAGTGCCCCAGCCCTCTTGCAGTAGGAAGCAAGAGGCTGAGGCCTGTCTGTATCACTGTCTTGCATCTCTAGTGCTGTTGTAAAACTAGATAGTTTTACAGTTCATAGTTATAGCTGCTGTGGTGTACTAAAGCTTAATTTATAAAACAGAGTAGGTGGAGTGGGATCTTAAAAAAACATAAAATATGATGCTAGAGTATTTTAACCGTCATTCTGATCGAGTTCAAATTATAAAGATATGTTTGTGGCTTGAATTTTTCTCTTCAGTAGAAGCTAATGTTGTCGAGCTAAATATATTTAATGAGTGTGAATACACCACTGTGTTCATAACTTGTGTTGGTTAATCTGATAGAAGAAATGCAAGGTAAAGTGTTGCAGAAGGATAGTATCGTGCATCTTTTGCATAGCTAATTCCGATCCCCTATATAATTGTGGAAACATGGTTTGCTTAAGAACCAACCAGGTTTTAGCAAAAATACAACTTTTGGTTTTTCATGTTAAACTCTCTTGTCTTTTATGTTGCAGGCGATGCCAGTAATTTATGTGACAGCCCATCTCTAGTTGTGGATCAGCACAGACGGACTATTTATCATTCCAAAGTCAATCTCCCAGCAGCACTAAATGATCCTAGGTTAGCAAAAAGGGAATCTGATTTCTTTACAAAAACATGGGGAGTGGACTTTGTGGACACTGAAGTCATGCCTTCATTCTACCTCCCACAGATCACCAAGGAACATTTTGCATTATACCAACAGGAAATCACTCCGGTAAGAACCCAAAATTAGATGCACATAGTACTAGGGTCCAGAAAGAGATTTGAGATCCTTCTTCTAATTAGAGATTATCTCTGTTGGTAGTCATCATACAGTTAGCTGATAATTGATTTACTCTTCAGTGCTTGCTGACTCTTCATTAGGCATTTCTTGTTTTTCAATATCAGTATTCATAGTGTGGAAAATGTTGTCTGAATTCCCTCTAGGCAATTTCACATTTTATTTTAATTCATGTGTCTGAATACTGTGCTCAGTACCAGGGCTTACAATTGCTGTTTATTCTTTCTGATTATTAATCCTTTTTTGTAAGGATTGTTTAACAATTGGGCTTTACAGTGCAGCATAACATTTTCAGACCTTTACATCAAATCTAAAACACGACTCTGTGCTACAAAGCTTGGAGATATTAAAGAGTCTCTAATGTAAACCTTTTATAAATGAAGTTCTTAAACTATAAATAGGCCTATTACTATAGTGATTTCTTTTGCAACAGGAAAGCTTAAGCTATATCTAAGGACACCAGGACCAGTAGGAGACTTCTACGAACTTTTAAAATACAGGTATCAGTAAGTATGTAGTATTCTTTCTTTCTTTAGCTGAAAGAACATGTAGAAGTCTCCCACTGTTTTCTGCTTCCTTGGTTTGTAACTTTGATTTATTTCCTGTTAGAGAATAAGCTGCAGGAAGTGTTACTTATGTAAATCATAGTTATAGTATGTGGAAGGGAATTGTCTGTAACTGAGCTATTGCCATTAGTTCACACATTCAACATCTAAAATGTTTAAGAGCTCATCTGTTAGCATATAATGCAGTGACTGCAAAGTGAAAGAAGGTTTTAGGAAGAGGGAACAAACTTGTGATAATCACAACTTCTAGCGGAGATCTAGCTAACACCATGTTCTTTAGAAACAATTTCTCACCACTATGGTTTCTGGCATTGTCTACACCTGTAGATAAAATTTCAAGTTCAGCATGAGAAAACAAGATATGTAACTTCAGCAAGGTGCTCATTAGTAAGATGTGGAAGCAATTTCTGTTTTGATCCAATGTAGTTCAGCAGCGTAAAGCATTCATTGAGTGTGAATGTGATTTCTGGGTTAGACAGGAAATAAATGTTTGGATATGTAGTTACAATTGCTTCATGGATATATCTTGTTACTTAGAGGTTATTACACCTCTTCAATAACTATTGTGTTCATTTTCTCTTGATATAAAGATACTGACAAAGCAACATACAGACAAAAAACTTCAATCTGTGTTACGTTTCAGCTGGACAAACATCATCTGGGCTTTTAAGAGGAAAAAATATTGTGAACTTGTCAGAATTATTTGGCATGATGCAGCATGGTCACTGGAAATGTTCTGAATGTGTTGTTTCAAAGACAAAAAATCTTTTTGAAGTCTCAAAATGTATTTTCTCTTTTACAGAGAGAGAAGGTTCATGAAAGATGCAAGAATACTTGTACTCCTAAAGACACCTTTGACAGGACTCTGTTACACACCCATGGTACAGTTAAAGCTTTCCTTTAGTTGTTGGAAAGTAATTATTTTAATGATTACTCTAACATACTGATCAGGTACTTGCTCAGGGGTTTCATGTGCAAAAATAGCTGCTGGTAAATAATAACTGAAACCCAGACATGGTTAACTAGATGTATTCATGACCACTGCTGATATTTTATAGATCAAAATGGTTGTGATACCTGCTTTTAGACTTTTTCTTGGCATGTTTGCATTCGTGGCAGTTCATTATGTCCCTGGTAGTGTTTTCTTTAACTTCCTTTTATTTAAGATCTGTTGAAACTGTTGCATAACACTTCTAGCAGCTGTTGACTTTGCAATGAAGAATGACAGTGCTTTGCCATTCCTGTCTCTGCCACGAGGAGCACTGAATGGCTGAGGTGGGAAGTGACATCTCAAAATGGTCTAGTGCAACCCAACTGCTCAAGCAGAGTCACCTGGGGGAGGACAGTTTCCAGCTGAGTTTTTAATTTATCCATGCGTGGAGATTACGCAGCCTCTGTGGGCAACGCGTTTCAGAGTTTGACCACCTTCATAGTAATAGTGTTTCCTTGCATTCAGATGGAATTCTTCATTTATCAGTTTCTGCCTCTTGTCCTGTCACACCACTGAGAAGAGCCTGCTCTGTCTTCTTTACATCCTCTCATTGGATATTTAAAAACATTGATAATATCCCTGGTGAGCTTTTCCAGGCTAAACAGTTTCAGCTGTCTTAGCCTCTGCTATGAATAATGCGCTGGTCTCCTAGTTGTCTTGGTGGCTCTTTGCTGCACTCGCTCCATTATGTCTTGGCCTGTCTTCTACTGGAGAGATCAGAACTGAGCACACAGCTCCAGGTGCCTCACCAATGCTAAGTGGAGAGGGAAGATCACCTTCCCTCAGCCTGCTGGCAATTCCCTCCTTAATGCAACCCAGGATACTTTGCTGCAAGAGCGCACTGCTGGCTCACGGTCAGTTTGTGGTCTGCCAGGGCCCCAGGCCTGTCTCTGCAGCGATGCTTTCCAGCTGCTAGACCGCTAGTGTGTACTTGTGTTTGGGGTTATTACTTTCCAGGTGCTGGACTTTGCCTTTTCCTGTGGTGAACTTCATGAGGTTCTACTCTTGGTTATTATGTATCTCATTACTGTTAACAAAGTTGGCACCTTTTTTAAGGATCTGCATCTGTAGCAAGGCTGAATTTCAAGATTTTGTGAAAGCAGTTCGGCCAATATGAGACTGGACAAAGGAATGTGAGAAGCAAAATGAAAAAGAAAATGCGAGCACAATGGAAAAAGACACTCATAACCTGGAGCAAGCTTTTAACATTTAATTTCTTTTATTTTCTCAAATATGTTAGCATGAAAAGGTTCATTTGCCAGTCAGTCTTTGATCAGGCTTGTCTATGTCAATTTCAATGGGTAAAGCAGCAAGAAGCTTCAGTAGTTTATTCCTTTTGATCCAATTCTTTCAATCTGCTTTCTTCCTCCTTTTTCATGCAGAAGGAAGCCCTTCTGTAGGATTTCTGTTATTTTAAAATAGCTATTCCTGAATGAGTTTGTTTGCAGTGCATACTGCAAAATAAGAAAGAAGAAATTGTTTACTATGAGGGTGGTGAGGCACTGGCACAGGTTGCCCAGGGGAGTTGTGGATGCCCCATCCCTGGAGGTGTTCAAGGCCAGATTGGATGGGGCTTTGAGCAACCTGATCCAGTGGCAGATGTCCCTGTCCATGGCAAGGAGTTGGAACTGAATGATCTTTAAGGTCCATTCCAACCTAACTCATTCTATTATTCTATGATTGGTTCTATGAAAGTATGTAACACATTCTTTGGCCTCCAGTGTGCCCCCTCTTCGTAATGTCCAGTAAATTAAGGAATAGAGGAGGAAAAGGGGATTTTGGCTGAACCTCAAAAGGGTGAATATGCTTTTTCTTTGTGTTCTGCTGGGGTACAACGATGCACTTCTTTTCCCAGCTCAGTTCTCACCCTCTGCAATTTTCAGGTCAGCTTACTTCAAGGGAGGGGTTGCTTCTGTACTACTTGCTCAGTGTGCCTGAGTCTGTCATGCACCGTTGTTCATCCTTCTTGACAGCCTTTGTGCATCCATCCTCCAAATGCTGTACAGAGGTGATTATATGGGCAGCATCAATCTGGAGCATTAAAATTGGGGTGATGGTAGAGAGACCTTTCACTGGCCCTTGGCAGCTGATGGAATAGTGCATTAAGGGAGGTGAAGTGCTGAATAGGTTTATATGTCTTTGTATGACTAACATTTTTGCTGTCCGAGCAGCTAAGTGCAAGCACCCTTGAATACTCTGAGCATGAGACCTAAACTACAAAGGACAGTAGGATGTTCTGAAGTATGAAGTATTTTAGGTTGGAAGGGACTTCAGAAAGTCTTTACGGCAACCGCCATATTAAAGCCAGTTCAGCTGTGAGGCTAGGCCAGGCTGCATAGGGTTTTATTCAGACTGACCTTGAAAACCACCAAGAATTGAGAGTATCTAGCCTGTCTGGGGAGCCTGCTGCAATGTTTAGTTGTCCTTATGGTGAAAAAACTTTTCCTTCTGTTCAGACACAAGCTTTTGTTTTTTGTTTATAACCCCTGTTTGCCGTCCGCCCCCTGTGAGGAACATGGCACTATTGTCTTGAAAACTCCCTCATAGGGCTTCATAGTGTTCAGGGTAATTGTTTCCCATTGTTTGCTCATGCATGACTACTTGTGTTTTGTTTAATTTTAGATAAATCCAGGACAGATCTGGAACAAGTACCTAAGGTATGGTTCCTGTGCACTTTCAGCTTTTATAAGGATTTCTCACTTGTAGTCTTAGAATATATGAATGTAATCCCTTCTTTGTAGAAATTTTGCCCAATCTGATTACTTGAGCTGATCCTCCAGACCTGCAGTGCTCAGAATTTACAACTAAGAACAATCAGCTTTTTTTCCCTTTTTGTTGCTGTTGCTGTTGTTTCCTGTGATTTTGATTTTTTCCTCTTACTTGAAGTAGAACACAAATGCCAATAATTCTTTTGTCTTTAATAGTTAAAAAAATCCCAGAGCTGGGCAAAATTAGCCACTCTGTGTCCTAAGAGGAAAAGGAAACTGAAGGAGTTGATAGAAGCTTGAGTATTGCATAGTGTACAATATAGCATTAGGTTTAACTCCTTGGCTAAAGCCCTCTTGCATATGTGCTTGCAGCATATGTCACATGGGGGTTTTGTGACAGGTTGACAAAAGACACAACTCCAGATTCCATTTCAGTCAGTAATCTTTTCTAGATACATCAGTAAGTCAGAGCGTTAATATTGGTCAGCATCTTTGTGCCAGGCATGTAGACTGTTACTTGAATAGCTGTCACTGCAATGTTTAAAGTCTAAGAGAGAAGAATGTTTGAGTGTGATGCAATGCTATATGCTATGCTGAACCTCTTAAAATTGCACTTCATAAACACAGGGGGAAGGGTACTACTGTCTGCCTGGAAGCTCAAGGTTCATACCAGTTTTGCCAAGGAAAAATAAAGTTATCAGAGAGAATATTAGATGAATAGTTCCTCTGAGATTTGTAGCATTAATGTTATGTGTTCCTGCTTTTCTGTGACCAGCATGTTTGCTGCACTGTGCTGAAGCAGATAAGCCTGGGGCTCTGTTCTCTTCCAGACAGTGCTGTTGCACCCTGACAGCTTGCTGGATCCTTAATCTGCTAGAAGTTATGGCCCCCAAAATGAGCACATCAGCAGTAGTATGCCCCTGCTATTGAGGAATGTTTGCTCTGATCCTTTAGAGGACCCACCTGAAGTTTAATGCTGCCTACGTTTTTACGCTCAGATTGTTTAGATCATCTTGGGTGCTTGATGACCTATGTAATTTTGGAGCTGTGACTTCCACTTTTAGCAAAGTCAGATAACGCAGGCTTTTAAGATGTAGAGTAAATTGCTTAAAAGATCTGAAATTAATTTGTTTGCTTGGATAAACAAAAAATTGTGTTTTTTGAAAATCAAGTTAGGTCCCTATTGCTTCATGAGACAGGACATGTGTTAAACTGAGAGGAAAATGTTGAGGCGAGAGAGGTGCACTTATTGCTTCTGTTTTTCTGTTTCAGATTTTTATGAAACCAGATTTTGCCTTGGAAGATTCCTTAACATTTAATGCCGTTTTACCATGGTCTCATTTTAGTACTGCTGGTGGAAAAGGAAATCGTGACGCAGCTTCCTCCAAATTACTTCAAGAAAAGGTACAACTTTAGTACAGTATGTCATTATCCATCACAGCTGGTCCTTGCTATAGAGAAATGCCGTTGCTGCTGTTCTCTGCTGTTAATATTGAGTCATCGCTGTTATGGGTTTTATCTCTCATTTTGCATCAGGCTGAGAGTTGTTAGTAGAGGATGCAGGAAGCATCTCACTGGAGGAGAACTTTTTTTCCCTGCTAAATAAATATCTGTCAAATCTGGAAAAAAGAATCTCTATATGGCATAGTAATTGGTTCTTTGTGACCACTAAAACTTAGAGAAGCAATTTATATTGACAGTTCCCGAGACAAGACTCTCTTCTTGCCTGGAGGAGGCTGAGGGGAGACCTTATTGCTCTCTACAACTACCTGAAAGGAGGTTGGGGAGAGGAGGGAGCTGGCCTCTTCTTGCAAGTGACAGGGGACAGGACAAGAGGGAATGGCCTCAAGCTCCACCAGGGGAGGTTCAGGCTGGACATCAGGAAAAAATTTTTCATGGAAAGGGTCATTGGGCACTGGAACAGGCTGCCCAGGGAGGTGATAGAGTCACCTTCCTTGGAGGTGTTTAAAGTATGTGTGGATGAGGTGCTGAGGGGCATGGTTTAGGGATTGTTAGGAATGGTTGGACTCGATGATCCAGTGGGTCCTTTCCAACCTAGTGATTCTATGATTCTATGACATGGAGCTGCTTGTTAGGGAGGAAAAGCAATTCTTTGAGGCAGGAAGTCTAGACAATGTTTCTCACATCTTTGGATAACTCCAGATTCAAGGCACTGTGGTTTCTGTGCTGAAATATATCTTAAATCCTAAGCTTTTTTTTCTGTTAGGAGGTTCCTCTTGCCTTTTGTTGTCATGTTGTCTACACTGATCCATTTTTTTTATTTCACAAAGGACTTGAGTGCATTGGAAAGCATGAAAGCAAACTGTTTCTTTCATATTGTAAGGAAAAGTCTTTACAACTACCCAAATTTTATAAAATAATTCTGTTGTCTCCAAAGTCACGTGCCTGATAAGTGAATTATTACACCGTTTCATGTTACTGGATGGGCCCGGATTTCTTGTTTTACTTTTTAAAGGCTCTGAACTGCACAAGATTTACACCTATGACATGTAAATAGGCATCCTGCTGTCGTAATTATCTTTAGGTACAGGTGCTTTTTTTCAACGGGATTTGGAAAAAATCTACCTTAAGCATGTGTACTTAGGCTGTTAGTACTTTTGGGCTGCTCCTAATCTTCTTGAACAATTTCCCCCTCATGTTTTTTTTCCTCCTTGCCGCCTCCTATGTCTTACCCTACATTGGAGCTGAAAGCGTTTTGAGGCAGGTACTATCGTTTTGATCTGTTTATTCTACCTCACTTAGCATAGTGAAGGGATGTGAGGGATCTGGTTGGTACAATCACATAAATAATTTATCTTGATAACTCTTTCTCTGATCCCTGTGTCACCCACAGTCTGTCTCGGCTTTTCCTGCGAATTAGGTGTGTCATAGCTGTTTGGTGGAGGATGTTTTTGATGAAAGTTATTACAAAAAAGATGGGTTTGCATATTGTATAAATCCCCAGTGCTAAATATATGCAGGATGAAAATAACTATAAGAAGGAAATGTTCTCCAGATGATTTTCTTTCCATCTCTGGATGGGCGTTTTGAAATTCAGCATGAGGTTTGAGTGCTTGCCACCTCTTAGAAACCAGGTCATCTGAGTATTAGCATTCAGATGAGCATCCTAATGCCTCAGTCCTTTGAGTTTGCATATCCAGCATAAGGCAGAACACAGAGCTTTTACAGCTTAAGTAATCAGGCTGCCCCAGTGGTCTGGTAACTGCTCAGCATACAGAATTTGAATTTTAGGTTCTAAACATATAGGCATACTCTGTCTCTGGGAATCCCGCAGTGCTAATGCACATGAAATATGCTTAATAGGAACTCCAGCTGGTTGGAAAAAAGGAGCTGCAGCCAGAGATATCCTGAGAATTTTTCTACAAAGAAGATGCCACAGCCTTTTAAATAAGCAGAGCCATTCCAAAGTCACATCAAGTATAGTTGGGCTGCATCTGTAGCAAATTCAATGACTTAGAGTGCATTAGCATATTTACATGTGGCTTGTGAGCCAGTATCCAGAGCTGTTTTATGGTTAATGGCCCTATTGTAACAGTGCCAGTGTGCAACCATGTGCTACAAAAGCTTGGATGTTTGAAAATTATTTGCTTTTCTACCTTGTAATTTTCAAGCAGGAGAGGCATCAAGTCAGCCTTCCCGAAGTGATTTTGAACTCATTTAAAATTATCAAACCACAGTGGGTGGTTACTTTGCTTGCTAATCTGACAGTTTTAGTTTTTATTAGCAAAATTTCCTCCTGATACAGCAAGACAAATGCCTTGAAAGTAGATTTGCATGGTGACAAACTTGCAAGTTGTAACATGTTGTTTGTTTTTCCTCCTCTGTTCTCTTTCTAGCTGAGCCATTATCTGGACATTGTGGAAGTCAATATTGCTCATCAGATTTCTCTGCGCTCAGAAGCATTTTTTCATGCAATGACCTCTCAGCATGAGTTGCAGGACTACCTCAGGAAAACCTCCCAAGCTGTAAAATTACTTAGAGAGAAAATCTCCAAAATTGATAAAGTAATGTGTGAAGGATCGCTTCGAGTTTTAAGACTGTCACTCACCAGAAATAACTGTATAAAAGCATACAATAAGCTGAAGTTGATGGCTACTGTACACCAAACGCAGCCCACAGTACAGTTGCTGCTATCTACTTCTGAGTTTGTTGGAGCTTTGGACTTAATAGCAACAACACAGGAGGTGTTACAGCAAGAGCTTCAAGGCATTCACAGTTTCCGGTAGGTAACCATCTAGGAAATTAATAAAATGCAAGAACAGTTAGAATGTGTTGAGCACACGTTGGCTGAAGAGATTTGGTTTACCTTTGTTTTTTGGAGGACAGAATATAAAAGGTACAAAATGTAAATGGCTTAAGCAGTGTGACTGATGCATGTGCCAGAGATTTCTTTTTTTTAGGAGGGGATAAGCTTTTAACATCTAGTTGCTTTGTACTCCATTCTTGTTTATAGGTGGTTTAGAAGTGTAGAGATGAGAGCCAAGCAGTGTCTGGACCTTCATCTTGCATAACTTGTAGCCCACAGCTGAGAGATGGTTTTCAAGTAGTGATCTTCAGTCCTTTGCATGCTGCACCCCAGAGATGCAGTTCTTGCTGCACAGCTCCACTTCGGGCCTGGGTTTTTAGTGACTCACCTAGGCTTATGGTATTACAGGAACATGCACAGAGCATGTGTTGAATAGGTCAGCCTCCAGCCTGTGCTAGTGCTGGAAGAAGCTTTGCAAGCAAAAGACAACAAAGAAAGTAAATCTGTCAAATCATGGCTCAGAATGTGCTCTATGGTTTTCAGCTGGTCTGATGGGATGTGCTCAGCCATGTCTGTGCTTCTGGAGGGCTGTATTTGCGGTAACCAGGGGTTGCTTCCTCTTGCATCCAGCTGAGAAATCCAGTTCTGTGAGCTGCTGGAGTTGGGAAGGGAAGCAACAGTGGGAAGGTGCTGGAGTTGGGAAGGGAAGCAACAGTGGGAAGGTACTGGTCAAACTGCTGTGGCTACTGTTTTTTCACCTGTGTTTACTACAATGATGGGAATTAGTGAGTCCAAGGGCCTGATTTGGCTGCTTATGTTAATAGTAGGTGCTTAGAGCTCCACTTGGGAGAAGCAACAAGCAACGTCCTCTGTGATATATAGAGTATTAATACAGTAGAATAATTTCAGCTGATGTAGAATAAATTATCCTATCAGTCATATACAGTTTTAAAGTGTTGTATGCAAAGCTGCCACTGTGGTATGATGCTGAAATAAGTAGTGTGTGTTTAAATCTGCTCTGAGACTTGCATCAGCCAGTTGTGGAGCTGTATACTTAGTTTTATAAGCTGATGCTGGAGTGGTATATTTTGTTCTGGTTAGAGGTAATGTGAACTCAGAAAAAGTCTGTTTTAAAAAAAAATAAAGAGCTAATAAAGTGTTGGGAGGAAAGTTGTTAGTCTTTCTTTTAGCTTAGATGATCTGTCTTCAGACACCTCAGCACAGTTTTTTCTTTTCACTGTCCCTACTCTCAACCCCATGGTTATGGTGCACAGCCTTTGCATTCGTCACATTTGTATCTGCATTGATGATAGTGAGTGTACTTCTGCAGCCTTGTGACAACATCGTAATTAGTTGTGTTCTGGAATGAAGTAACTTACTGCCACATCAGCAGGGAGTGCACTTCTGCTGTCATTATGATTGGTATGTGTGATGACCCAAAAATATACCATTATTTTAAAATTACACTCTGATGTGGAACATATTTGCAGGTAAATATCAATCTTGTCTATAGAAAGTGATCTTTAGAAAGGTGAGTTAAAGGCAACCTAAGTCATCACCTCTGCTAAAGGTGCAAGTGCAGCTGAGAGGCCCAGCGCAGTTATTTCCAGGTCTCACAGTGGCCTGTGTGTTTAGTGTACGTGGAGAAATGAGGTGCAGTGGAAATGTGGAGATCTTAACGAAACTTGTCAGTTAAATGTGTTTTAAAAAGAGTAAATAAAATCTAAAAAATATCTAAATTCATGCCCTACACAAAAACTTGTTGCTTTAGTGTTGTGCATAACAGCTTGTAGAATTTGCTTTTGAGTAGAGCTTTAAATTGAGTTATGTTACGGGATCGTTCAACATAAAGCAGTAAGAAGATGACTCGAATCATCCATTTACAAAATTTTACTATTGTCACGCTGCACACAGAAAAGATGTAATTTGATTCTAGCTATAGCAAGAAATGAAAGCTCCTTAGTGGTGCTGTGAAGTAATAAATTGGTGTCTTTAGGTTAATATCTCCAGTGATTGTATGTATCAGTCAGAACTGTATGATTATTGCT